>NW_027530544.1:4685428-4737904 GCF_008692635.1 Crocuta crocuta | reverse complement strand
TTGGGGGGGGGGGGGGAGGGATGGAGCGGGGCCCGCGTGCGGGACTGGAAGGGGCCGCCGCGGCGTGGGGAGCGGGCTGCAGGTGCAGCAAAGTGGCGCCGCTGTGCAGAGAAAAGCTGCCCTTCTCTGCTTTTCTGCGCCCTCATCTCGGCCGCGGGGCGGCGAACGGTTTCTCGGTTTAGACTGACGGCGAGATGAGGGGTACCCCGCTGTCGCTCTGCGCCCCGCAATTCTGCTTGCGGGCGTTCCTTAGGCCACCCCTGTCCCTTGTCCTCACTAGCTCGTCCTTAAAAGGTACAGGACCTCGTGGGAAAGCCAAAGGCCGCGGGCGCGGGAGTGCGAGCCACGCTGCCGCAGCGTAGACTCGAGCACGTGGCTGCTTCGGGAAGTTTCCCCAAGGAGCTGCTGTCGGGGTCCGCGGGTGACCTTGAGCTTATAGCCTTACGCTCTGTCGGGGCCTACTCTGGTCCTGGCCTCACTGCTCAGAGGGACAGAGCTGCCCTGCACTCGGTTACGAGTGTGCCCTGGGAATTTGGTATGAGCTGCTGTAAGCCCTGCGTTTGAACTCTGGTACAACCTGATCTTTCAGCGATGCCGTTGGCTTTGTGTGTGGGTTCTCAGTTTTCCCTAGGCAGAAGCTGCTTGAATGCCGCAGGTGCTGACTCGAATACTCTGGTTGCTAGGCTCTCCATGCTATAAGCTGGGAGACGTAGGACTAAGACTTCTACTTTGTGAAAGCTATGGTCTGCAGGCTAAGTAAAACCTATTTAGATTGGAATTGGCTTTCCCTTTCAGGAAATTAGCAATACGGTTAAAGGGCTTGCTATATTGACAAAGGCCTTAGACGCGCATTGTGTCACTGTTTCTAGTGATGACTCTCTAATGGCGTAGTGGGTAGGATAAGAAAATATTTTGTGTTTTGACTTTTTCCCGTTAACGTTTTTTCCTCTGCTTGTAGCGACCTTGGGTGAAGCAGAGAACTTAATTGCTGCTTCTTTCTCCCTTTTTGGGGGGGATAGGGTGAAAGAATTGAAGTAAGAAATAGCTGTCCTTTTACAAAAGTATGTGGATACCTGATACCTTTATTCCAGGCTTTTATAGGAGTCGGAATACTAGATGCTGATTCAATTGCCTCTGAGCTGGGGAGTTTGACCTTATTGACAAAGACATTTAAGGTGATTTCCAAAAGTTGTTGTCCAGTGCAGAATTCAAGTTTAGGCTATTTAAAGTACTTCTTGGCTCTTCTGTTTTTCTGTTTCGGATTATCATAAACTTACTATACCTCACAAGATCTAGAATTTCAAAAGTTTTGTCATTGGTAGGAAATATTTTCCAAAAATGTACATATGGCATAGCACCCTTTAGCTTTTCTCTGATGGAATGAGGAATTTTTTTGTGAAGTCATGGTTGTGAACTTAGCCTGTACTGAAGATTGTTGGGTAGAGACAACCTCACCAACTCTGCCCTAAGTTGTGGCAGTTATTTGCCTCTGATAATGTGCTTATCTATGGTGGAGCAAGGTGCCCGGCAAAACTTGAATCAGACAATAATGAAAGCTAGTTAAATATGATCCTCTGAGGCCTTTTGTACCCCTTCTCTGTATGTGCCATTTGTCTGCTGTCTCAGATGAGCAGTGTACAGGTAGACTGCAGCAACTTCAAGTGGTCCTGACCTTTTTACTTGGACAATCTTTTTACAGAAAGCTGTATAGAAATGAAGATCCTACTTGTTTTCCTCCATGGCCTTTTCATTTTAGACCCTTAAGGCTAGAAAAGACCTTGACCATCTCTTTTCAAGTCATCCTGGGTAGATACAATTATATGTGTCCTGGGGGCCCTGCAGAAGTTTTGTAAATTCATGTAATCTTCTGCAAATGCATAGGGAAACAATTTGTAAAACGGGTATCCATAACCAATTGCTTAAGTTCTTGGAGCCCCACCAGGTAACCTTGAAATTTTTGCTACCTTTTTTTTTTTTAAGTTTATTTATTTTACTTAACTTTATTTTACCTTGAGAAAGACAGAGTGAGCAGGGGAGAGGGAGAGAATCCCAAGTAGGCTCCATGCTGTCATCACGGAGCATGATGCAGGGCTTGAATTCATGCATGAACCTTAAGGTCAGGACCTGAGCCGAAACCAAGAGTTGGATGCTTACCCGACTGAGCCACCCAGGCACCCCTAAAGTTTTTCTACTTTTTAAAATCTCCCTACTATCTATGCTTTGCCTCGTGATTCCCGAGTAAACCAGAGTAGTTGCAGGGATGGGAGACAATTCCAGGTCCAAGTCCAAGGTTTTCATTATATTCTTTTTTATGTTATTTCCAAATCATATGAGAAATGACCTTTACATACATTAAGCATGTCTCCATATTGTTAAAGAAATGAAATATCTTTATTCTTTGTTAATTATTTTTTTATTGTTAATTATTCTTTTTCAGTTCCATATCAGGTATAGGGTAGGGAAATCAATCAGAGAAAGCTTCATAAAGATGTTCCCTGAGCTGAGTCAAGAAGAAATAGAACAAAGGAAGGATGTTAGTAGAGGCAGGGCTGATTTGTCTCATTTTGGAGAAAGTAGAGGGCAGCACTTATTAGGTAGTGAAGCTCTCTAGAGCAGAGAGCCTCAAAAGTAGGTAGAAGAACTTCATTTCATGTGAGCTCCAAGGACTTCAAACTGTGGCCCATTTTCTAAATGGAAGTAGGCTTGTCAGTAATAGTAATAAACAAGTGGCTCATTCTTATTTCAAGTAAAATGGAGCAAGTAGCAGCTTTAGGTATGTTACACATAGGTGACGGTGTATTTTGTTTAGATGATCCCCCCACTCTTAGCTGTATGTATGTGTACAGACTCCTGGTTTTGAGATACCCCAAAGTAGCTTAAGACCTCAAGGTAATTACTGTATTTAAAAAAATAGAAATTAATGCCACCTTTTAGAAAGTAGGAATAAGATGATTTGAATTATAAAGGAGTTTAGGACTGTAGTCTGGCATACCTTTGCCTGCCTCCTGTCTTCCATCCCATGGCTCAGTTAAAAGACATTTCAGATACTCCTTCCATTTCATGTTCCAAACATATGTGACTCTGTTTTGCTTAATTTAATTTTCATTATTAATGTGAGAAACTGAATAGGTTTTCAAGTTATCATTGAGAGTACCAAAGATATACAGGGTGCTAATGTGTACAAAAATCCAGGTGGTGTTTGGTTTGTCTCTTGTTATGGATTATCAGCAATGGTGGTGACAGCTTGAAATAAGCTATAATAAAAGATGTTTGGCTTTTAGATGTCATCTTTTAACAGAACTAAATAACTATGAACAGAACTGTTTATAGACTGTGATTATAACTGGTATGAAAAGTTTCTCCCATGCTTTTAGAGCACATAAATTAGAGTGATTTTAGTTGGAAGAAAATTCAGTAAGGAGTTCTTTTAAATACAGAGCTTTATTATGTATGAGGTCATTTTGAAAGAATGACTCAAATTTGTTATATATAAAACTTAAAGAATAACTTTTGTAGATATCCTAGAACTATCCTGTTCTTACAGATAATGGCGTTAAATTATGAAGTTAAAGTGGAATTGCCTAAGTCACTATTTTTTTCCTCTGACTTAATTCTTTTAGGTTAATAGTCTTCATTTTGTGTCTGGATATTGAAATAGAAATAACATACTGGTGTTCTCAGTAAAAACTGTACTTAGATTTTAATTATACAAAATCATAATTACATGTTCTATTAATATCTGTTTATGCAGAATTGCAATCAATTCAATCTCATCATTTAAATCCTTTATTTAGGTCATTTAAAAGTGTCACTTTAGTCTCAAAATTAATTTAAAACTAGAAACACATTGAGGAATGGCTGGTTTAGATCAGCATTAAAGTTGTAAACTGGTTTTTCCTAGAATAGGGTGATTAAAATTGGTTCAGGGTGGGGTCTTCTAGTTCTGGTTCTAGTGATTGGGTTTGTAGGGTTCTGGTGCAGTGATAGTGATAAGCTTTTTGTACCAGATAGGGCATGAGACTGTGCTTCTAAGAATATGATCTTGCTTCTTGGCTCTGGTCTTTAAAGCTTGGAGATTAAATTTTTGTTGTTGTTAATAGGTTTTGAAAGGAGACTTTTCTAATGCCAGTTTATATAACATCTTTTACTTTACAATCTGCATATATCTCAGTTTGCTTTGTCACATGTGGATGTTAAATGCGCTGCAAGTGCACTTGTAGTGTAGGAAAAGCCTTAAGATCGTATGAAATAAATGACCATTTTATATATCTCAACATAATAATCACTTAAAAACATCTAGATGCACTCAAATCAATTAATTAGAAAATCCCAATTTCACTTAATACCAATGCTTTAACTTAGCATAGGACTCTGTTGGTTAAAGAAGTGTTTTTTTACTTTTAAAATGGGTGTCAAGGTGCCTGGCTGGCTCAGTCAGTAGAGCATGTGACTTTTTTTTTTCTTATTAGTTTAATGTTTATTTTTGAGAGAAAGAGTAAGAAGAGGGGAGGGACAGAGAGAGAGGTAGACACAGAATCTGAAGCAGGCTCCAGGCTCCGAGCTGTCAGCACAGAGCCTGATATGGGGCTGGAACCCACAACCTGTGAGATCATGACCTGAGCTGAAGTCAGATGCTTAATCAACTGCTCAACTAACTGGGCCACCCCAGGTGCCCCAGAGCATGTGACTCTTGATCTCGGGTTGTAGGTTCAAGCCCTATGTTGGGTGTAGAGATTACTTGAAAATTTAAAAAAAAAAAATCTTTTAGCAGTGCCTGGATAGCTCAGTCAGTTGAGCATCCAACTCTTGATCTCAGCTCAGGCCTTAATTAATCCCAGTGTCGTGGGATTGAGGCCCTGGTCTCTTTGCTGAGCTTGGAGTCTGCTTGGGATGCTCTCTCTCCCCTCTGCCCTTTCCCGTTTGGGATTTTTTCTTTCCCTCTCTCTTCCGTCTGCCCCTCTCCCCCTCTTTCTCTCAAATAAAAAATTTTTAAATCTTAAGTAATAAAAATGGTTGTCATTTATTTATTTTTAAATTTAATTTATGGATAGTTGACATACAATATATAGTTTTAGGCACACAACAGTGATTCAGAGGTTAAGATTAATTTCTTAAATTTCTGGAGATGAGAACATAATTTTCCTAACCCAGTAACCACTGAACTTCAGTTTTTGAATTATTAGTTTTCAGCCTTAAACATGACACACACTTAACATCTCAGATGGCTGGCCTCTTTGTAAAACAGCATATTGTGTTTTTCCTTTGTCTATTCTTTTTACATTAAAAATCTATCAAATCATTTGTAAAAACTGTTTAATCAGAAGGATCAGGTTTTCTCTCCTTTTATATTGGAGATGGTTTATTACTGGTTTATTACCAGTCTTTTTAGCATGGCCAGTCTTGACTGAATTCTACTGCAGGTTTTTTTTTCTTCAGGTGCTAGTCTGTTGTCTTTTGTATTTGTCCCTTTGACTATTAATTCAGTTACTTAAATTTACCTACCATGGTAAGTAGAACCATGGTAGGAGAACTTGAAATAATAGTACAGTATATATCCATGTAGCCTTTATTCTGATTCATCAATTACTAATAGTTGCCACAATTGCTTTCTTATACACTTTTAAATTATTTGTTTTTAGTTTATTTTGAGAGAGAAAAGTGAGCAGGGGAGGGACACAGAGAGAGATAGAGAATCCCAAGCAGTCTTGCACTATCAGTGCAGAACCCTGTGTGGGGCTCAAACTCATGAAGTCTAGAATGGGATGCTTAACCGACTGAGCTACCCAGGCATCCCTAGGTGCTCCTCTTATACACTTTTTTAAATTGAGCTATTTGAAAGGAAGTTATAAGTGTTAGGAGACTTCATTCTTTTTTTCTTTTTTTAAGTTTTTCAATTTTTTTTTTTTTTTGTAATCTCTACACCCAACATATGGCTTGAACTCATGACCCTGAAAGCAAGAGTCGCATGTTCTTCCAGTGGAGCCAGCCAGGTGCCCCAATACTAAATTCTTAAATTCTTGAGCATTAAACTCCTAAGAACAAGGGCATTCTTCTCAAAAAACAGAACAAATCATCATACTTTCCAGATCTAACACTGATACAATACTGTTATCCAGTAATTAGTCTATATTCAGATTTCTTGTTTTTCCCAATAATATCCTTTGTAGTTATAATTGTCTTCACCTCCAAGTCATTAAATTTAAATTATTTAATCACGTTAAATTTAGTTTTCCTATGAACTAAATATCTTTGTTAAAGACCCTTTCTGGGAAGATGATAATATATTTAAAAGTAAATTTGAGTTATAATAATTTAGCATGGTAATGAAAACCCCTTATAACTGGTACAGTGGTATCTATTTCATATTAAATTTCTATTTTAATACTAGGCTCTTGTGTGGCAGCTCAGAATGATGGATCAAGCCAGATCAGCATTCTCTACCTTGGTAAGATATTTTAAGTTTTATTCTTCCTTGTCACCAGTTTGTGAGAATATGAAATACAGAAAATGACTCTCACCCAGTAAACATGGAATAATATTCAAAGCTATCATTAAATATTTGTTTATGAAGTGGTTTTGAGATGTAATTGCTCCTACAGAAGAAGGGTATATTCATTCTTGAGTGGAGTTAACTATGGGAAATCTTGTAAGAACTTACAGGGTATTTGGGGATTGGTAGGAAGGGGACAGCCAAGTTGATAGGATGAACTAAAAAAAAGCTGATCAAAACTTACACCTATGTTGGTAGACCTACTAACAGAAACCCTGAATGAAAAGCCTGAATGAGATGAAAAAGGCCAGTGTGTGATCTAGCCCCCACCTGCCATGGACAGAACTGGGTATTAGGAAGAATGTTGCTTTGAAAACTTCTTTTTCCTTAATATATAGCAAGTTAGGGATGCCTGGATGGCTCAGTCAGTTTAGAATACATAGCAAGTCATGTTAATGGCCCAATACCAAGTATAGTACCTAACCAAACTTTTTGTAAATGTTGCTCTTTCTTCTCTTTCATGATGCTTTCTCTCTTTTTTTCAAATCTCAGTTTGGTGGAGAACCGTTGTCCTATACCCGGTTTAGTCTGGCTCGGCAAGTAGATGGTGACAGCAGTCATGTGGAGATGAAACTAGCTGCAGATGAAGAAGAAAGTGTTGACAATAACATGAGGGGTAATCGTGCCAGTGTCACAAAACCAAGAAGGTTTAATGGATTTATCTGCTATGCGACTATGGCTGTAATCCTCTTTTTCTTGATTGGTAAGAGTGGCTATTCAAAACTTAAATGAATGTTCCTCGTGAACAACTCTAGGAAATCTGTTAATTCAGCCAAGCAAACATTTATTTTGTGCCTTTTTATGTGCCATTATGCAAGGCACTAGGAATACAACAATGACTAAGACCTATGCCTGCCTTTCAGTTTGGCCTGGTGGGAGAAGAGACACACATGAGTCATTTCACTGTAATGTGCAAATGTTATACTAGAAATACACACAGGATGTCTGTAGGATAGAAGCTTGGCCTAAGGATTCAAGGAAGGCTTCTGGGAAGAAAAGTTACTTATATTTTAAAAAGGTAAACTATTGATGGGCACCAGGCTGGCTCAGTCAGTAGAGCATGTGACTCTTGATCTTGGGATCAGGAGTTCAAGCCCCAGGTTGGGTATAGAGATTACTTAAATAAGTAAATAAGTAAATAAATTAAAAGGCAAGTATTTAAAATAAAGTTATAAGGTTGACTCTTGAACAACATGGACTTGAACTATGTGTGTCCATTTATATGCAGATTTTTAAAAATAAATGTTTTTTAATTTATTTTGAGAGAGCGAGAATGAGTGGGGGCAGGGCAGAGAGGAGAGGGAGAATCCCAAGCGGGCTCTGCCAGTGCAGAGCCCGATGCAGAGCTTGAACCTACGAACCATGAGATCATGACCTGAGTTGAACCCTTGACTGACTGAGCCACCCAGGCTCCCCTCAATAAATATATTGGAAAAGTTTTCGGAGATTTGTGACAATTTGAAAAACTTGGCAGACCAACTGTGTAACCTAGAAATACTGAAAAACATAAGAAAAAGATAGGTATTAGTGTAAGAATACGGCACATAATGTATATAACATATGAAATATGGGTTAATCAACTCTGTTACCATAGGCTTCCAGTCAACAGTAGGTTGTAGTTATGTTTTTAGAGTCAAAAGTTATATGCAGATTTTCTGCTGTGTGGGGATATAAACTCCTAACCCCTGCATCATTCAAGAGTCAACTGTATGATTTATTAGATTGAATGTTTTAATATATAAAAAACTGAAATTCATTTTTTACTTTCAAACTTACAATTTGATTAAAACCACTATTTTCAAGGCTTAGCTGAAAATATTAAGGGCTTCTATAGGAATATATTGTCAGCTCTGAAACTTTTTATCCTTAGGATTTATGATTGGCTACTTGGGCTACTGTAAACGTGTAGAACCAAAATCTGAATGTGAGAGACCAGGAACAGAGTCTCCAGGGATAGAGGGAACTGAACCTCCAGAAACAGAAGAGTACTTTCCTGAAACACCTCGCTTATTTTGGTCGGACCTCAAAACAATGCTGTCAGAGAAACTGAGTAACACAGACTTCTCCAGTGCCATCAGGTAAGCTTGGGCTACTTCACAAATTTAATCTCAATCGCTAACAAATACTGATTATTCAGAGCAGTGACAGTCTGGAGGAAAGACTTCTTACAGTAGGGGAGACTTCCCATGTTTAGCTGGAGGGTAAAGAATTAGTAAAGAATTCAAACTGTTGGATGGGGAAAAAGAACTTTTGTGAGGACACTTCTTTTTCTTTAAAAAAAAAATCAGAGGTCTTTGATCTTTTTGTCATCTGGTTCTTTATAGCTTGTTGCCTGCTGTCAGACTTCCTTTGCTTTGAATTTCATCTCACCCCCTTATAAGTCACGCTGAGCTCTGCTACCATCAACAAGGGCATCAGTAGCCTTTTTTATTCTTTAGATCAGGACTGACTTGACTGCCCATCTTGATATAGAGATATCATGTCTCGAGTATTCTATGATTTCTTCTGGTTCTCATTAATCTACATACCGTTAGAAGTGTCCTTAAGTTTCTGTCCTTTGATTCTGAAGATCTTCCTTAGACACATATGTAATCCTGTATAAAGAACATATTCATCATTTACCTATTAGCTGGCTTCGTATAGATTCAGTGGTACAATGATTCTTAGTCTTAGATGAGGAATTTGGCATTTTTATTTCATTTAATGAATACATTTGTATATATCATACCAGGCATTATGGATAACGTGAGAGTATAGTCTACCAAACAAAAATCAACAACTAATATGATGTATATATATTTACAGTGAGACCTAGAAGATCAGAACAAGGAGTAGTTTTACTTCAAAGGTGAAAATTAAAGCTGTACATCTTGAGTTCACCAACAGTAACACTTTGATTTTGCTTATTTGCTTAAAACTTACTCATTTCCCCTAAGATTACCCTAAGCAGATATATGTATTAAGATGGGGCTCTTGAAAGGAGTATACATTGGATAAAGAGGTTTTATTTATTTATTTTTTTAATTTTTAAAACTTTATTTCTGAGAGAGAGCGCGAGCAGGGGAGGGTCAGAGTGAAAGGGAAACCCAGAATCCGAAGCAGGCTCCAGGCTCTGAGCCAGCTGTCAGCACAGAGGCTGATGCGGGGCTTGAACCCACGAACCATGAGATCATGACCTGAGCCGAAGTCGGATGCTTAACTGACTGAGCCACCCAGGTGCCCTGGATAAAGAGGTTTTAACAAGCTAAAGTCATACATTCCTTTTGATATTGGGCAGAATTTTTTTTTCTTCTAAGTTTGTTTCTAGTCAATCTAGAAATTTGGGGTCATAGTTAATTTACCTTAGCTATGATGAATAGTATTGACTTACGCTTTTAAAACAGTTTTCTTGATATCTGAGTTCATTGTTTATTTTAAATTTTAGCTCATTTAACAGTGACTTTTTTCCCACTAGGCGGCTGAATGAAGATTCATACCTCCCTCGTGAGGCTGGATCTCAAAAAGATGAAAGCCTTGCTTTTTTCATTGAGAATAAATTCCGTGAACTTCAACTTAGCAAAGCCTGGCACGATGAACATTTCGTTAAGGTTCAGGTCAAAGGCAGGTATGTTGAAAGATGGTAAACTTAATTTTATAGAAGTAGCTATTTTTAGGTGTGCTAATACAGCAAAAACTTTCAGAATAAATAATGCAAGTCAAATGCTAAATGTATTAAAGCCATTTTTTTCTCCAAGCCTGTTCTTAGCTTCAGCTTCATTTTAACTTAATCTTTTTTGCCAGTGCTTCAAACTCAGTGACCATGGTGGACACAAACAGTGGCATGGTATACCTGGTGCAGAGTCCAGAGGGCTATGTGGCATACAGTAAGGCAGCGACAGTTACTGTAAGTAAGGCAAAACGTGCATGAGATGGTCTTCCCTGTTGAAGAGCTCAGAATCTTATAGTTCACCTTTCTTAGGAGTTTTGGATATAAGTTTATTTGTAAAATGTAACTGATCATGAGATATTCTTATTCTCAGCCATCCTAATGTAACTGATCATGAGATATTCTTATTCTCAGCCATCCTATGCCACAGTGAAAGTAAAATCCTAAGTCTTCCTCCAGAACAGCAGGGCCCTAAGCAATCCTACTGCTCTCTTCCTCTTTCACTCTGCTCCAGCCACTCCAGCCTCCCTGGTGTTCGTAAAGCACTCAGATGCAGGCATGCTTCCAACCTGAAGGCTTCTATAAAATTCCCCTTTCCTTCTGTGGGCCTGCTCTTCCCCTAAATACCAATATGGCCTGTTCCCTCCTTTTGTGCAAGTCTCTTTGCCAGTGTTACCTTCTTAGGGAAGTCTTCCTTGGTCTTGTTAACAATGGCCGTCCTCTAATCACTTCCCTTTATCTGCTTTATTTTTCCCCTTTTTAAAAAATTTTTATTAGTACTTACACTCCTGACATTACTCATTTGTGTCCACACTAGAATGAAAGCCACATGCAGAGCGAGAGGTTGGCTTCATTTACTGATGTGTCATCCATAGAGCCTTGGACAGGTGTTTGCTGAATGAATGCATGTATCAAGATTCTACCTTATAGGGGGACAAATACAAGTAACCATCTTGGCTGGAGTCCAGTCTTAGCTTGAACCTTTAATTTAGGCAAATATGGCCAAACTACTGCAGAAATTTAAAACATCTAGATAAATCTATCTAGGTTTTTCAGATATGTTGAAAGATGGTTTCAGCATCTTTTTCGGGTTAAAAAACAAGTGTCTGTATGTCAGGGAGCTATCTAACTGGGTGTCTTTCAAACCAGATGAAAAGTTTTATGTGTGCTATATTACTTTCCTGACTGACTACCTACAACCTAGGGGTTTTGGAGGTTGGTTTTCTGTCAAACATTGAGGGTTTTAGTTCACCTCCAAACTTTCTATATATTTAGATTACTTGGTTGTCAGTGTTAGTTTATACTCTATTAATAGGTTAGGAATATTATAAGACATAATTATAAGCTTTTATAAACATCTGAAAATTGACCTGTGCAAGCCACTTTATTGTAATAGATAGTACTTAACAATTTTCATACAGATTTCTTATCAGAACTTTCAGTTAAAACTTTTTTCTGTGTATACCCTCAATTATCTAGCATTCAAGTGTTAGAACGTTATGTAATTGGTGTAGCCAGGGCTAGCCTACAGTATTTATATGTCTGTTTGTCATATCCTGTTAGACTTTCTCTCCTCCCAAAATATTGGAAGCAGTATAAGAGAGATTAAATAAGAGATCAATGCAAATTAGATTAAAGGCAGCATGTGATGATCAAGATATGACTATAGGAGGCCAGAAGTCTTGATTCACTCCTCATAACTGACTAGTTTGACTAGAATTCTTACATCCTTTTAAGTTTTGGCCTCCTTTTACCGTCTCTTTTCTCTATTGGTTTGATCTCCAAAACCATCCTGTCTCAGACTCTATGACTATTCTAACAGCATAATGATCATTAAATCTGTCTTTATTCTAGGGTAGACTGGTCCATGCTAATTTTGGCACTAAGAAAGACTTTGAGAATTTAAACACTGCTGTGAATGGATCTTTAGTGATTGTTAGAGCAGGGAAAATCACTTTTGCTGAAAAGGTGAGTAAGTTATTATATACACTAGTATCATACCATTCTTTCTTTAAGTGGTATTATTGGTTTAAATGTTTTTTCACATTAGGGAAACCATCAGTCTTAAATTCTCATACCTAATAATATGCTTGAATTTATTTTTTATTTACTTATTTTTTAATGTTTATTTTTGAGAGAGACAGAGCTTGAGTGGGGGAGGGGCAGAGAGAGAGGGAGACACAGAATCCAAAGCAGGCTCCAGGCTCTGAGCTGTCAGCACAGAGCTCGATGTAGAGCTCAAACTCACAGACTGGGAGGGAGATCATGATCTGAGCTGAAGTTGGACGCTTAACCGACTGAGCCACCCAGGTGCCCCTAAACTTGAATTTATTAAAGTATTCAACAAATCAAATAAGTTCCAATTATCTAAACTATAAGATACTCTCAGAACTATGGCATAGCTGTCATCCACTGTCTTTCAGTGGAAATGAGGTAATCAGAAATGCTTAAGTGAAAGCAGTTTAGAATAACAGTAGTCTGTTATATAGAATTGCTAAATTATTGTTAAATTAAGGTGCTTTAAATAACCAAAGTTTATGTATATATAGAATTCAGTTATAACTATGTTTTTTGAAAAAGAACTAAAAGTCAGACCTACAAAAAAGGTCTAGAATGGAACATACTAAAAGGCAGTGGTGTTGGATGGGTTTTTATTATTTCTCTTATCTTTGAAACTCTAATGAGTTAGTTAAGGGAAATATTTCTTCTCAACATGTGAGCTATTTGCAACATTTGGGAGTTCCAGTGCAGTCCTCTGTAAACTTTTGTTTTTTAGTATAAAGCCCAAAACGTTTTCTAACTATGATTACATCTTCATTTTCTGACCTGTACTATTTTTCTGTAGGTTGCAAATGCTGAAAGCTTTAATGCAATTGGTGTGTTGATATACATGGACCAGGCTAAATTTCCCATTGTTAATGCAGAGACTCCATTCTTTGGACATGTGAGTTCTTACATAAATGAGTTTTTGGGTTCTGTAAATTGTTGCTGGATTTCATCTGCAGTAGTTGATGTATAACATGCCTTCCTTATTAAGTACTCTTTTTTTTCCAAAGAGGGTCTTAGCAGTAACAAAAAGATGGATTATGGGACTTTGAGACCTAGTTATTATTGCTAACATTACCTTTTCAATAGCGTCTCCATATGCCATTGCCCAAAAACATAAGCGTCACATATTTTAGAGCCACTCAGACCTTCACGCTTTGAGTTGCTAAACTAACTTTAGGCTATACCCTCATACTGAATCTGAATCTTCTAAGAATTTTCTTAGAAATGTCTGACAGAGCACATTGCTCTTTTGTTTACTAGGCCCATCTGGGAACAGGTGACCCGTATACACCTGGATTCCCTTCTTTCAATCATACTCAGTTTCCACCATCCCAGTCATCAGGATTGCCCAATATACCTGTCCAAACAATCTCCAGAGCCACTGCAGAAAAGTTGTTTGGGTAAGTTCTTACTTGAAAATTGTCTTATTTGAAAACTAGTTTTATGAGTAAAAAGGAATCTGTTCAAGTTAATTTGATAACATTTTTAAAAAATTTTTTTAAAGTTACTTTGTTTTTGAAAAAGAGTGCACACAAGCAGGGGAGGGGCAGAGAGGGAAGGAGAGAAAGAGAATCCCAAGCAGGCTCCACCCTGTCAGTGCAGACCCCTCTGTGTGGTTTGAACTCAAAAACCATAAGATCATGACCTGAGCTGAAGAGGTGCCCTGATTTGATAACATTTTAGATATTTGGCTATAGTTTTCCATATTTGGCATCTCATGTGGACAGCTCTTACCTTGGTTTAAATGAACATGAATTTTTTCCTCCATAAAGTGATATTAAACATTGGATTTATAAACTCAGTGAGTCCTTGTTCAGTTTACCCAGTGAATTCCTTGCGTACTATTCCTGGCGTAGCTTCTACTTCAGGACTTCCTGAGGGAAAGCACTTTGTTGCCCTTGGCAACCCATTCAGTTATTGGAAAAGATCTGTTAGAATTCATGTAGAACTAAAATCTTATTCCCTGTAACACCCATTAGTTCCAGATTTTCTTCTTAGCAACAATTCAAGT
Organism: Crocuta crocuta; assembly: GCF_008692635.1. Classification (NCBI taxonomy): domain Eukaryota; kingdom Metazoa; phylum Chordata; class Mammalia; order Carnivora; family Hyaenidae; genus Crocuta; species Crocuta crocuta. The sequence continues at coordinate 4,723,648 of NW_027530544.1, read as the reverse complement.
TTTCTTGTCTATCAAATATCTTCAGTTCTCATGACAGATTCCAGATGCTTTAGTCATTATTAGTCCTGGATATCCTCCCTAACGTATTAGTACCCATCTTTAAAAATAGGACCCCGTCTGATTAGAGTACATGTCATTAGTTTTTATCTTGATCTAGACATATTTCCCATCTGGTATTGGTAGAGAATGTAGATCTAGCCTCAGACACTTAAGTGAGCATTTATTTGCTGTGTGATAAAGAACAGGTTACTCAAATCTCAAAGATCCAGTTTCTTTGACTTAGATAGCTAAAATATATTCTACTTAACAGGGTGACTGATTTCAGATGAAGAGCATCTACATATAAGGATACATGTGTAACACCGTGTAACTATTAACCATGCTATCTATGAACATTTTTTAAAGTTTATTTAGAGAGAGAGTAGTGCTTATGTGTGGGGGAGGGACACAGAGAGAGGGAGAGAGAGAGAGAGAGAGAGAGAGAGAGAGATTCCCAAGTGGGCTCCATGCTGTTAGTGCAGAGGCTGACGCAGGCTCAATCCCGTGAACCATGAGATCATGACCTGAGTAGAGATCAAGAGGTGGACACCTAACTGACTGAGCCACCCAGGCGCCCCACAAGGCATTTTAAAAATGGTGATTTTTATTGACTTATACCAAACTTTGAATCAGATCATTCTTACCACCAACTACAAGTCTTGCCTAACCTGTGAAGCCAGCTCCCTGTCTTATCCTTGTGTAGTGTGGGGTTATAATGTTTTGACATGTAAATAGAGCAGTCATTATTTGGGTAACGTGGAAATAGATGGGGAAGATCTCTATCAGCAGCATGAAAATATAATTAGAATGAAAATGTATACTAGTTAGTGTGGAGAATCAGGAAACATGGGAATGTACTCTTGGGCTTTTATATAAAAACTTCATTCTGAGTCCATCTTGGTATCATGTAATGATCATGTAAATGATCACTGTGTCTCTGGCAGAAAGGCACATTTCAGATAAGGATAGGTAGAGAAATTTTTTTTAAAACATTGTTTAAACTAGGAGATCATTGATTTTTCAATGATTGCCTAAAATTGGAGTAAGACACAAAATAGCCACCAAGGAGTAAATTTTGTATACGTTTTCTTTGTATGTCCTCGTAGCCTAAAACTTCATTGGACGGTAAGACTGAATTTGTAAACCCGAGGGAAGCTGTAATAACTCAGAACTCTAATGTCTGTTTTCTACTTCATAGATATATGGAAGAAGACTGTCCTTCTACTTGGGAAACAGATTCCTCTTGTAGGCTGAAAACCTCACCGAACATGAATGTGAAGCTCACTGTGAACAATGTGCTGAAAGAGATAAGAATTTTTAACATGTTTGGAGTTATTAAAGGTTTTGAAGAACCTGGTAAAGACCCTTTGTTTTGTTTTGTTTTGTTTCTTTTTTCTTTTGTGAGCTTGTTTCTGTTTTTCCTGGTTCTTAAGAATGTAGCCAGAAGAGAGAGTGCAGGACAGCTGGCTTTGGTTTGGTTTGGTTTTGTGGAGTGCTCTGGTCTGTCCTACAGTTAACTGTTTAATTGTCAGTTTTATTGGGAGGTAATAAGGCCTTAGGAAATTAACTTGTCAAAAACTGACCATTTGACTAGAGAATCTCTTTTAAGTTATTGAATAGATCAGCAGTAAGCAAACTACTTAAGGGGGCAGATAATAAACATTTTGCAGGATATACAATCTCCATTGCAACTATGTACTTAACCCTGATGTAGCATGAAAATAGCTGTAAACAATACATAATGAATAGGCATGTAGGTTGTGGTTTATTGATCCCTGGAATATGCAATCTTTCTATTTAAGTAGAGTCTAATAGTCATATCATTTAGTAAGGAAAGCCCTTGGACTTTGGTTGCTTATTAAACAAGTAGTACAAATTAGTAGTCAATAAGTAAACTAGTTGGTAATGTGGAAAAAGAGTAGCAATAGAGATTAGTATTGTCATGTGAATTTTTAATTTCTGGAGTCGTAAGTCAGCTATGAAGTAAGGTTCTCTTAGCCTTAATGCATATATTGCATTTTTTACCCTTCTTACTAACATGCTAATTCTAGAGTTTAAAGTTCAGTATTAAAACACAGTTTAAACACTGTATAATTTATCTTTTTTTTTTTTTTTTTTTTTAAAGATCACTATGTTGTAGTAGGGGCTCAGAGGGATGCCTGGGGTCCTGGAGCTGCAAAATCTAGTATAGGAACAGCTCTCCTCTTAGAACTTGCACGGATACTCTCTGATATGGTCTTAAAAGGTAGAGTACAAATTTTGAGAACTTGAATATCTGTTTGGTATATATAGTTCTAAATATTATATGCTTTCTCACTGTTGCCCATATTATTGTAATTCACTTGTGCTGGACTGAGTTTTAAGTACAAAAGCAGATCATCTTTTGTTGGATCTGCCTTTGACTTTGAAACAGCTTTCCATGCAGTGTCTTCTTTGCACCAGGAATCAGCTTCGTTGAGACACTCAAAGTGTTGTACTGGACCCTAGTTCTTAGTTTGACATATTCGGAATGATGTGGCAAATCTAGCATGGTCCCTAAGGAATCTATTTTAAAGCAAACAGTGGCAGACTTCTATATTAATTTTCTGTAATTCTGTTTTAAAATTATAATATGTGGGGCGCCTGGGTGGCTTAGTCGGTTAAGCGTCCGACTTTCGCTTAGGTCATGATCTCGCGGTTCGTGGGTTTGAGCCCCGCGTCGGGCTCTGTGCTGACTGCCAGCTCGGAGCCTGGAGCCTGTTTCAGAGTCTGTATCTCCCTCTGTCTCTGACCCTCCCCTGCTCACACTGTGTGTGTCTCTCTCCTAGAAATAAATAAAAATATTTAAAATAAAAAAAAAATAAAATTATATTATGTAACTTGGTGCATTATATAGATGTTATCCTGGATATGTTTTTATATATTTAATATATAAACACTTTCAAGCCTTTCTCCCTTGATACTTGCCCCTCATCTACACATGCCCACACAACATGCAAAACCCTATTACATTCTTGAATCTTTGGACCGTAGGGTCAGTTGCAGTGCTGATTAGCTTTTATGCATAAGTACATAATACAGAAAAGTGCATTCCCAGGAAAAGGGGATGGATGGAGAGGAGCTATTATTAATGTAATTTCTCTGAAAATTCTTTTTTATGACTTAAATTTGTAAATATTCTGTTTCATAACAATTATAAAGTAACCCAGTGTTTTCAGTGACTGATTTGTATGCAGATTCTTTTCAGAGAAGAGATACATTGTAGTTAAACTGGGATTCTATTTTATTNAACCGTGAGATCATGACCTGAGCCGAAGTCGGACGCCCAACCGACTGAGCCACCCAGGCGCCCCTAAACTGGGATTTTAAATATCTCTTAGTGTAGAACTTAAGGGACTCAAAAAATGGAGTTGAAACAAAAGTGACTTCCTGTAAAAACTGGTCCCTACTATGTATTTGAAATCTTACCTACAAATGTTCTCCTTTCCCTTCTTTGTAGATTACCTTTAAATTTTATTTTTATTTTTTTGTTCTTTCATCTGGGACCTCAAAAGGGAAAGAAATATTTTTGAATCTGCTGTCTTGAATTAGAAATTTCTGATTTCATCTTAAGTGAATTGCATACCCATAACTTTTCCCAAGATAAAAGTTTTTGTTATCTTTTAGGTGGCTTTAAACCCAGCAGAAGCATTGTCTTTGCCAGCTGGAGTGCTGGAGACTTCGGAGCTGTTGGTGCCACTGAATGGCTCGAGGTATTAATCTGTATATCATCCATACCCAGAATGGGCACCTGCACTTGCCCTTGGCTTCATTTGTCCTACAGAAACCAGGCTCTTTTAGATTTGATTACAGTGTGTCCTGAACAAGACAAGTTTGAACTGTGCAGGTCCACTTACACATGTGGATTTTTTTTTTTTTTTTTTTTTTAACAAATACAGAATAATCCTTAAAAAAATAGTAACGTCCCTCTAAATGCATTTTCTGGTACAATTTTCTTAACATTTTCTCTAGGTTACTTCGCTATAAGAGTACAATATATAATATACAAAATATGTGTTAACTCTGTTCTTGGTAAGGCTTCTGGTCAAGAAGGAGCTATTACTAGTTCAGTTTTTGGGAGGTCAGAAGATACATGTGGATTTTCAACTGCATAGTGGGGGTGGTCAGCGTCCCTAACCTCCCACATTAGGGAAGTCAACTGTGTATCATTTTTGCCTTTGCATATTTAGTGTCAATAGACTCTAAATTTAAAAAGACATCCCTAATAATAGCTACTCTATGTGACAGATTTATACATATTAGTACATTTAGTACTTTTCCTTCTCTTCTAGGGATACCTTTCCTCCTTGCATTTAAAGGCTTTCACTTATATTAATCTGGATAAAGCTGTTCTTGGTAAGTATCCTTTTCATCAGCTGTTAATGAATTCAGATAAACTACTTACAAAACGGAAGAAAGCTGGGACGCCTGGGTGGCTCAGTTGGTTAAGCATTTGAGTCTTGATTTCAGCTCAAGTCATGATCTCATGGTTTCTGAGTTCAAGCCCCAGGTCGGGCTCTATGCTGGCTGTGTAGAGCCTGCATGAGATTCTCTTTGCCTCTGTCCTTCTCCAGTTTGTGATCTCTCTCTCTCTCTGTCTCTCTCAAAAAAACAAAAAACAAAAAACAAAAAAAAACAAAAAACTGCAAGCAAATAGAAGAAGGCTTTCTAAAGCAACACTTGTTATTTTTTTTTTACAGTCTACATTGTCCATTCCCTGATCAAAAGACTGACTCAGCTTTCTCATTGTAGTCCATTAAATTAGAGAATAGGTGCAGATTGCCTTGTCTAATGCAGCCGTTTTCAGTGTGGTCCTCAATCAGCGGCATTAAGATCACCTGGGAACTGTTAGCAGTAAAATTTCAGGTTCTACCCCATACTTTTTTTTACTTAGAAACTAGAGCATAAGTTCAGCAGACTGTTTTAACAAGCACTCCAGGTGATTCTGATACACTAAAGCCTGAGAACCACTAGTCTGGATTATATTTTAGACCAGAAGGAACTAAACTGTACAATGTAAAGTGATACTTCTAGAGACTAATTTCATATTTTGCTAGATTGTGGTATCATGAATAGAAGTACCAGATAAACTTCTAAAAGAATTTGAATGTTATTAAAAGTACAAATGTAGCCAGTGGATGAACTGAGACTAGTAGAATATCTCAATTGAAAGAAAAAGGAATTAAAATTGAACTAAATCTAGGGGTGCCTGGGTAGCTCAGTCTTGATTTCAGTTCAGGTCATGGTCTCCTGGTTCATGGAATTGAGCCCCATGTCAGGCTCTCAGTGCTATCAGCTTGGGGCCTGCTTGGAATTCTGTCTCCCTCACTCTGCCTCTCCCCTAGTCATGCACGCACATGTATGCAATCTCTCTCGAAATAAACATTTTTAAAAAATTGAACTAAACCTTTATTAGGTTAGCTGTTCTTGCCATTTTACCTGTACAGCAGAATGTATGGAATATAGCAAGAGTAGCTAGCAGATGACTGCCCTAAGATAGGTGAACTGAAAAAGAACCAAAAGACAAAGCATTAACATTAACATATGCAAACTCATGAGTAAGATCTTCAGTTCAGTCAAATTAGAGTTAGCATTTACTAAAGAACTTGACTTTTAAATCACTTTTTTGTCTACTTCTTGAAGAGTATAGTCTTATTTGCCACTGATCCAGGTTATTGTCTTCCTCTTTTGTCAAGTACTTTTAGTTATAGAAGTAGCCATGTAAAAATTACTTAACTAGAAAAGGAGCAATGTTCAAATCTCTTTGCAGGTACCAATAACTTCAAGGTTTCTGCCAGCCCACTGTTGTATTCGCTTATTGAGAAGACGATGAAAGATGTGAGTGTATACCTAATTACAAAATCTATAACTTCATTTTTTTCATCTGATTATGTAAAGTGAAGCATTGATGTTTAAACCATCATCATAAATAACCAAGTACAAAAATTAGAATAAATTCTATAGCAGCATTATTTAAGTCATGCTGTTAGCTTATTTGCCTTTGGTCCATTGAACCATGTGAGGGTGAGGATAAACTACTTGTTTACTCAGTAAATAAGGTGAGGGAATGCTAGGAAGATCTCCAACAATGTGTAGTCTATTTAGAAATACTGCAGAATTTCCTGCGGCCTAAGGTGTATTGGAGGTGCCCACTGGGGGCTGTCTATAGAGTCAGAATGGTAAGGAAGCTTTAAATGAACTTGAGGGATACCTAGCTGGCTCAATTGGTAGAGCATGTGATCCTTGATCTCAGGGTTGTGTGTGACTTCAAGCCCCATGTTGGGTGTAGAGATTGCTTAAAAATAAAGTCTTTTAAAAAAATATGAAAATATGGGGCGCCTGGTTGCCTCCATTGGTTAAGCATCCAACTTCATTCAGCTCAGGTCATGATCTCAGTTTGTGAGTTGAGCCCCCATGTCAGGCTCTGCTGACAGCTCAGAGCCTAGAGCCTGCATTGGATTCTGTCTCCTCTCCCTGCCCCTTCCCCACTCAAGCTTTGTCTCTCTTTCTCAAAAATAAACATTTAAAAACATTTTAAAAAATAAATGAACTATACCTAATACTTAAATAAGAAGACCAGATGAGATATTCACCGGATGAAGACAAACATGTGAATGACCATAGTTTTGCAATAGGGAGGAGTAAGATTTGACTAAATGGGCTTAGAGGCCATATATTGGAATGATTAAAAATGGAGGAAACAAGGCTTTGATCCTATGGGAAATTAGGAATTGCTATAGAGTTTCCAGCAAGACAGTAATGTGTCTGCAGGTTAGGCTGCAATAGTATAAAATGTGCTAGAAGGAAACAGCCAGAAATAAGACAGGCATAATGAAGACTAGAAAGGGCTTTTAAAACTGTGGCTAAGCCACCTTTAAAATAGTTAAAGGAGGAAAACATTTTTTTCTCTCACTGTAACTAAAGGAACTGGCAACATGAACCTAGTAGGAATAACTTTAGAAATTGGAGATTGTTTTAGCTGTCTTAAATTTTTTTCAAGAAGATACAATAAAAATGTTTTTATAACTGTTTACAGATCTAAGTATGTTTGTGACTAGTCTGAATGATTGATCAGAAAGATTTATTTTAGTGACTGATTAATTTTTTCTTTATAGGTGAAACACCCAGTTACTGGGCAGTCTCTTTATCGGGACAGCAATTGGATCAACAAAGTGTAAGTTGAGAAAGTGAATGAACAACTAATAAGAAAGCAGAATCATCCATCTCTGCTATGTTAAGTAGAGATCTAAACTTAACCTTGCAGTGAGCTTACCACCTATGCTCAGAGGCAATTTAAGAATTTATTTGGGGATAGGGGTAGGGTTGCATGATAGCACAGGTTGTTCTTTAGAAAACCTAAAGACACATTCTTGCTTTCCTTGCAGTGAGAAATTTTCTTTGGATAATGCTGCTTTCCCTTTCCTTGCGTATTCCGGAATCCCAGCAGTTTCTTTCTGTTTTTGTGAGGTAAGTCTGAAGAAGTCTCAAGTTATATCTTAGATCTTCTTCCATCAGTTTTGAGACCAGATTTCCTAGAGTGCTTCAAATGTCAGAAGTTATACACCTGCAGTTATTACATGCTCCCTTATTACCAGTCTTAACGTGGCATTGTTCTCAGCTTAATTAGCAGTGGAATTTATTGGCTTAACCATCTTCACATATGTATGATGAGTATTAATAACAAGGCTACCTACTGAACAGTTCAGGTATAGAATATTTCCACCAAACAGAAAGTTAAACTGTATCTTACTATTCTTGATACCTGTTGAAATATGGTTCTAGATGTTTATCCAAAAATGCTAAATCTCCTAAACCAGTTTACAAGGTTGTTGTTTATGAGACAACTTTGAACTGACCCAGTTGTAGGAAAGCAAGACTGGCTTGTTTCAGGAGTCAGTGGGAAGGCCCTGAAAGCCACAATGAGTAAACAAAATGAAGGCTTCTGTGCTAGAAGCTGGAGAGCCAGCCCTGTAGTGGGTTCTTCAAGCGGTGAAGAGATCCTTGAGTTAGTGTAGGAGGTCAGGGGGGAAGCTGTTGACTTTGGCATCAAAGTTTTGAGGCCAGGTCCTCACAAGACTTGTCACTGGGTGTTTTGGCCTGGAAGTAGGAGGGGAAAGGTCTTGAGTGAGGGAGTGATGTAAGATCTGGATTCGGGGATTAATACGGCTGGAACTCCTTTGACCTTCTGCTAGAACAGCAGTATGGATGGCATTGAAATACCTGGTCACAGTATCTATTTAGGAACAACTGAATGTCAGGTCCTAGGGTTGTGGAGATTTATGGATGATTTCTTTTGACCTTAAAGGTTTCTTAAAAACTTCTTAGATGTCAAAAACTTACCAGGTGATACAGAAGTGTATAGTCTGAAAGTAATTGAGGTCAGATCAAATGATTGGCAGTGAAATTGTCACCAAGGACAATGGTAGGAAATAAAGTTGAAAAAAAGGTAGTTAAATTGTCTAATGAAGGTGGAGAGAAGTTGTGAGCATCAGACATTTTTGTTAGAAAGGTAACATGTGTGAATGGATGAAGTGCTGAATCATTTGGAAAGAGGTAAATTTAGGTCTAAGTGTGATGCTTTATATCAAAAGCACACTTTATACATGCTCCTCTATTTCTTTATTTAATGGACCAAACTTTCCAGAGAAGAAAATAAGGATACAACCTCAAGAAATTTGGCTAGAATCTATTCAGGGTATATGATGTGATGGGACAGATTCTGTAGAATCTAGAAGTAGGCACTCTAGGAGTAGGTCAGGTTCAGAGGAAGTGGCAAAAGTGGTATTAAAGTAATGGATGTGAGATAAAATTGGAGTAGGTATATATTAGAAGCAAGGGAAGAATTGCAACTGTTACTACCTTGGCAGAGAAAATGAATGTGAGGCTCCTACTTTTATGACCCTCCTTTGAGTACATTAACCTAGCTTTGTTTTTCAGGACACAGATTATCCTTATTTGGGTACTACCATGGATGTCTATGAGAAACTCAGTCAGAAAGTTCCTGAGTTGAACAAAATGGCACGTGCAGCAGCAGAAGTAGCTGGTCAGCTTATAATGAAACTTACCTATGATCTTGAATTGAACTTGAACTATGAGATGTATAATGACAAAATACTTTCATTTGTGAGGGATGTGAGCCGATTCAGAACAGACATGAAGGTAAGTAGTAATTAAAATCAGGTTCTTACTGCTTAAATATCAAGCAATTCTGATAGTTAGCTGTTCCTGAGAAAGGACATGATTGGTAGCCAAAGTACATTTTAAGGTGAACTGATGTATAGTTTTTCTTAGAATTTATAATTCATTTGAAAGGAAAGTTTAGAGGCTGTGGGTTATAAATCTAAGATATACCACACTAAATATTTCAGAGTCTAGAACTGTGTTAACTTTTGTTAAGGTATGTTAGGTTTTTGTAATTCCGGGCAACCTGTAAAGAGAATCCAGAGAGTACAAAGATCTTAACCATGACTTTGAACCTATGAGTTTAGGCCATATATCATAGCTGCCTTTCAGAGATGTCACGAATGGAGATATAACATAGTAATTACAGTCTTAGTGTTGATCCTACGTGCCTATTATTCAAATACTTGATAAAATCAAATCACAATAGGCGCCTGGTTGACTCAGTTGGTAGAGTGTGACTGTTGATCTTGGTTGTAAGTTGGAGCCCCACATTGGGTGTAGAGATTACTTAAAAATAGAATCTTTAAAAAAATCAAATTAATATTAACATGGCTTCTAACTGGTTTTATGGTACTAGAAGTCAACAGAGATCCTTAAAGTAAATCACTGATAAACAAATCTTAATGATTATGGCTTTCTTGAAACTTGAAACTAATTGTGACTGATCAGAAAATAGGAGTTATGAGACAAGTCACTAGCTTCTGAAGTTCACTGAACCAAAGTGTTTTCAAATTTCCCCCCACAGGGAAATTGAACTGGAAACAATATACTACACAGAATATATATTCCATGAATTATGTTAAATTTCTCCCTGAGGACAGCTTCCTTATGACACTAAGAGTGGATAATTGTGCCATCTGTTGGACTCAAATATGAGTGTACTACTCTAGTTTATAGAGCGTGGGCCCTCCTGGGCAAGGTGCCGAAGTCTTCACCTTGTCCGCGAGCCACCCCCTTTTACCAGAACCAGCTCCCTTGCTACCATTAAATTAGAAACGTATAGAATAACATCCTTAGAAATACAACCTCTACTAGAGAATGTTTTGTCTTTCTACTTTAGGAGATGGGACTGAATCTACAGTGGCTGTATTCAGCACGTGGAGACTTTTTCCGAGCTACCTCCAGGCTGACAACAAATTATAGGAATGCTGAGAGAACAAACAAATTTATCATGAGGGACATCAATGATCGTATCATGAGAGTAAGTAAACTCCTAAGAATAGAAAACCAAAGGATGTTAATTTTTAACTAGTGAGCCTTGCATTTCTAAAAAGCACAGTAATAACTCTCGGAGCCTAGCATCCGTTGCTGCTTTAGAACTAAGCATAGATTTTTAACTCTTACTTACTAGTAAGATCTAGAGCCAGCATCTTTTTTTTTTTTTTAATGTTTTATTTATTTCTGAGAGAGAGACAGCATGAGAAGGGGAGGGTCAGAGAGAGAGGGAGACACAAAATCTGAAACAGCCTCTGAGCTAGCTGTCAGCACAGAGTCTGACATGGGGCCCGAACCCACAAACCGTGAGATCATGACCTGAGCCGAAGTCGGACGCTTAACCGACTGAGCCACTCAGGCGCCCCGAGAGCCAGCATATCTATCTAAGTGGGAAATACAAGAGACATGTGCCCCAGTATTAACCTTTTTTAAGATTTTAAAAAACATTAAGAAGGGATGATGATTTTTAGCTGTCATTTTCTCTGTATTTCTGTTCTCTAATTCAGCCCTCAACTGCTTTTTTTTTTTTATCTTAATCTGCCTGGAAGATGCAGAAGACTTGTTACAATGGAAGCTTGGAAATTTTCCATATGTGTGCTCCAACTTAAAAAAAAACCAATACAATTGGTTCATTTTTACAGAGGAATTGACCTGTTTACTTTATAATTTTAATGATAGAAGATTAGTAGCATGGTTCTTCACGTTGCTCAGTTGGGTGAATTTTCACATTTCAAGTGAGAGAATGGCCGTTTTACAGTGTCAGGTCTTTTCCTCACAGCAGAAGTCCCAGCACTGTAAGTTCTCACATATGTTTTGTTTCCATAGGTGGAGTATCACTTTCTCTCACCCTATGTATCTCCGAGGGAGTCTCCTTTCCGACATATCTTTTGGGGCTCTGGCTCTCACACCGTGTCTGCATTACTAGAGCATTTGAAACTGCGCCAGGAAAATAACAGCGCTTTTAATGAAACACTGTTTAGAAACCAGTTAGCTCTAACAACTTGGACTATTCAAGGAGCTGCAAATGCTCTCTCTGGTGACATTTGGGACATTGACAATGAGCTTTAAATGTGATACCCATAACTTATATGAGAACAGCAGGGTAGTGTGATTTCTAGACTTGTGCTGGTTGTGCTAAATTTTTAGTAGGGCTATAAAACCTAATATTGTTAAAATTCTACCCAACCATCCTGGTACCACTAGATTTCTTTAGGCAGCAGCTTTTAATACAGGGTAGGTACCTGCACTTCAAGTTAAAGTGAATAACCACTTAAAAATGTTCATGATAGAATCTCTTCTCTGATTTTCTCTAAAATTTTAAATACATTGTATGGTAACTGCCTCTTTCTTGTTACAGTTATGACAAAGTCAGAACCAGTAACGTAAACTATTGCTCTAAACCCTAAGGACATAAACTGGTATCTTCTAAGTGGGAGGAGGAAGGTGGTATCTGCTGGAGGCTGAAAGTGGTAGCTTAGTGGGATGCTCTACCTGCACTTGATGCTGGATAGGAGATACCAGGTTGTAAGACCTTATTCTCCAAATGAGATACATGCCTTCCCTAAGGATTTAGCTGGTTTCCACATCCCTGAATGAAAAAGTTAACTTTCAGAAGAGATAGGACTTGTTTTCTTGCCAGTGAGGTTCAACTGTTTATCACAGGAGTAAGGCCTTAATGTGTTAAACCTCAAGATAACTTATGAAAAGAGGAGACCGGAAGCCAAAGACCTAGATTCTCTTTTCCTCTTGCCCCTGCCCCATAAGCCTTTGTTTTATTAGTTTTTTCTCGTTTCTGTGTTTCCCAAAGTATTTTGAAAGAAAACCAGCTTTAGGTGTTTAATTTCAAACTCAGTTTGTCAGACTTTAAAGAACACACTGCCAAATTTTGGCCGAAGTGTTAATTTTTTGGAAAAGCTTTCTATCATTTTGGCACTGAGATATTTATTGTTTATTTATCAGTGACAGAGTTCACTATAAATGGTGTTTTTTTTATAGAAGATAATTATCGGAAGCAGTGCCTTCCATAATTATGACAGTTATACTGTCGTTTTTTTTTAATAAAAGCAGCATCTGCTAATAAAACCCAACAGATACTGGAAGTTTTGCATTTATGGTCAACACGTGAGGGTTTTAAAAAACAGCCACGAGCCGCATAAAATTATAAAGCTAAATATTGGTGAAGGATTCAGTTAAATTAGGAGTTGCAAATCAAGTTAGATTTCTGTTTAGCCAACCAGATAAAAATGGCAGTTCTCTTAAAGGGAAGAACTTGTGACCAAGTTAATACATTAATGTCACTTAAAGGCTGTAATAGTACTCCTCTATCTGTGAAATTTTACAGCTCAGTTAATCCAAGGTGTAACTTTAATTCGAATTTTGCAAAATTTCCAGTACCTTTGTCACAAACCTAACTCACATTATCGGGAGCAGTGTCTTCCATAATGTATAAAGAACAAGGTAGTTTTTGCCTACCACAGTGTCTATATCGGAGACAGTGATCTCCATATGTTACACTAAGGGTGTACGTAATTATCGGGAACAGTGTTTCCCATAATTTTCTTCATGCAATGACATCTTCAAAGCTTGAAGATCGTTAGTATCTAACATGTATTCCCAGCTCCCTTTAATTCTCTATCTTTTAGTTGCAGAAACATTTTATGGTCCTTAAACATTTGGTGGGTGAATTCAACCACTATAAAATAAAATTACTTCATTTGAGATTCTTTGCTTTTAAACCTAATGTAGCGTTTTGTCATATTTGTGGTTTCTCTAGGTCTTCTGTTTAGTGGGATCGTAGTCCACATTTACAATGTTTGCCGTTGACAAATGAATTTAACTTTATCTCCTTATTTGCATGTCATCTCCTGGAAACTTAGTTCATACAAGTTTGAATCCAGAATTGACCTTTTAGCTTAAATCGGGAAACTTGTATAGGAGGCTCAGGGGGCGGGGCGGGGAGTGAAACGTGTAGGGAAGCGAAGCTTGCAAAAGGATCCTCAATCATGTCTCCCTCCCCATTAGTATGTGGTGGTTTTAAGTTAAATAGAGATTTGAACAAATAAGTTTGAAGCTACATGAGTAAAAACTTCTAGTCCACCATCATTATAACCCTCGTAATCAGCTCTTTGTTATAGGGCAGTTCACCCTAAGAAACTGACGCCTAAAAAAAAGTCCATAGACTTAGCATTCCTTACCTAAGTTAACATAGGTCTAGATTGTTACAGCCTCACTGAATTGTTTCACTGCTCGCAGTCTGTTTAGTCTTCATGGTGTTTTATCTTGAACTGGTGTTTAGTGTAGCTACGTGGAAAGGTCATAGCTGGGATTCCCGATTTGGGTATCATGCTTTACCACACTTTAATGAAAGCTCAGTAACTTGAAGACACACTCTGAATATGGGCACACATTTTACAGCAGTAGATCTCTTTAAAAAACCTCTTTTCCATGGTGAGGACTGAGTTATTTCTAACCAAAAAAAGCCAGCAACTGGTAAGACACTTAATATTCCTGAGTGAAATGTGTATCTGACTAGTGACAACCTGCTGGACTTCAGATTTTGTCTGGTTATAGGTATCAGGTGCATTTTGAAGATAAAGGATAATTGAGCTCTATCATGATTCGCTATTCTAGAACTTGCATGACCTTTACTCTGTTTCCTCTTTGAATGTTCTTGAAATTTTAGTCTTACTAGACTTGCCAACCTACTGCTCATCGATACCTTTGTAAACAAGTGATATGCCCTTATAATTGTGTCCAAGCTGGTATGTGCAACAGTGTGGAATTTCTTTATCTGATTTAATAAAATGCTTCAACACAGAGTTGTCATTTTTTAAAAAATAGAGTTTATTGTTTTAGGGGATGCTTGGGTTCACAGCAAAATTGAGCAGGAAGTACAGAGTTCCCATGTACTCTCTGCCTGCCGCCCCCTGGCCCACCTCCTCCCACTGTCAGCATCTCCCTACCACAGTTCACGTGTCACAGTTGAACACACTTCGACATATCATTATCACCCAGAGCCTCTAGTTTACATTCAGGTTCACTCTCAGTGTTGTATATTTTATGAGCTTGAACAAATCTATAATGAAACATATCCACCACTTATAATACAGAATACTTTTATTGTCTTGAAAAATCCTGTTCTCTGCCTCTTCATTTTCCCTCTGCCTAATTCCTGGCAACCACTGATCTTTTTACTGTCCATAGGTGTTGCCTTTTCCTGAATGTCATGTGGTTAGAATCATATAGTAGGTAGCTTTTTCAGATTGGCTTCTTTCACTTAGTAGTAATATGCATTTAAGGGTTGATAGCTCACTTTTTTTAAAGTTCATTTATTTTGAAAGTGCTTGCACGTGTGCAAGGTAGGAGAGAGAGAACCAGCAGGTAAGGGCAGAGAGGGAAGGGTGGAATCCTTCCTAACCAAGCTCAGACTCCCCAACTGAGATCATAACCTGAGCCTAGCGAGGTCAAGAGTCAGATGCGTAACCGAGCCACCCAGGCACCTGATAGCTCACTTCTTTCTGTTGCTGAATTTTATTCCATTGTCTGGATATAACTTAGTTTATTTATCCACTTAGCTACTAAAGGACCTCTTCATTGCTTCCAAGTTTTGGCAACTATGAACTGCCAAAGTTTTGGCTGCCATAAACATAATGTTTTTAAAATGTGGACAGGTTTTCAGTTCATTTGGGTAAAGACCAAGGAGTACAATTGCTGGATCATGGAAATCGTACGCTTAGTTTTGTAAGAAATTTCCAAACTGTCTTCCGAAGTGGCTGTACCATGTGAATTCCTGTAGCAGTGAATGAGAGTTTCTGTTGCTTCACATACTTGACAGCATCTGGTGTTGATGTTTTGGATTTTGACCATCCTAATAGGTGTGCGGTGATACCTTGTTTTGATTTCCATTTCCCTATTGACATGAAGTTGAGCACCTTTTTATATGCTTATTTATCAAACATCCTTGGTAAGGTGTTCAAATCTCCTGCCCCTTTTTCTAATTGGGTTCATTTTATTTTTGAGTTTTAACAGTTCCTTGAATATTTTGGATAAACTACCATCATTTGTCAGATACGTGTTTTGCAAATATTTTTTCCCAGTCTACGGCTTATCTTATTTCTCCTGACAATGTCTTTTGCAAAGCATGAGTTCATAATTTTAATGAAGTCCAACTTAATTTTTATTTCACAGATCATGCTCTTGGTATTTTATCTAAGTCACTGCCAAACCCAGTGTCATCTAGATATTCTCCTGTGCTGTCTTCTAGTAGTAGTACAGTTTTGTATATTAGTCAGGTCTGTGGTCCATTTTGAAATCAGCTTTGTGAAGGGTATGTGGTCTGTGTCTAGATTCATTTTTTTGCATGTGGATGTCCAGTTGGTCATGAGTTTTTGTTAATACTCTAGTCAGACTCTCCCCTCCAGAAATATGAGTTAAGTAATTTTAAATGTCCTTATAGCCACATTAAAAAACTAAAGAAATATGTGAAATTTTTCTCTATTTAACTCCATATATCCAAAATACTGTCATTTCAGTGTGTATGCATTAAAAATTACTGCCAAGGTATTTTATATCCCTTTCTTCAGTTAAGTCTTCAAATTCCAGTGTCCTTCTAGCATATCTCACTTTGGAATAACCACATTTCAAGGGCTCAGTAGCTACTTCTGGTGAGTGGACACTACTGCTATATAGCAAAAGGCATAATTGGTAGGGCTTTTTTTTTTAAACAGGTTTTCTATGCAGTTACCAAAACAATTTAATCTCATCACTACAAGTGTCAGCTAGGATCCTTCAGTATGATCGCAGGAATTGCAGCTCCTAGAATAGGGAAACTTTAATTGCTTCCCGTGTCCAAGCTTTCCCCTGTGAGAGTTAGTAGCCACATGCATATCCTTGAGGGAGAAGCAAGACCGTAATTAAACTGCTGTGTTCTATGGGGGGAAGTGCCTCTGAAAGATGGTGGGCGAGGAGACAGTCCTAAGCAACTATTTGAAGGCATCTATTTATTTGCAAGGTATACTTTCCCTTGGAATATAATACAGCAGATATTGATAGCTTCCTTATGGCTACCAATGGGTTTACTTTTTGGGTGGTTAAGTCAGAGCCTTTGCCATTTGATACATCTGTCCTTTAAACTGTCTAATGCATCTCACATGGACTACTTGTTAATACCTTTGTTGAAAATATGTACATACTAATTAATGGTCAATATGCAGAAGCATCTGATTGAAAAGTTTTTTTCACAATTTATCTTGCTCTCTTCAATCATCAGTTTCTTGCATATACTTTCAAAGTAGTCTCTGCTTAAGTGAGAATGTCCATGAAACCTTCATAAAAGCACACATGGAGGGAGGGGATTATTGGTTCCACTATCACAGTGGAAATCCCTACAAGCCAACCCTCTGACTGCTGACAATGATAAACTGGTTAAAATGGAAAAAAATTTGCTCTGCCCCTCCCTCCCTCCCTCCCTCCCTCCCTCTCTCTCTCTCTCTCTCTCAAAAATAAAATAAAACTTAAAAAAAGAGGGGGAGGCACCTGGGCGGCTAAGCATCAGATTCTTGATTTTACCTCAGGTCATGATCTCACCATTCGTCAGATTGAGCCTCATGTGCTCCACACTGATAGTGCAGAGCCTGATGGGGATTCTCTGTCTCTCTGTCCCTCCCTTGCTCCTGCACATGGGCTCTCTCGTTCTCTCAAAAGTAAAATTGGGGCTCCTGGGTGGCTCAGTCGGTTGGGTGTCCAACTTCAACTCAGGTCACGGTCTCACAGTTGATGAGTCCTGCATGGGCTCTGTGCTGACAGCTCAGAGCCTGGAGCCTGTTTTGAATTCTGTGTCTCCCTCTCTCCCACTCCCCTATTCACACTCTGTTTCTCTCAAAATTAAACATTAAAAAATTATTATAAATAAACTTGTTAAAAATAGAAGAAAAAAAAAAAACAAGAAAACCACCCAGGGACTTTAAAAATTAAATAAAGGCAAACAGACCGGGGAAGGTAGTAAAACCTGAAGTATTTGGCAAGAACAAAAAGAGGAGACAAATAATAGAATAGTGGGTATGCCGAAGTCCGACCACATCAATAATTATATTATTGACCTATTAACATTCTGATTAAAAGTCTGACAGTGGGTTAGGGGGAAAAAAGCTCATATGCTGCCTATAAGAAACACTTTATATTTTAAAAATATTTATTTTGGGGAGAGCACAAGTAAGGGAGGGATAGGGAAAGGGGGACAGAGGATTTGAGGCCAGCTTCCCAAGGACAGGCTTGACAGCAGTCAACCTGATGTGGGGTTCAAACTCACAAACTGCAAGATCATGACCTGAGCCAAAGCCGGGAGTTCAATCGAGCCACCCAGGTGCCCCAAGAAACACTTTAAAGACACAGATGAGTTTAGGATTAAAAGATGGAAAAAAAATAGAACAGGCAAAATTAGCATGAGACTAGAGTGGCTGCATAAATGCCATAAATAGACTTCAATATTATATTTAATATTTCAGTATTCAATATTCCAATAATAGATTATTACCATAGATAAAAGTTAAGAGCATTTCATAATAATAAAAGGAACAATTCATCAAAAATATAGTATAAATGTGTATGTGCCTAATACCCTTAAAATACACGAATAAAAAGTCTAAAGAATTGAAGGAAGAAACTGACAATTTTGCCATTGTAGATTTTTTTTTTAATTAAAAAAATTTTTTTTAAGTAGGCTCCATGTGGGGCTTGAACTCATGACCCTGAGATCAAGAGTCATGTGCTCTACTGACAGCCAGTACATTTAAAACACCTAGTTAGTAGCCAATAGACAAATTAGGACAAAATATTTGAACCACTTTATCAGCCACTTCAATCTACTTGACATTTATAGAACACTACCTCCAACAACTGCAAAATACATTTTTGGGGTATGTATGGCATATTCATCAAGGTTGAACATATTCTTGGTTGTAAAACAAGTGTCAATGGAAGTATTGAAATTATATTCTCTGTATTCTCTGAATTGTATTCTCTGACCACAATGGAGTGAGAAATCAGTTACAAAATATCCAGAAAACCCCAAAACATCAGGAAATTAAGCCACATTTTTAAAAGTAATTTATGGGTCAAAGATGAAATCACAAGAGAAATTAGATAAATTTGAACTTCATGATAATTACAATATAAAACATGTGGATGCAGGTAAAGCAGTAGAGATACACTGCTTAGTACAGTAGCCACCAACCACACGTGATTAAATTTAAATTAATTAGAATTAAAAGTTCTAATTTCTGGGGCAGCTGGGTGGCTCAGTCCTTTGAATGTCTGACTTTGGCTCAGGCCGTGATCTCATAGTTTGTGAGTTTGAGCCCCACATCAGGCTCACTGCTGTGAGCCTGTCAGTGCAGAGCTCACTTCGGTCTGTCCCCCTCTCTTCCCCTCCCCTGCTTGCAAAAAATAAACAAAAACATCTTTAAAAATCTAAAAAAAGAAGTTCAAATTCCTCAGACACACTGACCACATTTCAAGTGCCCAGTAGCTACATGCGGCTAGTGGCTACTGTACTGGACATCAGAAAGTCGAATATTTCCATCACTGCAGAAACTTCTATTAGACAGTTGTGGCTTAGAGGTTTTAAATACAGTAGGGAAGAAGAAACCTCTAAAATCAATGACCTAAGTCATTGATTAGACTTAAAATATTAGAGAAAATCAAAGTAAGTCCAAATGAAATGGGGGAAAAGAGGAAACCTTATACAGAGCAAAACTCAATAAAGTGGAAATCAGACAATAGATAATAAAGCCAAAATCGAATTCTTTGGAATGAAAAGCACAATTGAAAAACCCCTAGCTAGACTGATTAAGGAGAACATATATGTTAATTTTTCAGTTAATATAAGAAAAATCAGGAAATCTGAATGGCTCTATATCAAAGAAAAAATTTATCAAGACTTTCCAAAAAGGAAACTCTGGACTCAATTTCATTGGTGAATTCTACCAAACATTCAAGGAAGGAATACCACCCATCTTACAAGCTCTTTCAGAAAGCAGAGGAAGAAGAAGTTGTTGAGGCTAATACAACATACCAAAGCCTAACAAAGACATTACAAAAACTACATTATAACGAATATAGATGCAAAAACCCTAAATAATACTAGCAAATTGAAAATCAACAATGTGTAAAAGGATTATGTATCATGACCAAGTAAGATATACTCCAAGACTGTAGGGTTAATGTTCAAAAATCTGGGGCTCCTGGGTGGCTTAGTTGGTTGAGTGCCGACTTCAGCTCAGGTCATGATCTCACAGTTTGTGAATTTGAGCCCAGCGTCTGGCTCTGTCCTGACAGCTCAGAGCCTGGAGCCTGCTTCGGATCCTGTGTTTCCCCCCTCTCTGCCCCTCCCCTGCTCATGCTCTGTCTCTCTCAAAAATAAAATAAAACTTTCAAAAAGAAAAAAAAATCAATGTACCCAGCAATATCCCACCTATATATATATACTTCAGTGAAATGAAAACATATGTCCACACAAAAAGTTATACGTGAAAGATCATAGTAGCATTATTCCTCATAGTCAAACTAAAAACCCAAATGTGGTATAAGCATACAATGGAATATTACTTGGCAATAAAAAGGAATGAAGTGAAGTAATATCATGGAAGATGGCAGAGTAGGAAGCCATTCCTTCACATAAATAGCTATTGAGCTGGCAAGAACTGTCTAAAGTAACTATTTTGGAACTCTGGAGTCTAGTTGAACACTTGCAAAATCCAAGGTAGAGCTTGATGAAGAGGATAGTAAATTTCAGTAAATTCTAGTCAATTTTAGCCTTTGACGTAGTGGCTACTATCCCCTACTTCCCAGCCTCAGCGCAGACAGCTGAGAGGAGGGACAGTGGCCCGTGATCCTGGTGCAGCTTCCTGGAGCCAGGGTAGGCAATAAGGACCTTGTCCTCTAAATATCAAGAGTTATGTATTTTGTCTGACACTTAATGCATTTAAGTCCCAGTTGGCTGAAGTGACTCAAAAGGGATTTAAAGAGACAGTATTTCTCTTTGAGAACCAGACAGTTAAGGAAATTTTTTGTCAGGTCACTGGCTGACTACAGAGATAACAGAACAGAAACTTGAATAACCACATACAAGCCATACACGCTTTGCAAAAATAGTTTGGAAATGTCACAGACACATGGCTTTAATCCTCAACAAGCAGATTCCACAATCTCTGAGGAGTGAGAATTAGATTTCCATAATTACCACAATATAATGCTCAGTATGTTCAATTCTCAGTAAAAAAAAAAAAAAAAATACAGGAAACAGAAACAAGAAAGTACAGCCCACACTGGGGGAAAAAATTGCCAGAAATCACCCTGGAGGAAGCCTAGGTATTGGAATTACTCTTTTATCTTTTTTTTAATTTTTTTAATGTTTTATTTATTTCTGAGAGAGAGAAAGAGACAGCAGGGGACGGTCAGAGAGAAAGGCAGACAAGGAATCCGAAGACAGGCTCCAGGCTCTGAGCTAGCTGTCAGCACAGAACCCGACGGAGGGCTCCAACCCACGAGAACCCATGAGAACCCACAAACCGTGATACCATGACCTGAGCTGAAGTCCAACACCTAAACCGACTGAGCCACCCAGACGCCCCTGGAATTGCTCTTTAAAGATGTTAAATTAACTGCTTTAAACATGTTAAATGAACTAAAGGAAATTAGGAAAACTATGTAGAACAAATGAGAGTATCAGTAAAGAGATTATAAAAAGAAAGCAAACACATTCTGGAGCTGGAAAGTAAAATAACTGACATGAAAAACTCACTAGAGATATTCAATAGCAAATATGAGCAGGCAGAAGAAAGGATCTGTGAACTTAAAGATAAGACCTTTGGAATTATCCAGTATAAGGAGCAGAAAGGAAAAGGATAAAGAAAAATGAACAGAGCCTGAGGGACCCCTGGAACACCATCAGATGTACCAACACGTAGGCATTATCCCTGTGCTAGAACCCAGTCCCAGCCTCCCTTGACATCCAGCTGGTCCTCTCAACGAATCCCTTAAGGTGCTTCCTCATCATTCCCAACCACGTACACAGGGACTGGGCCACATATAATCCTTATATGTAAGTTTTCAGCTCCACTAAAATATGTTCACTCTCTTCTACTCATTCTTGCAGCTCAGCTTTGGCATGGCATACATGTATGTGATAGAAGGGGTTAGGGAGCTGGGTAAAAGAGAATTAGCAGAGTTTGTATCTGGGTCACGGAAATGCTAATCCTAATTCAGTCACCACTCTTAAATACCTTGCAGAACCTCAGTTTCCTCACTTCTACATGAGAGGGTTAGGTCTGATGTTCTCTGATATTCCTTCTAGCTCTAACACAAAATTCCTCTTTCGCTGAGAACGTGTGTTTCCTCTTTCGAACTCACATTCAATTCTCTCCTTTAATGGTGCCATTATAATCCTTTCTTCTCTTTCCCAAGAGCACAAATGTACTATTGATGAGACTGTGTTAATCTGAATTTATCTTGTAGACATTCTTTAGGCATTTGTTCAGGTTCCCCTTGGTCTAAAGATCTGATCACCTCCTTTGGGGGTGTTGATATTAAGGTTTCTTAGAGGACTAAAACTGATGTTCCAGAACTTTCCTTTTTACTATGGACAAGCCCACCATTGCAGGAGTTGTAGGTTAGTATCCTTGCTGATGGTGACTTGTATTTGCTGTTCTTGCTGCTTTCCTGATTTCTGACATACTGACTGCCTTATCTTCTGAAAACAGAATTTTCTTAAATTCTAACCCACAGACCCATCTCTCTTGACCTCTACTTTCAGCTTGTTCCTCCATCTGGACCCAATTTGACACTCTGTTTCCATGACCAATCACTTGCTGTGATTTGCAGACTACCGGGGGGGAGGGGGGCAATCGAGAGCAATTATAAGTTCTTGAGTAAGGGAGTAGGTTAACCAGTGTTTTAGAAAGATTAATGGAGAATTAACATGGAGGCACAGAGGCTGAAGTCAGTAAGGTCAGGAAAGAAGATTTATAGCAAAACACCACTCAAGGGTATAAATATCACAGTATCATCTTGTCAAATCCTTACAATCTCCCAATGAAGGGAGAAACAGAGGCCTGCTGATGAAAGGCTTTGTTCCACCTCACAGGGAAGTAAACACATAATTAGGTATGTAGCATTTCAAAGGTGCTTGATTACTATTTACTTATTTAAATGTTTATTTTGAGAGAGAGAGAACAAGTGAAGGAAGGGTAGAGAGGGAGAGAGAATCCCAATCAGGCTCTGCGCTGTCAGTGTGGAGCCCGATGCGGGGCTCAGTTTCACGAACCTTGAGACCATAACCTGAGCCAAAATCAATAGTCAGATGCTTAACCAACTGAGCCACCCAGGCACCACCTTGACTACCATTTAAATGAAGAAGTGGTGTGGTGAAGGTGGGCCCTGAGCCCGGGTTCTCCCTAAGAGCACTGAGGTGATGGCTGAGAGGAAGCCAGTCTGGAGACCAGGCAGGAGGGTGGAGCCCTGTGGTGGGGTCTGCACTTTAGAGTGCTAAAGGAAGAGCTGGATAAAGATGCTGTCAAAGACCTGAGTCTGGCTTCTGGGCAAATGAGAGAGCTAGGGAAGTAAGGGAGACAGAGCTGGATTTGAGAGTTTGGATTCTGTTGCCACTTCCTCAGATTGGTGTGAATGTCTGGGAGTCAACATCGTCACTCTGGAGACAGCCACCAATGCAGGAGGCTCTATCCACACAGGCCTCACTAACTCAGATGTGTGCGTGTGCATGGCAGGGGAGAGGGGTGTTAGCAGACATGAGCTCACCAAGCTGAGAGGGTGTCTCAAAAAGTAGCTGGTAGGGGCTTCTCTGGGATGGTCATTGTTGGAGCAGCAGGAGAAAGGAACAGACCACAAAGGATTGGTTACTGTCTGTCCAATGAGGAGATTTAAAAAAAGGAGAGAGGAAAAGTGAAAAAATACCTCCTTGCCATTTAAGGATAAGCCCTGACAGCTCATTTCTAAAGTTAGTACAGTGGATTCCAGGGGAAGCTGGATTTCAGGGACATAAAGGAGTAGGTGGAGCATAAAAGGAGCCAGGCTTCAATACGTTTAGTCACTAGCAGTTTCTGGATTATGCACATTGGGCCATATCTTACGTGACTCTGCCAGACATTGGCTGGACACATAATAAATCTTGAGCACCTGTACCCACCCACTTGGTCCTTGTTCATTACTAAACTTCAATTCTAGGTGTCCACCAGGGGGCGTTGGAACCCAAGTCTGCGATGCTCAATTCTGAACAGTCCGTGCTGATCCAGGGTTTGTAATCTCTTGGCTCATTTAGCCCTTTCTCTAGCTGGGCAAAGGGGCAGATGCGTGGGAGCAGCTGGCAGCACCTCCTCCTAGTAAGGTTTTGAAACTGTCTGAATTCCTTGGGGGCATAGGAGCCAGCCCATCTGAGCAGTTCCAGGGAGCTCTGGCTTGCTTGATAAGGGAAAGGCACAGTGTGTTCTTGGTCCCAAGGGGACATGGCCTGGGCTTGCAGATAGCCCCGTGCCTCAGAATTCCTTCAGAAATCTCTCCCCTCCCCTCCAGTAAGAGACAAATGGTTTCTTAGTCTCTTCCTAAGAAATCTTCGGCCCTTTGTCAAATTGGTTTGTTTGCTCAGATACCAGACTTGACACCACACCTCACTTCCCTCCCACCTCAGCTCAAGCCTCATTGTAGGCACTGAGGCTACACAGAGGACTCAGCGACTGCCATATCTGCTTGCATACTGGTATCTACTGGAATCATTTGGAGACCTTTTAAAAACTATGAATGGTAAGCCTCACCCTAGAGGTTCCAACTTAAATATTCTGGGGTGGGGCCTGGGCATCATTGTTTTTAAAAGTTTCTGATGTGATTCTTATGTGCAGCATAATTGAGAATCTCTGGGTCCATAGCCTTGCTGCTCAAAGTGTAGAAACTTGGCAGGAATGTAGAATCTTAGCATCCTTTTCCAAACCTGCTGAATCAGAATCTACATTTCGAGAAGATCCCCAGCTCCTTCAATTGCACACTGGAGTTTGAGAAGCACTGATCTAGTCAGCATTTTGTTCTGCTTCACTCATGCTCATTACCTGGCCTGAATCACAGCCTCCACAACTTTCTCAGGCTGGAGTAGTGGCCTTTGGAAGCAGAAGGTTTTGACTGTGACCTACAGAAGGAAATAGATTTTATATCAAGAAGCAGAGCACGGGCACATATATGATGAAACAAAACTGTCACCAAAAAAAAAAAAAACCTTTATTAGCTGTGATGCACTCTCATTCATTCATTCAATATACATTTCTGGCACCTACCAGGCACTGTTGCAGGTTTCTGTGCCAGTCTACTCACAGACAAAAATCTCTGTCCTTTGTGGAGTTTACATTCTATGTGCTGGGAGGGAGGAGGGTTGTCAGAAAGTTAAAAAGAAGTCATGAATATGAAGGGTATNCACAAACCGCGAGATCATGACCTAAGCGAAAGTCGGACGCTTAACCGACTAAGCCACCCAGGCGCCCCAAGATAACATTTATTTTAAAAATTAAGTCTGGAGGTACTTCTAGATGCTGTTTACATCCTGTTTCCTGATCTGGGTGCTGGGTACCTTCACTTTGTAAGATGTGCACACGTTTGCACTTCTCTGGATGTATGTCAAACTTTAATAAAAAGTTCAAAAAATTATATTCTGATATTTTCTACTGCATTTGTGTATTCTTCCACTAAAAATAAAAGCCAGTCAAAACCTACTGAATTCAGTTTACCTCCTATTCATAGGTTGCAACAGTAGTTTAAAAAAACATTGCTCTATTAAAAAACAACAACAACAGAATAAAAACCCTTCAGCCCAATCACTCAGCAGCATCCACCACTCTTGGCTGAGCACCTACTTGCTGATATGAACCAGGCTGCCTGTTACCACCTTCCTTGCCCTCCTGCATACCCCGCAGTGCAGCCATCTTGTGGGGCACCCCCACAAACCTCCCTCAAGCAGCTTGGTTTGCCTCCACTTAGAACTAGACCTGACAAGCCCTTCTCCCTGCAGTCACTCTGCTGTGGGCAACTCTCCTCAAGTTCCAGATCTGGGAAGAGACTGGTATAGGCATGTTAAAGGGTTGGGGTTTATCCCTACAGTCATGTCCTTAAGCTCCTGAGCCTTATGCTTCTAGACTGTGTCTCATTTCCTCTAATAGGCTGTCAGCTCCCTGAGGGCAGAGCAGTCTTCTTAGGTGTCTCTAGGCAATAGTACCGGAGTCATAGAACACTGCAGAGGAGACAGCCAGCTTTGGAGACCTCTCTCACCAGGAGCCCCTGGTGCTCAGCGTGATGGTGGAGAGATTCTAAAAGTTGGGACTAGAGAGGATGGAGGAAGGAGGCAGGAGACCTTTTTTCTGTGAAACTAAAGCTACAGGTAACCTTGCACTAAACATGTAAGAGGGATGGAGCTGGCTCTTGTGGGCAGCTGGAGGGGAGGTGGAAGAATGGGCACCTGGGCTCCCCTAAGAAAATCACCTAGCAGGACTGACCAGGATACAAGTGCTTTGATTCTTTGCTTTGTTTGTCGTGGAGCTTGATTTACAGGCAAAAAGCTTGCTCCCGATCAGTTGTTTGCATCTATTGACCCGCAAATTTAGTCAGATCGTATACATCCCAAAGTGAGGCTCCTGGGTTTGGCTTTGCTTTGTTGTGCATTAGTGGGTACAGGGTAGACTCTGGAGTCAAATACTGGACCTGAATCTTGGTTTTAATGCTACCAGCTGTATGACCTTGCTGTATGACCCTGAGCAAGTTACTTAACAATGTAAAGTCCATCTTTAAAACGAGGATGGTAACGTGTACGCCATTTGGTTGTGGTGACAGTTAGATGAGAATACGTGCCAAATGCAGAGCCTTGCTCATAGGAGTCCCCATAAGCCTTAGCGATCCTCATTTGCTGATATGTAAAGGAGCTTGAGAGGGGATTCCCTTCAGATTCCCTCCTGCTGACTTTTCTCTCTGAGATCAGGCAGCAAGGGAGAACTTGGCTGAACACAAAGGTGGAATCAGGAGTCCTGCCTGCCCTAGACCCTCCCTTGGACCAGGCAGGGTGCAATTCTCCCTATGCTCTGGCTTCCTGATGAAGAGAAGCTGCTACACGCACTGTTATCAAGTGATTTAGTGGAAAGCTGTCCAGCCTATCTCACACAGCAAGACATGAGGACCCAAATCCACTGAGTCCAGCCACCCCATAGGTATTTCTAACCCGTCCCATTCTGCCCTACTGCCTCCCCTGGCCAGGGCCCTTGGGCTCAATGCTAGACAATAGGGGTGCAGAAAGAGTCATCCTTACATAGTTCTTTGATGTCTGATCCTTGGGACAATTCTCTCTGGACTTGTTTTATTATCGTACCCATTTTGTAGATGAGGTAGTCAGTAATTGTGCCAACTGGCTTTAAGCCCTTGGGTTCTAAGCACCATGCCTTAAGGCTGCCTCCCACTAGGATCTGGGTGGGATGGCTACTCTATCACTGGGAGGAGGAGCTCTGAATTTTCTCCTTCTTTGTGCGTGCAGGGAGGAAAGCACCCAAGAGGGAGCAGTGCAGGAGGGAGGAAGGCCCCCTTTGCCTGGGACTGTTTATGTCTGTGTTTCCAGCAGGAAGTTTCACAGGCCTGAAACCACCTCTCCTTTGCTGAAATGTCCTCCTTTGGCCCCAGAAAAAGGATGGGGGTGGCCCAGGTTCCCAGGCCTCTGGGCTGCTGCTGAGAGATTAGGACTCAAGTCCATTTCTGCAAACACTCACTGGATTGTAGCCTTGGAAACTTTCCAATCCAACCTCCCCATTTTAGAAACAATGCAACTGAGACCAGCTGGAAGTGACTTTTTACACTGTCACGTGGTCGTCAGCAGCCGCTCAACGAGCTACTGAGAATTCGAGACTCCTGCTACAGTGCTCCTCCACTGGGCCCAGTTAACTGCACAGCCTCAATATGAACTCCCTACCTTCGACTTCATCTTCCCCTCCGGTAGGCACACAGGAACGCGCAAGCCGGGCAGGGGGTGGGGAGATTCTGGAGAGTAAAGAAGGGGGATTGGTAGACGGACTGAAGAGAGGCGAGAAGGGAGGAGCAAGCGGGACCTGGCTCCTTAAGAGGGCGGGCCAACCCTGCTGGACCCCGCCCCCCTGGGGCGGCGCAGGCGCAGGCGGGCTCCAGGAACNTGGGGGGAGGCCAACCCGCAGCCCCCTCCCTGGGGGTACGGGTTAGAAGCAGTCGGGCAGGGGGCGGTGTGAGCGGGCGCAGAGGGCAGCACCATCTGGAGGGGTGGGACCGCGCGGCCTCTTGGGGGCAGGCGAGTGCGCTGGGCAGTGCGGGCAAGGGGCCCCGAGCGGGGAGCNGCGTGGGGAGGCCCAGGCCGGGGTGCAGGAGCAGGGGGAGGGGAGCCCACGCAGGCTGCTGCAGCAGCCGGAGCCACTCTCCGAGTTCGGGGACCGCTCCTGGGAGCGCGGAGAGGGGCTCGAAAGTTCCGGGGAGCAGGGGGGGCAGTACTGGGAAAGCTGCGGGCACCTCAGACGGGAGGCGGTTGCCCTGGGAGCGGCCCCGACACGCCGCGAGAGACTCGAGCTGGTGGGGAGGGCCAGGCCTGTGGGGCCCCAGGGGCCTGAGGGGGAGGGGCGCCTGGGGGTGCAGGAAGCAAATTGGTTGCCGGGGGTGCAGGAAGGACAGGTGGTGAGGGCTGTCCAGGAGACATACCTGGACGGGAAGGAGCCCCAGGAAGGAGGGGGGCCCCCTGAGGGGCACAGGATCCGGAGGCGCCGGCGGAGGAGGAGGTGGTAACCTACAGGCCGGCTGCCCAGCGCCCGGATCGCCCCAGCGCGGTGGTGACCGCAAGATGTAGGGGTTTGGGGATTGGAGCGTTGGAAGCCACTGCCCGAGAGCACGCAGTGTGCCCTGCTGCATCCTCTTCTGCCACCTCAGCCTGGACATCATCGAAACTGTGTCTGCAGGGAGGCAGCAGAAGGCAGCAGGTAAGGAAACCCAGTTCCCTTCCGAGCCCGAGTTGGTGTGTTTGAAGCAGGGGGCTGCAGTTATTTCAGGAGAGGATGGTCTCCAAACTGCTTTTGTTCACTCTCTTGTGTTTAGACCTGGGGAGGAAGGAAGCAGTGCAGTTTTCAACAGCGGGGCAGGACCCCTCCCCCCAGTACTAAAAATGCCAACTGGAGTGATGGGGCATTTCCTTAGAGTCTAGACTGGAGGTGAGACTATCTGGGTGTCTGCCAGTCGGGGGTAGAAGGAAGAGAGGGGTAGCTCCAGGCTGAGGTTGCAGAGGAGGTAGTCACCCCTCCATCTGGCTACTCCCGGAGATAGGAGTGTCTCTGTGCCAGGGCTGGGATGGTGCAATCAGCACAGGCTTTCTCAAGCCCTCTAAACACATTCCAGAAAAGGGAAGGGGCAGCACTGCATTAACAGGACTTTATCCAGTAACCCTGTTAGCCATGTGATGTGAGATGCGAGTGTGGCTGCCAGTGACTCGAGCACGAGCCTGACCTGCTCCCGCCACACCTTCTTGTCACAGCTGATTAATAACCGAGGGCTCAGAGCCAAGGATGGATGGGGTAGCCGGGGAGAGAACTGGCGAGGCCTTCTGTCTGGGTATGGGCTCTAGGCCTCTAACCTGAAACGGACACTTGAGGAGAGGGTGTTTGTACTGGTGGACTCTGGGCATCCTCCATGGCTCAGAGCTTGGCCCCACCCCATGCAGGTGGACAGATGGGCAGCTGTGGCATCATAGGTTCTGCACCAGCCAAGGCCAGCTCCTGTGGCAGCCTAGAGGTGGGGCTTGCAGGGGTGGGGACTAGATTTGGCTTCCTGTTGACTCCACGGTGGCTGGGCTGCCAGGCCTACTCATTCCCGGCCCACAGGGGTTTGGTTGGCCAGTTTATGGGCCTCATCCTCGTAGGGTTGTTCACCTCTTACTTGGCACCGTGTGCATTCCTGCTCCTGTGGCCCTCAGGTTGGGGTGGTTACAGAGTTGCTGCTTGCCTCAGGGCCTTAGCTGGGTCCTGTCTCTGAGTCAGATGGCCCCCCACCCCTTGTCTGAACGAGAGTGTGAGGGGAGATCGTCCTCTAGTCTGGCCAGGGGGAGTGGTAGAGGCTGGGGCAGCGGAGCCCTAGGCAGCAGCTGCTGGGAGGAGCCGGTTAGTCTGCGCCTCATGCAAACCTCAAACCAGCCGTCAACTTCGTCCCACGCCCGCCTGTCACACTGCTGCCCCAAACACTCATGCACCGGAAGTTCAGCTGCTGTGTCCCCGGTGCCTGGCTCTTATGGGATGGCCAAACTGGTTCTGGCTCTCTGGCCCCAGTAGAGAGAATTGTCTGTTCTAAACACATACACATAAGCATAGATCTTTATCCTGTTTTAGGTCAATGTTTTTGAATTTGTTGTAGATGAAGAGAAGCACTTTTACAGTTCTAGGGTTAGACCACCTACTACCTCCTGGGGCAAGATAACGTCTCTGGGCTTCAGTTTCTGTGCAGTGGGCCATGGTTTTCCCTACACTGTCCTGAGTGCAGAGGGCTCGGTCCCCTCTTTGGCTGTCTGGTGCCCACTTTCCCAGGACCCCTGGCTGGCAGATGTCGGGGAGGAGGTTTCTGTGCTCCCAGACCTTTTCCTCTGGTCTCTGAATCCATGATTATCCCCTGCCCTATGCTTTATTCTGGAGAATGGAGGAATGGTTATTCTTTTTGTTTTAATAGCGGCTTTATTGAGGTGTAATGATACACAGTGAATGGAACGCATTTAAAGCAATACGTTTTAACGTATCTGTGAAACCATCACCACAATCAAGATAATGAACATACCTATTATTCCGAAACCCCCCATAGTTTTTTGTGCCCCTTCTAATTCCTTCTTCCTGCCCCTCCTTTGCCAGGCCTTTTCCCCAGGCGACAGACTGATCTGCTTTCTGTCATCCTACGTTAGTTCACATTACCTAGAATTTTGTGTAAATTGAATCAGACAGCATGTGTCCTTTTTTTGGCCTGGCTTTTTTTTTTTTTCACTCAACATAATTATTTTGAGATTCATGCATGTTGTGTAAGCTTCAGTAGTTCATTTTTTATTGCTGAGTAGCATTCCATTTTATGTATATACCAGAGTTTATCCATTCACCTGATGATGGGTTGTTTTTAGTTTTTGGTTATTACAAATAAAACTACTGTGAACATTTGTGTAAGTTTTTCTATGGACATATTATTTTATTTCTCTTGGGTAAATCCTTAGGACTGGAATTGTGAATCATATGGTAGGTATACATTTAACTTTAAGAACATTGCCAGACCTTTTTCCAAACTGGTTGCATTATTTTACGTACCTACCAGTTGTGGGAAGTATGGATTAGTAGGTTAAGCATCTGACTTCAGCTCAGGTCATAATCTCCCAGTTAGTGAGTTTGAGCCCCACATCGGGCTCTGTGTGTTCAGCTCAGAG
This sequence comes from Crocuta crocuta, assembly GCF_008692635.1. Lineage (NCBI taxonomy): Eukaryota > Metazoa > Chordata > Mammalia > Carnivora > Hyaenidae > Crocuta > Crocuta crocuta. Next base: position 4,692,714 of record NW_027530544.1, on the reverse strand, counting down.
CCTGGAGCCTGCTTCAGATTGTGTGTCTCCCTCTCCCTCTCTCTGCCCCAACCCTGCTCACACTCTGTCTCTCTCTTTAAAAAATAAACAAACATTAAAAAATTTACACACCTACTAGTTGTGTATGAAAGTTCGAATTCATCCACTTCTTTGTCAGCACTTGGTATGATCAGTCTCTTTAAATTTTTTTTAGTGTTTATTCATTTTTGAGAGAGAGAGAGAGATTGGGGGAGGGGCAGAGAGAGAGGCGGACAGAGGATTCAGAGTGGGCTCTGCACTGAAGTAGCAAGCCTGACACTGGGCTCGAACTCATGAACCTTGAGATTGTGACCTGAGATGAAGTCGGATGCTCAACCGTCTGAGCCACCCAGGTGCCCCAGTCTCTTTAATTTTAGACCTTTGAATAGGTCTGCAGTGGTTATCTCATTGATTTTAATTTGCATTTCCCTAATGACTAATGTTACTAAGCATCTTTTCATGAACTATTTGCCATTTGTATATCTGGTGATATGTCTGTTCAAATTGTTTACCCAGTTTTTAATTGTGGGTTTCTTTTTTGTATCGAATTTTATGAGTTCTTTGCGTATTCTGCATACAGACCCTTTATTGAATAAGTCAGGATTGATTGTGTTTGATTTGCAAATATTTCCTTCCAGTCTTTGGCTTGCATTTTCATTCTCTTTACAGTGCCTTTGATGAGCAGAAATCAAAAATTTTAATGAAGTCCAGTTGAACAACTTGTTCTTTTGTGGTTTATGCTTTCAGTGTCATGTCTAAGAAATCTTTGCCTAACCCAAAATACAATGGTTTTCTCCTATTTTTCTTCTAGATGATTTATTTATGTATTTATTTACTCTTAAAACACTTTTATTTTTAGTAATCTCTATATCCAATATGGGGCTCAAGCTCACAACCCTGAGATCAAGAGTCTCCCACTCTACTGCCTGAGGTAGCCAGTCTCCCCCTTCTAGAAGTTTTATAGTTATAGGTTTTACATTTAGGTCTAATAATCCATTTTAGGTTAATTCTTGTGTATGGTACAAGGAATGAATTGAAGTTCAGCTTTTTGCTTGTGGAGATCCAATATTCCAGCACCATTTGTTGATAAAAACGTGTCCTTCCATGGAATTGTCTTTGCACCTTTGTAAAAAATCAATTGTGTGTGTGTAGATATAGTCTGGACTCTCTTTTGTTCCATTGATCACTTTATCTTTATCCTAATACTACACTATCTTGATCATTGTAGGTTTATAGTAAGCCTTGAAATCAGGCTAAGACCTTGAACTTTGTTCTTTCTTTTTAAAATTGCTTTAGTTATCCCAGGTTCTTTCCACTTCCATATGCATTTTATTTATTTAAAAAAATTTTTTTTTAATTTATTTCTGAGAGAGAGAGAGAGAGAGAGACAGTGTGAGCAGGGGAGGGGCAGAGAGAGAGGGAGACACAGAATCCGAAACAGGCTCCAGGCTCTGAGCTGGCTGTCAGCACAGAGCCCAACTTGGGGCTGGAGCCCACTAACTGAGCCCACGAACCGGGAGATCATGACCTTGACCTGAGATGAAGTCGGACGTTTAACTGACCTAGCCACCCAGCACCCCTTCCATGTGCATTTTAGAATCAATTTGTTAATTTCTACAAGAAAGCCTTGTAGAAAAGCTGGGATTTTGATTGTGATTGCATTGAATCTATAGATCATTTTGGGGGAGATGTCCATTATCTTAGCAACATTAAACCTTCCGACCCATAAACAATATACATGTCTGTATTTATTTGGATTTTTAAGAATTTCACCAGTGTTTTATAGTTTAAGTATACAGATCTTTCATATCTTTTATCAGATATATACTTAAGTATTATGTATTTCTTTGATGCTGCGTAAATGGTATTTGGCTTTCTTATCTTAAATTTGGTAAAATATATATAACAAAATTTACCATTTTAACCATCTTTCAGGGTATGATTCAGTATGTTAGGTACATTCACATTGCAACTATCACCATCATCCATCTCCAGAACTTTTTCATCTTGCAGAATTAAAACTCTGTACTTATTAAACAATAGCTCACTATACCCTCTCCACCTTAGTCCTTAGTAAACCACATTCTACTCTGTATGAATTTGGCTGTTCTAAATACCTCATAGGAGTAGAATCATACAGTATTTGTCCTTTGGTGAATGGCTTTTTTCACTTACCATANACCCACGAACCACGAGATCATGACCTAAGCGAAAGTCGGACGCTTAACCGACTAAGCCACCCAGGCGCCCCAGAATTTACTTCTTTTTTAAGGCTAAGTAATAATCCATTGTATGACTATGCCTCATTTTGTGTATTCATCTATTGGTGGTTGTTTCCACCTTTTGGCTGTTATAATGCTGCTATAAAATGGTATTGTTTTTAAATTTCTATTTCCTATTGTTTGTTGTGTGTAGATAGATAGATAGATAGATATAGATAGATAGATACAATTGATTTTTGTATATTGGTCTTGAATCCTACCACCTTGCTAAATGTATTCTAGTAGGTTTTTATAGCTTCCATTGGGTTTTTTACATAGACTGTCAAGTCATTTGTTAATAAAGACAGTTTTACTTCTTCCTTTCTGATCTTTATGTTTGATAGTTACTTCTCTTTCTTGTCTAATTGCACTGGCTATATCCTCTGGTATAAAGTTAATAGAAAATGAGATTACTTGTTCCTGATCTTCAGTCTTTTCACCATTATTGCAAGATATTAGCTGTAGGTTTTTCATATATGATCTTTATTAGGTTGAAGAAACTGCCTCGGTTCCTGTTTTGCTGAGATTTTTAATAGGAATGGGTGTCAGATTTTGTCAAATTTTTTTTTTTTTTTGACTATAGGGGTTTTTTGTTTTAGTTTGTTAATACATTGAATTACATTGACTGATTTTCAAATTTTTGTTTATTAAGTGTTTATTTTTGAGAGAGAGAGTAGGGGAGGGGCAGAAGGAGGGGAGGACAGAGTATCTGTAGCAGGCTCTGCACTGACAGCAGAGAGCCTGATGTGGGGCAAGAATTCATGAACTGTGAGATCATGACCTGAGCTGAAGTTAGTCACTTAATCAACTGAGCCACCCAGGCACTCCTGATTTTCAAATGGTAAACCAACCTTGCATTCCTTATATAAACTCCACTTGGTCATGGTGTCTTATCTTTATTTGTATTGTTGAATTCCATTTGCTAGAGAATTTGTTAAGAATTTTGCATCTGTGTTTATGAGGATAGTTTTCTTTCCTTGTACTGTCTATGGGATTCATAATATACATCTTTTTTAAAAATACTTTTTAAAAATGTTTATTTTTACAGAGCAAGCAGGGAGGGGCAGAGAAATGGGGGTACAAAGGATCAAAAGTGGGCTCTGTGTTGACAGCAGACAGCCCAGTGTGGGGCTTGAACACACAAACAGTGAGATCATGACCTAACCTGAAGTCAGAAACTTAACTGACTGAGCCACCCAGGTACCCTGGGATTCATAATATACATCTTTAACTTATCATAGTCTGCCTTCAAGTGATAATAGTATAAAAACCTATGTTTTTATTTCTCTTCTCCCTTTATGCTATTATTCAAAACTTGTTTTACACACATTTGTAAACCTATACCATATTGGTACTATTTTTGTTGAAACAGTCAATTTATTTTTTAATCTACATAATAAAAATATCTTAAGTGTTTACTCATGTAGTTGCTCTTTCCAGTGCTTGATTTCTTTGTGTAGATCTGTATTTCTATATGGTACTATTTTCCTTCTGTCTCGAGGACTTCTTTTGACATTTATGGTAGTACAGGTTGGTGATACAGGTATAGGTAGTGCAGCTTTTATATGCTTAAGAAGTTTATTTAGACTTTATTTTTAGAAAGATATTTTCACTGGACTAGGATTCTAGGTCATTCGTTTATAATTTCAGTACTTTAATGATATTGTGCGACTGCCTTCTCATTTTCATCATTTCTGCAGGAAATCTGCTGTCATCCTTTTTTTTTTTTTTTTTTTTTTTTTTTAAAGTAAGCTCTGTGTGCCCATCATGGGGCTCAAACTCACAACCCTGAGATCAGAAGTCGCATGGTTTACCTGCTAAGCCAGCCAGGCACCCCCTCTGCTGTCATCTTTATCTTTGCTCTCTGTCTGTAATATGTCTCCCTCACCCTCCCCAGCTACATTTTAAGATTTTCTCCTTATCATTGAATTTGAGCAATTTGATTATGAGGTATGTTGGTATAGTTTTCTTCATGTGTCTTGTGCTTGGAGTTCATTGAACTTTTTGAGTCTGTGGGCTTATAGTCTTAATCAAATATGGAAATATTTAGGTCATTATTTCTTCAAATAGTTTTTCTGTTCTCGGCTCTTTCTCCTTTTTTCCTCAGGGAACTACAACAATACAAATGTTAAGCTACTTGAAATTGTCCCACTGCTCACAGATGCTTTGTTCAGTTATTTTTTTCTTTTAAATAAAAAAGCTTTTTAAATGTTTATTTATTTTGAGAGAGACAGAGCATGAGCAGGGAAGGGACAGAGAGAGAGAGAGAGGGAGACATAGAATCCAAAGTTGTCTCCAGGCTCTGAGCTGTCAGTGCAGAGCCCAACATGGGGCTGAAACCTATGAGCCGTGAATTCATGACCTGAGCCAAAGTCAGATGCTTAACTGACTGAGCCACCCAGGTTCCTCCCCTTTTAAAAATTTTTTTTTCTCTTTTTAAATTTTTATTTAAATTCTAGTTAGTTAAAATACAGTGTAATATTGTTTCATGAGTAGATGCTTTGTTCATTAAAAAAAATGGTATTTTTTCCTCTCTGGGTTTCATTTTGGATAATTTCTATTACTGTGTCTTCAGGTTCACCAAGTTTTTCTTCTGCAGTGTCTAATCTACCTTTAATCCATTCAGTTTATTTTTTCCATCTTAATTGCAGTATAGTTTTTATTCTAGAAGTTCAATTATATTCTTTTTAAAAATCTATTTTTAATAGCAATATAGTTTTATAGTAAGAAAAGTTTTAATAATTGTTTTAATGTTTCATTACTTTAATGTCTTTGGTAATTCTACCATTTGTGTCAGTTCTGGGTTGGTTTTGATTAATTGCTTTATCTCCTTATTATGGGTCATAGTTCCTGGCTTTTTTTTTTTTTTAATTTTTTTAAATGTTTTTATTTATTTCTAGGAGAGAGAGAGAGAGAGACAGCGTGAGCAGGGGAGGGTCAGAGAGAGGGAGACACAGACTCTGAAACAGGCTTCAGGCTCTGAGCTGGCAGTCAGCACAGAGACCGACGCGGGGCTCGAACCCACGAACCGTGAGATCATGACCCAAGTGAAAGTCAGACGCTCAACCGACTAAGCCACCCAGGCGCCCCAGTTCCTGGCTTTTTTGCATGCCTAATAATTTTTTATTGGATGCCAGACAATGTTAATTTTACCTGGTTGGTTGCTGGGCACTTTTGTATTCCTATAACTATTCTTGAGATTTATTCTAGGATGCAGTGACTTGGAAACAGTTTGATTATCTTGGGTCTTGTTTTTAAGACTTGTTAGGTAGGACCAGAGCCATGTTCAATCTAAGGCTACTAATTTTCCTGCTGAGGCAAGACCCATCTGTGAATTGTACCCAGTGCCTAGCTTTTCCAGTTTGGCAGGTGGGAACAGGCACTTTTCCCAGCCTTGGGAGCACCAGGCATTGTTACTTCTAATCCTTTTGGGTGGTTATTTTCCCCAGCCCAAGGTAATTTCCACGCATTCACATGATGATTAGTGCTTAGGTAAATACTTGAGTGGGACCCTTTACAAACTTCTGTAGTACTCGCTCTTCTTTGATGCTCTGTTCTGTGAACTCTGGGTCCCTAAGACTCCCCAAACTCTTAAGTCTCATCTCCTCAACTTCTGGAGTCTTTTGGAGTCTGACAGTTTCCCTTCTCTGTGCTGTAGCCTGGAAACTCAACCATAAGGCTGACCTCTTTTATTTCCTGACTCACAGGTATCACTGTCTTTTGTTGCCTGATAATCTAGTATCTTCAAAACCATTTTGTATATTTTGTCCAATATTTTGTTATTGCAGTCAGGAGAGCAAATTTGATCCTTATTATTCCATCTTGGCCAAAGATGAGAATTTGAATTTAATTCCCCCATTGTTACCCTTCTACCCTTCCCATCTTTCAGTCTCTCCACCCTAGAAGTATCTCATTTTTCCTTCATCCTACTGTCTGTGTTTACATTGTTATGGTGTAGTAAATTGTGATGACTTTTCTTTCTTGCACAACTTTCTGTTCTTTCTGGAGTTGCTTTTGTTTGTTTGCTTAGTTTTCTATGGACCTTTTAATTAGCCAAATTCCAGTAGCTGTCTAAGTTTCTCAAGATTCCAATTCCTTTAGATGTTCTATCAAATTTATCTTTCTAGGGGCACCTGGGTGGCTTAGTCGGTTAAGCGTCCGACTTTCGCTTAGGTCATGATCTCGCGGTTCGTGGGTTCGAGGACTGCCAGCTGAGAGCCTGGAGCCTGTTTCAGTCTGTGAATCCCTCTCTCTCTGACCCTCCCCTGCTCACGCTGTCTCTCTCTCTCTCCTAGAAATAAATAAAAAAACATTAAAAAAAAATTTATCTTTCTAAAGAAGTCTCTTTCAGAGCCTTGTGCCCAGAAGCAGTATGATCTGGTTGCTATCACAGATGTTTAGCCATCCTCCTGGGACCTCCTTTCAGCATCCTGGACATCTCCTTCACTGCTCTTCTGTGTTGGATCACTTGCATCGCATGTCTTCTCCTTTGTTGCTTTACTCTCTAGTTTTGGTAGAGTCTGTCCTTTAGTAGCTTCCTGAGAGAGGAGGATGTATGGGTGGGAAATTATTTGGAGACCTTACCAGCCTGGTACTCAGTCAGCTGAATATAAAGATCTAGGTTGGAAATTGCTTTCCTTTACATCTTGAGGATATTGCTTTTAGGTTCTCAAATTAATACTGAAGTCTAAAGTCACTCCAAATCCTGTATGGGACCTGTGTAGGACCCTCTCCCTTGCCCCAAAGTGTGTAGGATCTTCTCTTTATCTCCAGTATTCTGTTTCCTAATGATTTCCTAATTATGTAGCTTAGTGTGGGTCTGTTTCATGTCCTGCTGTATGCTCAGTGAACCTTTGAGTATGTAAACCTGTATTTCAGGTCTGGGAAATTTTCTTGTGTTATTTTGATCTTTCTCCCTCCCTCCCTCTCTCTCTCTCTCTCCCTCTCTTTCTCTCTCTCTCTCTCTCTCTCTCTCTCACACACACACACACACACACACACACACAC
>NW_027530544.1:4679518-4685414 GCF_008692635.1 Crocuta crocuta | reverse complement strand
TCGCTCCCCCCCCCTCTCTCTCTCTCTCTCTCTCTCTCTCTCTCTCTCTCTCTCTCTCTCTCTCACACACACACACACACACACACACACACACACACACACACAGTTCCTTTTGTTTAGATACTGGACCTTCTTATGCTGATCATCTGATGTTCTTATTTTTTTCTCTCTCCTGTTTGCCATCTTTGTGTCTTTTGCTCTCTGTTATAGTAGACCTGAATTTTATCCTCCATCCCTTCTATTGTAATTTTAGCGATTTTGATAGCAGTAAAGGTCTGTTGATACTATTTTATCCCATGTGTGGCATGGGTGAGATAGACACAAAACTTCTAAATTCAACTTTAGTAATAGAAACCTAGGGAGAATGGGTTAGGATCTTTGACTAGGGAATTATCCACATTTCAGTAAAAAACAAAACAAAACAAAAACCCGTTCCTTCCCAAAAGGGTTTAACCTGATAAAGTTTCAAGGTCCAGAGTAACAAAAAATTAAATTAAATGTGAGAATTTAATAAGGAAAACATTCTCAGAATGAATTTCGTGAGAATTCAGTAGAATGATTTTCCCATCCATTAATATTAATAGGACTTAGACAGAATTGAGAATCACTATCAGTGTAATAAGTAGTCCCATAAAATGATGTCATGGCCGTGATGAGAAGGGCCTTCTGAGAGAGTGGTCAGTGTCAACAGTGGGAGAGAATATCTGAGAACAGGACTGTTCTGGCCAGGTCAAACAAATTGGCACAATTAGAGCCTTTCTCCAGAGCAGTGGTACTCAACTCTAGTCTGGATTCATCTGAAGAGACTTCAAGATATGATATTTCAGGGGGCACCAGGGTGGCTCAGTTGATTTAACGTCCATTTCTTGGTTTCAGCTCAAGTTATGTTCTCAAAGTTTGTGGGTTTGAGCCCCACATCAGGCTCCACGTTGACAGTACAGAGCCTGTCTCGGATTCTCTCTCTCCCTCTCTCTTTGCCTCTCCTCCATTCTCCCTGTCTCTAAATCAAAATAAATAAACTTAAAACATTTTTAAAAAAGATATGATGCCTGAGGGGCGCCTGGGTGGCTCAGCCAGTCAGTTAAGCGTTTGACTCTTGATTTCAACTCAGGTCATGATCTCACCATTGTAAGATTAAACCCCAGGTTGGGCTCTGCATTCCGAGTGTGGAGCCTGCTTAAGATTCTCTCCCTCCCTCTCTTTCTGCTCCTTCCCTGCTTGCATGTGCTCTCTTTCTCTCTCTCCAAAAAAAAATGATGCCTCAATCTCACCTAGGTCAAGCTGATTAGAATCTCAGTGGGTGGGGCCTACGCATTGACACTTTCCTAGCTCCAAGGTGATTTTTAAAAATATAATTTATTGTCAAATTGGCTTCCATACAACACCCAGTTCTCGTACCAACAAGTGCCCTCCTCAATGTCCATCACCCCCTTTACCCTCTCTCCCACCCGCCATCAACCCTCAGTTGGTTCTCTGTATTTAAGAGTCTCTTATGGTTTGCCTCCCAACCTCTCTACTTGTAACTTTTTTCCTCCTTCCCTTACCTCATGCTCTTCTGTTAAGTTTCTCAAGATCCACATATGAGTGAAAACATAGATACCTGTCTTTCTCTGACTGACATTTCACTTAGCATAAAACCCTCCAGTTCCATCCGCATTGCTGCAAACAGCAGGATTTCATTCTTTCTCATTGCCAAGTAGTATTCCATTGTATATATAAACCACATCTTTATCCATTTGTCAGTTGATGGACATTTAGGCTCTTTCCATAATTTAGCTATTGTTGAAAGTGCTGCTATAAACATCAGGGTACATGTGCCCCTATGCATCAGCACTCCTGTATCCTTTGGGAGTTCCTAGCTGTGCTTGGGTCATAAGGTAGTTCTATTTTTAATTTTTTTGAGGAACCTCTGTACTGCTTTCCAGAATGGCTGCACCAGTTTGCATTCCCACCAAGAGTGCAAGTGGGTTTGTTTCTCCACATCCTCGCCGGCATCTATAGTTTCCTGATTTGTTCATTTTACCCACTCTGACTGGTGTGAGGTGGTATCTCAGTGTGGCTTTGATTTGTATTTCCCTGATGATTAGTGACATTGAGCATCATTTCATGTGTCTGTTGGCCAGCTGGATGTCTTCTTTGGAAAGGTGTCTATTCATGTCTTCTGCCCATTTCTTCACTGGATTATTTGTTTCTCAGGTGTGGAGTTTGGTGAGTTCTTTGTGGATTTTAGATACTACCCTCCAAGATGATTTTAATGAATAGCCAGGGCAAAGAATACCTCCATAGTTTATTGAAGACCATTGCTTCTCAGAGTGTGCTCTATTGGACCAAAACGTGTCACTTGAGAGCTTGTTAGAAATGGAGATTCTTAGGCCCTACCCTATAGCCATGGAATCTGAATCTACATTTTAACAATATCCCCAGGTGATCTGTATGTGCATTAAAGTTTGAGAATCATTACCTCATTTATCCATTCAACAGGTATTTATGAGTGAGCATCTGCTGTGGGCCAGACTCTGCTGGGTGCAGTAGGGATAGGTCTGTTGAATTTTATATGTCACCTATTGTGTTTGTAATTTTTTGTTTCCCCAGTAATATCCTGTTCTTATTTTGAAGATACAATATCTTGTCTCTGAGGATATATTAATGAGCGTTTTTTTGTCTGAAATTTTCTTCTCCTGCATAGTCTGTTTCCTCTTGGTTGCTTTTTTCTGTGTGTTTTCTCTCTGTCTTCCATGTTAGAAGCTTGTCTTGGCTGTCTGGTAATTTTGTGTTGTCTGCTCTCGACTGAGGATATGGGGAACTACACCACTGGATAGTCTTGTTGATGGAGCTTCTTTGTGTGGTGACCTACATGGGCTGTTTGTTGGGAACTCCCAGTGTTGGTATCTTTGTATCTTTCTTGGCTATATCAGAGTCATGAGAAAAGACACTCGTGTCTCCTGCCAAGATGTGGAAGCCTGGCTCTATGTTCCAAGAGCAAGTAGAGAAGGGGACTTGGATCTCAACACCTATGCATGCTTTCCTTGTTTGGGATGTAGCACCCCCCACCCATCTTCCATGAAGCCCACTGTGCCAGTCTCAAGATGTTCTATTTTATCCCCTGCGGGGAAATCCTTGGTTTTTGCAGCATAGTTGAGGGACAGTCACCCAGTGACTCTGTACTGGGGAAGGAGTGTAGGGAGGGGTCTTACTGCTTCTTAAATCGCTTTTAAATAATTCTGTATATTTTTAGCACTTCCCTGTCTCACCTTTTCTTCTTGTAGAAGTTTCTGGGGCTTCCAGCTCCCAGGCCATTGGAGGATTCTGTGGGGTCAGTCAGTTCCTTCTCACCTTGGGAACTGTAATTTTTTTTTTTAAGTTCTGCTCCCAGTTGTCACTGGCCCATGATCTGCTTTCCAGCCCAAGTTTTGTTGAGGTTGTTTCCTCTCCTCTTCTTCCCATCCTTAGGAGCTTCTGCCATTCAAAAAATTTCTCTTGAGGGGCACTTGGGCGGCTCAGTTGGTTAAGTATTCTACTTCAGCTTGGGTCATGATCTTGTGGTTTGTAGGTTTGAGCCCTGCATCAGGCTCTGTGTTCATAGCTCAGAGCCTGCTTCAGATCCTCTGTCTCCTCTGCTCAGATGCTCTCTGGCCCTCCCCTGCTCATGTGTGTGCTCTCTCTCTTTGAAAAATAAATAAACTTTAAACCTTTTTTTTCTCTTTAGAAAAATGAATTCTCCTTTTGAAAATGTAGCTTTGGAGGGGTTTTGAGAAGGAATGGAATTATGTGCATGTGTGCAATTTGTTATTTTTTCCTGGAACCTCTGTCCCCTCTTTAAACTTCCTCACAGAATCCTGAATTCATTCAGTATCCTGTATATATTTAATGAATAGAACTGTAGTTCTGCCCTCCGTGGGCTTGCACTGAGTCAAGAACTTTAGTCTGCAGTTATATAGACTGAATCCTGGCCTCAGCTCTTACTCTCTGCATTACCCTGGTCACTTCTCCAGAACCTCAATTTCTTCATCTGTAAAATGGAAATAACGTAGAGAAGTAAGGGGAGGTTTTTAATCAGTCTGTGAAGATAAAGCTTTTAAAGAACTACACGTACACGTAGGGACCCCTGGCTGGCTCAGTCGGTAGAATGTGCAACTCTTGAACTCTGTTGTGAGTTCAAGTCCCACATTGGGCATAGAACTCACTAAAAAAATAAATAAAAATAAAAGTAAATAAATAGATAAAATACATGTTTTCCATTAAAAAAAAAAAAAGAACCCGTGCAGAATGTCTTCTAGAGGACCCAGAACTCAACTTCCCCTTCCTATTTCCTCAAAACCCTAACACAGGGGGAAACACATAGAAGGTGCATGGTAAGTAACTGAGGAGGGGTGTAGAGCGAGAGGTTTGGCCTGGTCTCTTCCTTCAGCAGCTGTATCTCCTGGGAGCCCTGGAGCCAAGGGCCTTAGCTGGGTGTGAGAACATGGGACTCTGCCTGTCTCTGCCTATCTCCTGTGTGCTGTGTCTTCTGATAAGGCAAGGCCTCCTCTTCCTGGGTCCTTACCCTTACTAATCCCTGACCTTGGTATGGCTGCTCCTCTGTGTCCAGAATCTTCCCCGCTCTGAACAGTTGATCTCCCCTAGCCCCTAGGAATCTGTTCCTGATGATAGCTCCGTGAGTGCCTTGTCCCAGGCAAGTCCCCTTCCCCTTTCAGGATCTCAGTTTCTTTATTGCTGAAATGGGTAGGCAGGATATAGTGGGAAGGTAGTCCAACATTTCTTTTACTCCTGGGTTCAGTCCCTTCATCTCCTGGGCCCTGCAGCCTGTCCCTCACTGGGTGTTGCTAGCTCCTGGGGTTCTGTTATGGACATGGTCCAGAGGGGATGAGCAGTCCCTCTTGCAGAATAAATGCTCTACCATTCACAGCTCTGGCTTCTTTCCTCACCCCACCTCTGGGACTCAACAATAGGCCCCTTCAGCTCTAGGCTCTTGCTGAAGGGGTGGGGGTGGGGTGAGGCCTGAGCCAGCAGGCAGAGGACCAGCCAGGCGGCCTCTGCCCAGCCCCAGCCCTTGAAGAGCTCCGGGAGTGGCTGGCTGCTGGGAGCTGGACTGCATCCTTCCTCCCTTCTTGGGAGTCACTGCATCCCTTGATGTTGTGATGATGCCTGGGCCAGAGGATTGGCAAGAGGCAGCTCTCTGCAGTACCTTGCATCCCAGCCCTGGCACCAGGGCGTGCATGGTGTGCATGTGCACAGGACCCAGACGACTGCCAGCATTTATCCTCTGTCACGCCTGAGTGGGGTTTCATTGGTGGGAGGAGTGCTCCAGGAATATATTAGGCTTCTCAGTGTCCTGTCTTGAGTGTCAGGGTTGGCATGCCAATCTTGAGCCGCTGGAGCATGAAACAGCAACTAAATACTTTCAAGATCAAGTGGGTACATGTGGGGAGATGTTGAGTTCAGTGTGGGTCTGTCTGTATAGTGGATAGGTTCTGTGTAAAGGTAGAGTCTTTCCTTTCTTCTCTGAAAATCACGCCCCTTTCTCCACTGGAGTCGAAGATGAGGCATGGTGGGTCCCTGTATCTGATCTGGGTCCCTGCTTCTGTGCCCTGCCTTCCCACCCTGTTATTCCCTCGCCCCCCTTGATGAGGCTGGGATGCCTGACAAACATCAGCACTGTTGTATCGTGTACCGCGGCTGTCCCTGCAGAGTCTAATGAGAATGCAGCCTCTGCAGAAGGCCGATTCCTGGCCCTCCCCCTGCCTGAGGGACTGACTGACTGGCCTTGTCATCTGTGGTGCTGAAACAGCTTTGTGGGAGCAAAGTAGCTTAGTGGGACTGGGACAGGAGTGGCTGTAATGAGATTGGCAGCCCCTCTTTCTATGAAGGTGCTTGCTTTTCTGGATTAGAAATACAG
>NW_027530544.1:4652221-4679494 GCF_008692635.1 Crocuta crocuta | reverse complement strand
CCTGGGTGGGGCATGGGGTGGGGGGTGGGGTCTGGGCTTATTTCTGATACCCGCTGGAAGTAAAGCAGCCCCCCTTTCTCCAGTATCCATCTTATGGATTTGAAGTCTCTTTCAGCAAACTCTCTTGACTAGTTACCTTGCTAGCTTCTGCCTTCAACTTGACAGATAAAAAGGTTACTTTACAGGGTACAAACTATGGTAGGGGTATGTACATATAATCTCTCAGTAGAATTGTATATTAATACAGATTGTTATAAAAATAGTAACCCTTTAAGGATCAGAGTGTGATGGATAATTTGAAATGTTAAATTGATTTGGCTATTTTCCACATGTACTACACTGTAGTTGACTCTTGAACAACGTGGAGGCTAGGAGTGCTGACCTCTCACACAGTCTAAAATCCGCACATAACTTTTGACTCCTTAAAAACTGAACTACTGATAGCCGACTGTTGACTGGAAACCAATAACATAAATAGCACATATTTTATATTTTATATGTGTTATGTACTATATTCTTAGAACAAAGTAAACTGGAGAAAACAAAATGTTGTTATGAAGAAAATCATAAGACAAAATACATTTACGGTACTGTACTATATTGAAAAAATCCACATATAAGTGGACCTGTGCAATTCAAACCCATGTTGCTCAATAGCTAACTGTATTGTGTATTTATACCATTCCTGTTTTCAAATATTATTTTAAAAGAATAACATGGGAAGCATGGCAAAAATAACCATTTGGAGGTAGGAAATGGCAGTTTACAGAGGAGATGACATGAGTCTTGAGGGATGTGTAGGAATTCATGTAGACAAAGAGAAGGACCATCACAAAGATAATAGCTCAGAGACACTAATTTTTTTTTAATGAGAAATTTTTTTTTTAAGTTTATTTATTTTTGAGAGAGAGAAAGAGAGAGCAAGTGGGAAAGGGGCAGAGAGAGAATCCTAAGCAGGCTCTGCACTGCCAGCATGGAGCCCAATATGAGGCTTGAACTCATGAACTGAGATCATGACTTGAGCTGAAATCAAGAGTCGGAATTTAACCATCTGAGCCACCCAGGTGCCCTGAGACATTAAAATTAAAGAAGGGAGTGGGGCACCTGGGTGGCTCAGTCAGTTAAGCATCCGTCTTCGGCTCAGGTCATCATGTCATGGTCTGTGGGTTCGAGGCCCACATTGGGCTCTGTGCTGACAGCTCAGAGCCTGGAACCTGTTTCAGATTCTGTGTCTCCCTCAGTCTCTGCCCCTGCTTGTTCTCTGTCTCTCTCAAAAATAAGTAAACATTAAAAAAATAAAAATTAAAGAAGGGAAGGGCAAGTATTTTATTTGGTTGGAACGTGGACATTTGAAGAAAATGATGAGGTATGGAGGTAGACAAACAGGCAAGGGGAGGATCCCCAAGGGCCTTGTATTTGGCTCAATGAGGAGTTACAGAAGGATATAAGCAGGGGAGACACTAAGGGTGACAATAATAGCAATAGGCAGCTATGTGCCAGGTGCTGTGCTATCTGTGCTATTCATTATCTCATTGAAACTGCACTCTGTGAAGGAGGTGCTGCTACTTATTCCCATTTTACAAGAGAGGAAATTGAGTCTCACAGGTTAAGTCATTTGCCCCAAAGCTGCTCAACTACAAAGGACAGAGCCAAGATTTCAGCTCCGGTCTGTCTGACTCTTGATCCCAGTGATGTTGAATGGGAGGACTAGTGAGGAGGCAGAAANAAGTCAGGATAATGGAGCATGTGTTGGCTAGGTTTAAGGGGGGATGATAAGCTCAGTATGGTGATACAGAATTTGTGGTCCTTGTGCATCTTCCTGGTGGAGCTATCCTGTAAATGTCTGTAAATGTGGGCCTAGAGCTTTAGGTGGTCAGAAATAGAGACAGACAGCACATGGTAATTGGAGCCCTGAGGGGAGAGGAAGTGACCCCCAGGGAGCAGAGCATCCACTGAGAAGAGAAGGAAGGGCGAGTTCAGAAGTCTTGGGGAAACATCAGCAGTTAAGGAGAAGAGTAAAGAGGCTCCAGGGCTCGACTTGAGGCCTGTGGGCAAATACGCCTCAGCTCTGCCTCTCCTCAGAGCCACAGCTGCCAAGCTCTCCTGGGAGGGAGTGGGCCCCTGTGTCCTGGAGATGGAGAGGGTGTGGACAGTCATGGTGTGTGTCTGAATCACCCCCTCTCTCCATTGGCCCCAGGCCAGCCTCCTCCCCAGACCAGTGTGATGTCAGAGCTGGGCTGACCTGAAGGTGTGGGGTTGCCTGGTGCAGTTCCCTCTGGGATGAGGTCCCAAGGGGAGTCAGCCTGGCCTCGGTCCAGAAGTTTGGGGCCTGTGTATGGAGGGGTGAGTTGAAGTTACTGGGCTTTGTGGGGCTGGCAAGGTAATCCTCTGGCTGGGAGAGGAACTCTTAGCCCCCTCCTCTTCCCCAATATGTTGTTTTCCCTCTAAGGCTTAGAGAAGAGGGAGGGCAGGGGTGGGAGAGGCCTGGCTTGGGGGTGAGGTTGGCATATATTCCCAAGAATACGGTAGATTGTTTTGGAAAAATCTCATGGCCGGAAATTACATGTCATGTCTGCTCCTCAGTGTGGATTTGTCACTTCACTGATGCTGCTGGAGAGGCTGGGGGAGGGGAGTGGACAGCGGAGGCAAGCTGGTTCCTGGCCACTCCCAGCTCCCTTTAGAGATACCCGGGCAAGTTGTAGACCACGTGTCTACATGTATACACGGATATACATGTAGGGTTGATCTCCCAAGTCCTAGAGGTAGTTCGGATCCTGTGGGAATCTTGGCAGGATGGCATTAGGAAGGGGAAGGGGTGATGGTTGGAGAAGATGGGGAGAAAGCAGGAAGGAGGAATGACTTGGTGATGGGCCTGGCATTTTCGTGCTCTTTTTCTCTCACATTGGGTTAGGACAGCCTCCTGACTTTGGCTGGGCTCTTGCAGCTTCCCACAAAACATGCTGCCGTATGTATACCCAGGAACTTCTGCTAGAGCCGCCATAAGATAGCCGGGAACTTATGCCTGCATTAGATTTGCTGCCTGGAGGGGTCATCCCCCACCCCAGTATGCTTCAAAGGTGAAGGAACTTGTGAGGAGAGTGAGTCTTATAGGAACTCACCTCCTATCCTCCTGGGGTCTCTTTCCTTGGCCTGGAGGTTGAGTTGGTTGAGGGGAGGGCAGGTGTCTCAGCATCTCCCTCCTCCTCTGCCCCAACCCTGGAAGGGGAGGATGCCCTGGGCTCAGCCCTAAATACCTGGTACTAAGGAGTCAATGGATGCTTCAGATGCCAGCGCAGTGAGAGGGTGTGCGTGGGTCGCCTCCAGGCCCTCAGGGCTAGAGGGAGAGGAGGAGCCTCTGCAGTAGGACTTCCTCCACTAGGTAGTGCCCTCACCCCACAGCTGGGTGGCCGAGCTCATGTGGGCACGTGTTGGAGCAGCTCCTCCCGCGGGCAGTGTGGGCACTTGAGGCACTCTTCTGAGGCCAGAGGTCAGCCCCAGTACTGTCCCTGGCCCTGAGCTCCCGTGTGCACAGCCTGTGCAGTCTTGGGGGAGGGAGCGGGTAGACGGGGAGATGTCAAGGCCAGGCTGGGAAGGGGCTGGGAAGGGGCGTGGAGCCGGGGCGGGCTGTGGTCTCCCTCCCGGTGCCGGAGGCGTGGCTTCTACAGCTGGGCAGGTTCACGCGGCGCTGAGTGGAGTGCAGAGGAGTGCGGAGTGGAGCGGCAGGGAGGNGGGTCTCAGGCCGAGTCAGGATGGGGCTCTTTTTCTGTGAGCTTCTTGGATGGACCTTATTATGTGGGAGGGCTTGATTACCCAGGACCTAATTGGTGGCTGTGGAGCTCTGGGATCACGGAGGTGGCCAAGGGTCTGAGGGGAGCTGTGGCCCTGCGGTCATTGGGGGTGGGGTCGAGGCACTGGCTGTCTCCGGGGGTCAGCAAGTGGTGCTGCGGAGAGGCGAGAGGCGGAGGCTCCTTGGAATGGAGGCTGGGGACGGGATTGGGGGAGGGGCCGGTCGCNTCGATCGAGGCGCTCAAGCAGTGCCTGCCCTCCTTCTGGAGGATGCTGGAGGCCCGGCCCCTCAAGACGCAGCGTTGTAGCGCCTGTGACGCTGCCTGTGCCGCTGGAGGGGCGGGGGCTGCGGGAGGGCTCTGCTCCTCTCCTGGCCCTACCGCCTGGGAGTTTGGGTGCCATGGGGGAGAGATCTGCATATCAGCGCCTGGCTGGGGGTGAGGAGGGACAGCAGGTAATGGGAGAGGCCTGGGGGATAGCCAGGTAGCTAGACCCCATCATCTGTCAGTGAGCTGAGGGCCCAGTCCTGCTCCATAGTAGCCCCTCAGGAGCCAGAGGGGTCTGCGCTTCTGGCCCCAGGGCAGATCCTGGGGGCTAAGAAGCTGGGTAAAGAGGTGTTTGTGTGTGTATGTGGTGGGTGAGGGGTAAGTCCCTGGTGGTAAATTACTGATGTTCCCACTGCCTCAGTGTGTCCGGGTTCTCTGAGATCCAATTAAACTGCCTTTTGGGCTTTCTTCAACACCCTATGTGAGCCCCAGAAGCAGTGCCAGGATTTGGGTGTAGTCTTTTATGGGCATCCAGTCCTTGTTCCCTGGACATTCCTGCATACTTTCGAATATGCATATCAAGCTAAATGTCCTTATTTGCTTTAGGAAATATGATCGTTATTCATGGGGCTGCTTCCCTTCTCCTTGGAGATCAAGCACTTTCTCTCTTGATCGGCAGAGGGCGGTAGCTGACAGGACAAAGGGGGACAGAAAAGGTGGAGGCTGTTTTCTAGTGCTGGGAGAAGGGGTCCAAGAACTGGCCTGAGCTCTGAGCAGGCTTTGCTTTTCCTCACAGCCTTTTGCAGCTGGATTGCTGAGCAAGTTGCTGAAGCTTGTTCTTCCCCAAGGGCTAAGGGAAGAGTCAGGCATGGGGTTCTGATGGATTTGGGGAACATCTTTTGGCGGTGGCTAGAATTTTTAATCTGGCCATTCTGATCCAGCAGCCCCCATCTTGCAGTAGAGGGAGTAATTTTGCTTAAGTTGTCCCCTAAAATCAGGCCCTTGGGGCTCCTTCAGGGTGGTGTTTGGTGGGAAGTAGGCAGTAAGCTTCTCTGAGCCATGGGCATTGTCTGCCACGGTTTTGGGAAAAGTCATTTCCAGTGTGATCTCAGCTTGACCTCATCTTGTCCATTAACTCTGACCTCAGCCTCAGACTGGTGATTCACTGGACCAAGGAGAGGCTATACCTGGCTGGCTCCAGGAGCTTTGGGTGGTAGATGACACAGGGATGAGGAAGAGGGACACTGAGTGCTGGGCTGTCCCCCAGTACTCACACCTCCTACCCCCCCGCCACGGGGTGGGACGAGGAAATGGCTGACCTTTCAGGTAACCTCCCTGCTAAGAAGGTTGAGCACTAAGAGAGACCCTGGAAAGAGAGCCTAAGATGCTAACTCCCCAAAAGTCTCACCCAGCTGTCTGCCCCACCAGCCAGCTGGGGTTCCCAGAGCTGGTAGCCAGCTGGATAGGGACAAGAGAGCAGTGTACAAGAAACAGGCTCTCTGGGCATGGCTGCTGGTGGGGGGAGAGGGTTGCTGAGGGAGCCTGTGAGGACTTCCTGCAGCTGTCAGGTGTGTCTGGGGGCTGTAGTGAGGGGGGTGTCGGAGCAGCTGGCTCTCTTGAGGAGAGGCAGAGGGATCATTTGTCAGCTATAGGAACATGGGGGGCCAGAGGGGCTGGATGGGGTTCTCCAGTTCCCCTTAGCTGAGGCTGTTGTCTGTGTAGGGGGGTGCTATACAAGAAACATCCTATGGCCTGGAATCCTATTGCTTTGGGGTGAGGGCATCCCAGCTGGGTCTAGGGACATATTTGTTTGTTTAGAGGGGCTTTGGATCTTAGCCAGCTGGTCTGGGGGAGGAGGCACCCTTGATGTTGTGGGCAGTGCAAGGCAACCCCAGGGGAGGGGGTGGAGATTCCTCACCCCCACAACCTCCCTCGCTCTTGGCTGGACTGCCCCACTCTGGCAGGCTGCCGGCCTCCTATTTCCGTCGGGCACCAGGGTAACAGGGCCACATTAGGGCCTGAGCCAGGAGACGCCCAGCCAAGACTGGGGCTGGGAGATGGGGGAGGGTCCTCTGAAGGGTCTGCCTGCAGGGCCCAGGAATGTCTGTCTGGGGTCCAGGCCCCCAACTCAGGCTGTGTTCTAGCCCCCACAGCCCCAGACAAGCCCATGTAGGAGCCTGTATCCCCTCTTTGTACATTGCTGCTTGATTCACATAGCCCCCACCCTAAAATCCCAAGAGTTGTCTGCAACTATGGGGGCTGGGGTGGAAGCCAAAGACAGGGGGCCTTGTGTATGGGGAGGCAGGGGGGCCAGCGCGGGTGGCTGGGAGGAAGAGTCCCCTCATTCCCGCCACCCTCTTGGCAGTGATTCAGAAAGGTCCTTTTTCAGCCAGTGTCAGAGCAGCTCAGCTGGGGAGGGAGGGACGAAGGAGGGAGGGCGGTCAGGCGGGGGAGCCAGGGAGTAGGGCTGAGCTGTGACCATTGCACTGAAGAGAAGTCAGAGAAACAGGACAGAGGACCCAGGCTGCAGCCAGCCCAGAGAAGAGCTCACCTGCTCCTGCCAGACTAGCCAGTTGTGGAAACAGCTGTGCAGCAGAGAAAAGGAGCCCACCCTCTTCTTCTGCCCCACTTCCCACTCCTGGTGTGGGATTTGGGGGACTCCTGGGGCAGGTCTTTGGCCAACTTCCTTTCTGGGCAGGACCTTAAATTCAGGAGCTAAAGGCTTTGCTCCCTCACTTCTTGGGCCAGAGTCCCCAGGGACCCAGTCAGGGGGTCCAGCTCCGTGGAGATGCCGGTAGCCCGTCGGTTCCCTGGCCTGGAGCTCTCCTTCCCTCTCCTAGCCAGACTACGGCGACGCCTGTACACAGTGAGTGGGGGCTGGGGATGCGGGTAGGACTGACTGGGGACTGGGTCAGCCCTTCAGAGCCACCACTTCACTGAGGAGCAGAGTACAGGACGGGGAATGGCTGAGGACTTGATAGGGGTTCTGAGCACGGGGCCTCCCCCCTCAGCTGCTGCATTCTGGTTGGTGAGCATGTTAGCAAAGTGTATGCGGGAAATGTGTGTGCCCAGAGAGTGCCACGCCACACATCAGACACAGGTGTGGGACTGTGGGTGTGCTGGGGGCCAGGCACACACACACAGCTGGAGACTGTGAGTAGGGTCGGGGGAAGCTTCAGAGACAAAGAAACTTGGCCGGGAAGGGGCACTTAGCAAAGGGGAA
Source organism: Crocuta crocuta (assembly GCF_008692635.1). Taxonomy (NCBI): domain Eukaryota; kingdom Metazoa; phylum Chordata; class Mammalia; order Carnivora; family Hyaenidae; genus Crocuta; species Crocuta crocuta. Next base: position 4,672,219 of record NW_027530544.1, on the reverse strand, counting down.
GGGGCTTATCCAGGGTCACCCTGGGCCTGGTGGTAGAGACGGAACTAGGACGCTGATTGCTTTCTTCTTACTGGGATCCTAGTGTTCTTCCCTGTCCCCCACATACCCCTACACTGAGCAACTCTGTCCCTGGGGCTGGAGAGCAGGGAGGGGGGTGTCTAGCTGAGCAGGGAGACCTGTTAGCTGGTGTCTCAGAGGAAAGGAACAGGCCAGACCTTGCTTTCTGAGCAGCTTCAGGGGAAGGGCTCTGTGCCTCCCTGAGCCCTGATCACCCAGGGCATGGCTTTGAGTGTGCCTCCAGAGGAGGGCAGGAGTGGGGAGTCTGGAGCCCCGAGACTTGGAGATAGGGCAAGAAGAGGCGGGGGTCTTCAGCCTGCTTGCCTTGCTGACAGGCGACATTGTGGGGCATGTGGCGGGTGCACTCGCTTTGCTCCTGGGAGATGTTAGTGATGGTGGAAGCGCTGACCCTGCCTGGCCAGGCTGCGGAGAGACATGGCCTACCTAGGTCAGTGATTTGCACGGTGCACCTTGGGGGCCTTCTTCTGGAAAGCAGCAGTGCCCTGCTTTCTTATGTCCACGCACTCCCTTGTGTGTGTAACAAACGGTTTTGTTGAGGATGGGTGAGTTAATGCGGCTAAATGCTTAGAACCGTGCCTGGCATATAATAAGTGGAGTTGAAGTGTTAGAGTTATTTTTATAGTTCTTCTTAAATAAAAATAATAAAAATATAACCTTTTTACTGTGTGTGTGTGTATAATCAGTCAACATGATGTCCCCTGTAGTATAAAGGAGAAATAAAAGGAAAGCGATGATAACATTTCATGTATTCAGATATGTCTGTCCACTCTGACGTGATGAGGTAGTCCGTGCTGACACCTCTAGGAGGACCACCGTGGAGGCAGCTCTGTGAGTGCTGACCGAGAGTGGGGTTTAGAAATAATAAGGGCAGGTCGCCTTCAGTGACGTTTTTCTGACAAGTGAACAACTTTTGCTGGGTTCTGAACAAAGGAAAGGCCAGTTGTTCCCTCTGTTTACACCATAGTTCCGTCCTAGGAAGATTCGGTGTGTATTAAAACTGCAAAATACTTTTTGGTTCCTGTTTAAAATGGAATTGGTTTCTAGGTTCAGATGTTTATAAACCAGTTTTTCACCTGCACAAATTAAGTTGTGTGGAATTTGGGACAGGGTGTGAGACTCCCCTGCACATTACAGGATAACTTATATTCTTGTCCCCTAGTCACCCACTAAATGCCACTAGTGGCCCCCCAACACATCATGACCACCAAGAATGTCCCCTACGAGGCTGTACAGACCTTGCAAGAACCATCTGGGTAAAGGGTCACAGCTTGAAGTTTGAAAACCCCCCTCTGGCCCAGCTGCCTTGGCGGAAGAGCCAGGGTTTGAACTGAGGGCTTCTCATTCCCGTTTGTCACTCTTTGTGCTGCCCTGAGCTGCCTGGGAAGCTCTTATTTCCTGGCTCTGGGCTGGCAGCACTGCTGGGGACTATGGGGGCAGGAGGCTCATGCTCGGCCTGGGCTGCAAGTGTTGGCTTCTCTTGGTGCGGCTGTGATGGGAGCTGGAGGCCAAGGCCACCTCTGACTTGTGAGGTGTCGAGGGGCAGCTGGCCGTTTCCTTCTTGTGGGTCTTCTTCCATGGGGATTGAATGCAGGTCAGGGACCGGCCTGGCCAAGTGCTCAGCTCTGATGTGTCTTCCTTGGACAAGGATGGGCTTGGTGTCCAGGGGGTCAGACTCCTTCGTGTTAAGGGTACCCTGTCCTCTTTCTCTGGGCCGCACAGAGTGTAGGTCAGAGGTCACTCACTGGTGGCCTGTTGGCTGATTATAGCCTGCACATGTGTTTTGCTTGGCTTGCACAGCACATTTGTGTGTGTGTGTGTGTGTGTGTGTGTGTGTGTGTGTGCGCGCGCGCGTGTGTGTGTTTCAATCTTGAATTAGTTGATATAACTAAAAAGTCAAGGGAAAGATGTAATGTTAAGTGAAAACAAGGAACAGAATGTGAGTAATGGGTGAATGTGTGGGGGAAAAACAAAGTCTGGAAGGATGTGTAAAAGTCATTTATGACAGCCAGCTTTGGGGACAGGGGGCTAAGTGGCTATGCAGTAGGGCAGGAAATGAGACTTTGTGGCTCCTGTGTGCTTTTTGAATATTTTACCATGTGCATATATTACCTTTACAAAAAGAATTTTAATGGTGAGGTTTCACATATAAATTCAGATTTCCAGTACTTCTTGAAAAATTAAAAGCTTTGACGACGCTGGGCAGCAGTCTTTGGGGACAACCATTGATGGAGCTAAGCAGGGCTGCCTCTTTGAGCCGGCATCTGAAAGCTCACCCCAGCCTCTGCTGTCTTCCACTCACCGTAGTCCTAAGGGCACCCGAGTGTCTACTGTGGAATGGTGAGGAGCAAGGCTCTGGTGACTTCACCCATTGGGTGGAACTTAGAGCTCATCTAGGCCACACTGCTTTCTTTCTCTGGGGTCCAGCAGGCCTGAGGAGCCTATGGATGGGTCTCAAGGGACCCTGCACACACCCCCGAATTGTTTTTTTCTAATTTTTTAAATGTTTATTTATTTTTGAGAGAGAAAGAGAGACAGTGTGCGAGTGGGGCAGGGGCAGAGAGAGGGAGACACAGAATCCAAAGCAGGCTCCAGGCTCTGAGGTGTCAGCACAGACTCGACATGAGGCTCGAACTCACAAACCGCGAGATCATGACCTGAGCTGAAGTTGGATGCTTAACCCACTGAGCCACCCAGGTGCCACACCCCCCAATTGTTTTTTAAATTATTTTATTTTTAGGTAATCTCTACACCCAGTGTGAGGCTTTAACTCACAACCTGGAGGTCAAGAGTTGCATATTGTATTGATTGAGACAGTCAGAAGCCCCCCCCCCACCCCCCGCCCCAGTTTTTTAATGGAAACTTCATGAGTTAGAATGTATATTTTCTTGGAAACATAATCGATAGTTTTCATGGTTCTCAAAGGGCTTGTGACTCTCTGAGAACAGAGAGGTTGATCTCCTGTCACTCAGCCATAGATCAGAGTTTGGGCTTACGACCCTGGCTCCAGGGCCTGGGCTATATTCCAGCTGCCCTAAGTCTACCCTTGTTGCTGGCAGGAGGAGGGGCACAGGAGTATAGGCCATTCTGTACAGCTGTTTTGGGAAGCAAGAACGTGGTTTGAGTCCTTCCCTTGAAGCAGTTTAGTAGGATGTGGGTGAGCCTCGGGCACTCGGGGCAGGGTCCCCTGCCACCTCCCCATACTCCTTGGTCCCTGAACCATTCTTCCCTCTCCACAGCGGCTGGGGAGCAGCAGCATGCAGCCGGAGGAGGGCACAGGCTGGCTGCTGGAGCTGCTGTCCGAGGTGCAGCTACAACAGTACTTCCTGCGGCTCCGTGATGACCTCAATGTTACCCGCCTGTCCCACTTTGAGTATGTCAAGAATGAGGACCTGGAGAAGATTGGCATGGGCCGGCCTGGTAGGTGGGGACATTGGCCTTGCTTGTTGCTTCCCCACTGACCATTTACCTCCTCTATCCTCAGGATTGCCAACTGCATGGAAGAGCCCTCCTCCTTATTCCATGGGGTGGCATAGCTGAGAACTCTGGCTGCCTGTCTGAGAACCCCCAAGGTGGGGTGGAGGGCGTCAGCAGATGCAGCACGCAATGAGTGCATGAGGACAGTTTGCAGTTGGAAAGGCGAACTGGAGTTTGAGGAGAATGAAGCCTTACAGCTCTGGATTCTGAGGATTAAAAATACATTGCTTTTGGTTTGTTCAGATGTTTGTAGGATGCATTTATTTCCTCCATCTCCTCCTCCTTTATAAATGTGGCATTGAGTCTGCTGTTCACCATTCTGAACATCAGAGGGGTCAACGTCCAGAGATCTGTATGGAGAAGAGAAGATAAAAACCCTCAGATGATTTGCTAATTTTCTCTTAATCTCTTTCTCTCTGTCACAGAGATCTGCTCTAAAGTAAACTCATTCTGTCTCTTTCCCATGCACAAAGATCTGCTCTTTAAGTTGAACTTGTTTCTTTTCTATGTATTTACCTTAAAAGTAGTGATTATAACATCTGGAAGCCATGGTGTTCCTTGTAGAGCTTTAGAAACTCATTAGTACATTCAACTTAAAATAGCTAAATCAGTAATAACATTATTAGACATAAGATTAGACACTGACATATACTGCTTTGGGATTGGTTAGTTCGTATCTGATGCCAGTAACAATAAAATTTTATGGGAGAAAAACTCAAAATTGAGTAAGTCCTACATATTGCCGTTTTTTTCTTCCTTTGAGAGTTGGAAAAAGACCACAGCTGTTCAATTTGCTGGCTAAATACCTCCATCTAGTTCGTGAACCAGTGCTTGGAAGTGGAATGCCCTGACCATTTGGTTAATTGTGTCCCCTCTTTGGTTAGAATGGTCTGTTTCCTTGGTGTCATTGTGCTGGGCAGTATCTAGTGGTGGGCCCACCCCAGGGGGGCCAAGGAAGCATGCAGGTGGGCAGCAGCTGCCCTGGGGGCTGTGAGCTACCCGAACAGCATTCAATTCCTCTTTTCTCCCTGCAGGACAGCGTCGACTGTGGGAGGCTGTGAAGAGGAGAAAGGCCATGTGCAAACGCAAGTCTTGGATGAGCAAGGTGTGTGGATGAGGAGCAAGATGGGGTGGGCAGCCTCGCAGACCTCGCTCTTATGTTAGTCCTAGGAAGCTCCCCCTTTCCCAGGCAGGTGTAATCTTGTACTTTGTACAGACCTCCCTCCTCCAAGGTCCTGCCGGGCATGGTATGTAGGACTGCCCAGCTAAGTGTCTGTCTCCACCAGAGATGGCGTGTGAGTAGCCTGTGCGCAGCGATGGCTTCACCTCCCTCCCGCTGTGCAGTAGCACTGGGCATGGAGCAGGCACCCGTTGACAAGTGTGCCGTAACTTGAGCCCTCGCTCAGTTTGAGTGTTGGGACCAGTGTCCAGGGCAGAGCAGTGGGGACTGTCTGGACCCAAGACATCTTTGCCTTGCTTCCCTTCTCCCCCACCCTCCCTCGTCTGCAGGGGGTTTCTCTGGTCATCTGGCCGTGCTGACCACTTCCTTCCCCACAGTCTGCCCCCCTCTCCCTTTGCCCTAATTTGGGTCTGTGGAGTGGTGAGTCCCTGGTCTGACTCAGTGGAACTTTGCCCATTGTCTGGAAGACAATGCAAGAGGAAGTGAACCAGCCAGGGGCCTTCCCTCCCACTTCTGGCCTCGGGGCTGGGCTGGGGGGTGGGCAGGGCAGAACAGCTGGACTGGGATTGGGCAGCAGAGATTTCCTGGCTGTGATCTGGCAAAGGGGCGGTCTCTGGGGATCCTGTGGCCTTTTCTGGGGACAGTGTCCTGGTCCCTTGCCCAGGTTTTAGGGAAGGATGCGTTTGTTGGACGGGTGAAGGCAGGAGGGAAGAGCTGTGCAGTGTGCCAGGGTTCAGGGGTCTTAGACCCACCACACAAGAGATCTTCAGGTCAGTCAGTGAACCTCTCCAGACTTGAGGCATGTCTTCAGTAAAACTGTGCTGGCGGCTCTTGCACCCAGCTCACCTCATGGGGCCGTGGAGTAGGTCCCTGGAGATAAAGGCTGTGAAGGGTCTTGTTAGCTGAACACTGCTTGCAAACAGAAGGGATTTCAGTTACTGGGAGGAAGGACAGAGCAGTGGCTAAAAGAGGCTCTCAGATTGGAAACACCCCGCACCCCAAATGGATAAGGCTCTGCCAACCTTTGAGGGGAAGGGACCTAACTGGACAGACTCTGCAGCCTGAGGCCAAGGCTTTGGATGCCCCAGTGAGATTGGTGGGGCCAGCTCTGCTACTCAGGGCCTCCTTCCTCCTGTCCCCTGACCTTTGGTCCCTTCCCTCCACATCCCAGGCCACAGAGTCACCTCCAGTCTGCGTTTCCCAGCTCTCAGCTCTAGCCCCTCCAGAAGCCCAGCTGTCTTCCCAGGCCTTTTCCCAACAAGACCTTGCTTCATCTGCACATATTCCCCTGCCCCCACCCCATACACATTCACGGTCCAACCTCAGGCTCAAATTATCCTCTCCTCTGGCAGGATGAAGGGCAGTCAGCTCCCCAGGGAGAGTGGAGACAGACAGCGCCAAATGGGCAACCCAGAGAAGGGGCCAGAGCTAAAAATGGACAGGGAGGTGTTTGTGGAGGGCCCCTCAGGCTCCTGCCCATCTGCTCGGGTTAGGGGCCCCAGTCTGTGCTGGGTAGGGGGATAGGGAGGGACAGGTGGCGCGGAAGATGGGTCTGGAGTGGCTTTAGGCTGTCCCTGACCCTACAGCTGGGTGTGGGGCCACAGCAGTCTTAAGCGACATGCCTGTCAGTCCATTTCTGGCACATACCCTGAGGCCACACTGAGACTGTGGGTTCCCGTTTGAGGGTGTGGTCTGGAGGAGGGATGGACCTCCAGCCAGGCTGCCCCCTGGCAGTTTGGCAAAGGCAGGACCTCTCTGGAGGCCTACCCGAGAATCCTGTGGGCCAGGACTGAGTGACCGGCTCTGGGGCCTCAGGGTTCCATCTGGCCCCTGGCTGCCTTCAAACAGGTGTTCAGTGGAAAGCGACTGGAGGCTGAGTTCCCCCCTCATCACTCTCAGAGCACCTTCCGGAAGACGTCGCCCACCCCAGGGGGCCCAGCAGGGGAGGGGCCCTTGCAGAGCCTCACCTGCCTCATTGGGGAGAAGGACCTGCATCTCTTCGAGAAGCTAGGAGATGGCTCCTTTGGTGTGGTGCGCAGGGGCGAGTGGGACGCCCCCTCAGGGAAGACGGTGAGATCTCTGGGTCCTATGAGGTGTGGCAGAGGAACAGGCCTCTAAGAGACTCTGGCAGAGTCCATCCTCACCCCTCTCCCCCCCTCCCTACTTCCCCAGCTCTGCCCTCTGGGGCAGATCTTTCCCCTTGCTGGGATGCTAGTGTAGCTGGGCACAGATCAGAAAGGGACTCCATCCTCTGGTTTAATTAGACACCTCTGTTTCTTTTTTCAATTATGAAAATAATTTACTTATTATAAAAGTTTGGACACTATTTAAAAAATAAGGAAAAACGATTGCTTGTAATCCCCTCACTCAGGGGAAGCAGAGTTAGCATTTCTGCTTTTTTTCACCCCAGGTATTTTGTTGAATTTGGTGAAGATACAAAGTTTGAATGCAGCTTTTAAAACCTTGCCTTTTCATCTTGGTATTGCATTTTACAAATTTTCCCCAGAGGGATAAGTAGCATGTATACAATAAAGCACATAGTTCTTCAGTGGACAGCTTAGTGAATTTTTATGCATGCACAGACCTCTATGACCACTGCCCAGATCATGATAAAGAGCAGTTCCAGCCCCCAGAAGCCTCCCTCCTGCCTCTTCCACTGAGTACCCTCTTCATCCAAGGGAAGCACTATTCTGATTTCTGTCACTGTTGATTAGTTTCTTGTCACTATATTTATAGCATTTTCCTTCCACACCAAAAACGTTTTTAATATTCCGTTTTATTACAGCATTTTAATACTGTCATCACATTGATCATCTCTTATTTTATGGTTGATATTTAACCTGGACGTTCCCCCAGGAAGGGAAGGCCCAAGGGAGGTCAATCAGCTGCCCTCTTCACAGATACCTGTGACGTGCTGGTTTCCAGATGAGCAGAGCTGAGGCAGAGATATTTGGGCTGAGTTGGAGGGAGGAGCAGGTTGGCTCAGAGTGCTGGGTCCTGGGGCCTGTCCTGACTCCGTCTGATCCCCACTCTGCACAGGTGAGTGTGGCCGTGAAGTGCCTGAAGCCTGATGTGCTAAGCCAGCCAGAGGCCATGGATGACTTTATCCGGGAGGTTAATGCTATGCACTCCCTGGATCATCGGAACCTCATTCGTCTCTATGGTGTGGTGCTCACACCGCCCATGAAGATGGTGAGTGCTATGGGCAGAGGGCAGATGTTCATGCAGGGTCTCTGCGCCTCCAGATCTGCCCCTCCTCTTGCCCGTGTGGTTAGTTACTCCCTCCATCCTGACGAAGATTCCCTGGTCCCTTACCTGATGTAGCAGAGTGGCTTCCGGTGGCCTGGCCTGGCACTGTGTTCACTGGAGCCCATGCCCATCATTGGATTTAGTTTGTGCTCATTGGCAGAGAGTTGCTCTCACAGAAGGGGCTGGCCCTAGAGTCCTAGAGTTTAGTGTTTAGAAATTCTTAGTGTTTAGAATCTGAGCCTCTGTGGGTTGCTTCTCTCAGGGACTTGGGTTCCCACGTTACCTGGAGGGAGAGGCTTGGGAAGCTGTAGAACTCTCAGAGTTCCCCTGAGGGCAGGCCAGGAAGGAGCATCCAGCATGGGGCACTGAGGGAGGGGCAGGGCTCAGCCACGCTTATTCCTCCTGCCTCCTCCGTGGCCTCAGGTGACAGAGCTGGCGCCGCTGGGATCATTGTTGGACCGGCTGCGCAAGCACCAGGGCCACTTCCTCCTGGGGACTCTGAGCCGCTACGCCGTGCAAGTGGCTGAGGGCATGGGCTACCTAGAGTCCAAGCGCTTTATTCACCGTGACCTGGCTGCCCGGAATCTGCTGTTGGCCACCCGTGACCTGGTCAAGATTGGGGACTTCGGGTTGATGCGTGCACTACCCCAGAATGACGACCACTATGTTATGCAAGAGCATCGCAAGGTGCCCTTTGCCTGGTGAGGGACGGGTGCTGCTGGCTCACAGGGCCTGGACCCTGTCCAAGGGCCTGGACCCCATCCTGCCCCTCCTGGTCCCCATCCTGCCCCTCCTGGTCCCTGCATACCCAGGCCTCAGAGTTTCCAAAGCTTCTGTACCCACAACAGCCTTTGTCTTCTCTGGGTCTGGGGTGCCCTTCTTGTGTGCAGTCCATTCACTCACCCATCCAGAAATTCTCTGGGCCTGTGTACCAGGTACTGTGGTGCATGGGGATAAGTGCTGCAGGGGCTCAAAGAGGCATCCTATAGGACTCTGTATTAAGCTTTCGAAATATCAGAAGTTCAACAGTCAGACTGGTTGGCAAGTATGTTTCAGGTGGAGCTAGCAGCAGGCAGGGCCAGACCGTGCTGGGCCTTGTAGGCTGACCAGGGATGTTTGTCTGCACACTGAGGTGCTCCTTGACCCTTCCCTGGCCCTTGTGTGAGCTTGTCCTGTGCTGAAACCATAGTGGTCCACTAGCTTTCGAGGCACCCAGAGGAGTGTGGTCTCCTTGCTTTGGGGTGGGAGGAGTAGATCTAGTTCTTGCCAGTGAACTCTTCTCACCCAGGATGTATGGTCACCCTAATTCATAACTGATTTCATATGCACAGTGACCACACATTTCAGATTGTGCCTGTTGTCCTGGAGTAACTAACAGCACCCCCTTGATACCCAAGCATCCTGGTTTGGATGGTAAATTATAAGGTCCCCTTACAATAGCACAGTGAGGTGAGCAGATTATTATTACTCACATTTCACAGATGAGGACCATGAGGCTTTAGAGATCTTGAGTGACTGTCCCTGGGTTCCACCCCCTTTGAGTGGCAGGGCCAGCTCTCCAGTCCCAGGAGAGAGTCTTTGGTTCTCCATTCAGTCAGCGTCCCCATCACTCTGTACCTCGGCCCACCGTGGGATACCCTTTTGCTGGCCTCACTGCAGTGACATTTCTCTTCCTCATCCAAACGGGAGTCCCAGAGGGAGTGTGGGATGTTTGGGTGAAGCAAGTGTAACTGTTTCTACCCGTTTTGGTTCTTTCCCAGACCCTATCCAAATTTCCCACCCACACCTTCCTGCTGAAATGACCCAAATCCCAGGATCCTGCCCCAAATCCGGAAATTGTCATCCTCCCACCACAATTAGAAAACAGCCTGAGATCTTTTCCCCTCCCCTTCACCAACTCTTGGAGCCTCTGACCTCCCAGCTTCCATGACCTGGGAACATCACCCTCGTCCTACCCCAGGCTCCGTGTGAATAAAGACATGAGCATAGATGATTTTCTCTGTGCATCCCATAGTCAAAAAGTCCTGTCCCTATTCACTTCGTACCTGTCCCCAATACCCTGAGGCTGGCACACAGGGTAACAACACATTTGTTGAATGAATACATTCTGTCCTTTGGGCTGATGTGGGTGGGCATGCTCTGAAGGGCCTTCTTTTGACCCCTGCCTCTGCCAGGTGTGCTCCCGAGAGCCTGAAGACACGTACCTTCTCCCATGCCAGTGACACCTGGATGTTTGGGGTAACATTGTGGGAGATGTTCACCTATGGCCAGGAACCCTGGATTGGCCTCAATGGCAGTCAGGTGAGTGGCTGGAGATGTGCTCCCTGCAGGGTGGGTGGGGGTTGATTTGATTCCTGGCCCCAACCTGCCCCTGTTGGAACTAGCTCTTACTTGCTGGAGTCCCTGTCCCCCTGGCCCGGTGTCTACATGACCTCTCAAATAGCTGAGCAAAGAGAAGAACCCTCAGTGGTTAGGAGAGGGTCAGACTACGGCTTGCTCACGTCCTTTTCCCTTGCCATAGCCACCTATCCAGAGGCCCCAGCCAGGGGATAAGGGTCAGAGGCCTGGGGATAGGCTTCCGGAGACAGACCTTTTCTTTGGGGTGCAGGCATGGTGGCCCACAGCTCCAGTTGCTCCATGGGCTGCAGGGAAGGTGGGAAGTGAAGAGCTGGGTGCTCTGCTTGTGCTTAAACTGTACCACCCCACCGCCAGATTCTGCATAAGATTGACAAAGAGGGGGAACGTCTGCCGCGGCCTGAGGACTGCCCGCAGGATATCTACAATGTCATGGTTCAGTGCTGGGCTCACAAGCCAGAGGACAGACCCACCTTTGTGGCCCTGCGGGACTTCCTGCTGGAGGTGAAGGCTGTTCTGCCCGTGGGGGTTGGGGTATCCCAGCAGGGGTCAGTCCCAGGGTGGGCACTGACCTGTCTCTGCCCCCAGGCCCAGCCCACTGACATGAGGGCCCTTCAGGACTTTGAGGAACCAGACAAGCTGCACATCCAGATGAACGATGTCATCACCGTCATCGAGGGAAGGTAGGGAGCGTGAGGCTGCACCTGCACTGCCTTGAAGGGTGCAGGGTGGGGGGGCCTGCTGGCTGAGAGCTCTTCTGCCTCCAAGGTTCCCATGACAACATAGGCTGTGGGGAGCCTGAGCTGTGCACTAAGGGGAAGATAGGCCTGAGTCCAGTCTTGAGCGCCTGGGGTTAAGTACCAGATGCTGCTGCTAAGAGGGGTTTTCCCTGCCACCCTTCCACCCTTTTCCCACTCGGCTCCAGCCCCGGCTATGTGGGTCACAGCCAAACTGCCAGTATGGTGAGGCGTAGGAAGTGGCTCAGCTTGGCCTTAGTGCCTCAGCTAGGGACTCTGGAACTGCTGAACATTCCTCTCATCCTCTCTCTCTTCCCTTCCCGCCTCCTCCCAGGACAGGGACTCTGGCCTACCCACCTGGGCACCTATCAGTACCCCAAAGCAGCCCCACCCTCTTCCTGGCAGCCTCTGCCCTCCCACCCAGCCCCACTGCCCCCTCCTAGGGCTCCCCTCTATTTTCTCCTGGGCTGCCCACCTGGTCTCCTTTGTCCCTAGTCCCCATCCCTGGGCCTCTTTTCCTTACCCCTCACCCCAGACAACTGGGACACACATCTCTGCCTCCAGGCAGCATCTCCTGAGTCATGTCTCCTACCTGTAGCCCCCATTTAAGTCCTTCTGCTGAGGAGGCCCTACCCACCAGTCACCCCACCCTCTGTTATCTGATCCCCAGGGCTGCTGAGGAACTGGTTGGGGCAGGGCAGGCTTGAGGTGCCTTTGGGGTAGGGGGTGAGCATGGAGGACCAGGAAGAGGAGCAAGGCAGAGGAAATCCCCTGTGCTCCCGGCTCCTCTGACTCAGAGCCAGGCAGGGATGAGGACAGGGGTCGCTTCCCACAGAGGCCTTTCTACCTGGGCTTCAGGTTTGGGGGTCTGGGGCCTTTAGTTCATTCAGTCCTGTGCCTCATGGGGTGTTGGTGAGAGGGGAGAGCTTCTGCATGGAGTCAGTGATAGAGTAGGCCCTGGAGCCCAGGCTGGCTGTGGAGGAATGTGACCTGGCCCACTGTGGCACCAGCACCTCTTCCCCGGGCCAGGGCTAACCTACCTAGCCTTCAGGCCCACTATCTGAGAATATGAATGACATATCAACAAGTTGTGGGGGTGGAGGTTTGGGGAGTTAGTGGTGGTAAACGAAAGCAGAAAGCTTTTAGAAGGAGAGAGGCTCAGGGAACCAGGAAGGAAGGTAGTCTGTGGGTTTGGCACTGAGGAGGCAGACAAGGGACTGGGGAGCATTCTGGAAATAGGCAGATTAGGGTGAGGGCCTGTCTAGAGGAGCACGGCAGGGCCTTGAGTCAGAAGTCTGGACCTATATCCATTCCTACCTCCAGAAGCAGGAGGACCTTGAACCTGACCCCCCTTGTGCACCGTAGCCCTCAGGTCTTTACCTCCCCCATCCCTTGCTCTCAGTGGGGACCCACTGTTCCCCAGTGGTGACTCAGTTTCTTCTTGTGTTCCTGGGGTGTGTGTCTCTGGAGCTGACACCCTGGGTTACCACCAGAGCTAGGCGGGCAACAGGTGGGGCCTCAGGGGAGCCGCTCCTCTTGGAAGCCACCGTGGTCGTGCCCTGCCCTGCCCTTGCGTCACAGCCTCCGGTTGGCCCGGACTGCTGGCTCCGCAGCTGCCTGCCAGTGTGGGCTTGCTGGTCTCCTCCTCCGGGGCCACGGCCGACTTGGACCACAGCGTCTGCTCTTGGTTCCTGGAGCTGCTCAGGAGGTGGGAGGTGAGGGGCAGGAGGCCACAACAGCCGGTGAGGCTTTGGGGGTGGGCCTGTGTGCGGATGGTACCCGAGCTTTAACTCTGCCCCCTTGTTTTTTCAGTGTCCAGATGTCTCTCTGTTTGTTTGGCTGACTCTGTCTCCATGTCTCCCAGTGGAGGGGCTCTCTGTTCATGTGTGTCTTTTTGGGTCTGGGCTTGTACGTGTGGGTCTCTGTTTCTGCGTCTCCTCTTTGCCTGGCTCGCAGCTCTGTTTCTGCTCATCTGTCAGCCTTGGACTCCTCTTGCGGAAGCTGTGCCAGTGTTTGTTTCCAAGTTGAGTCTGAGAGCCCCCTTGTCCTGGCTCCGATTGCTTCTGTAGGCTCAGTGTTTCTCGGGGTTGCAGGCGGTGGGCAGAGACAGGACACCTAGATGTTTTGCCGAGCTTGCGAGGTGCTGTCTAGATGGAGGGACAAATGATGAGCTGGGTCTTTTCCAGGGGGTCTTACTTGGAAATTAGGATGGCTGGCAGCTGTTTCATACTCTGTTTTTATAGATCTAGAGAAGGGAGACAGGTTTTGAAGTCCAACTCTGGGCCTTGGCCTGGCCTGGTCCCTGGAGCCTCTGCTTCCAGTGGTAGGTTGGCAGCAGGGTGGGGGTGGGGTGGGACACAAGGGGCTGGGTTGTCCCTCAAAACCAGGGGCTGCCTGGGTCTCTCAGAGAGAAGTGAGTGGGGTGGGTTTTTGAGCAGAAAGTTCAGGCAACATTTATCAGCCATTTCTAGACTCCTTTAGACCAGGAGTGGCTCAAGGGGCTGAGGTTTCCAGAAGCTGCTCCCAAACAGAGCAGGGTCAGCCTGTGGCAGTTCCCAGCTCGGGCCTCGGCTTCCCATGTGCCACTGAACTTCTTGCCTGTCCCCGGATGCTGACAGGCAGCAGGAAAGAGAGCTCATGCTGGAGGTGCTGGGCCCTTTTCCCCTTCTCCTAGGGGACTTCTGTCTGCCCTGCAGTATCTGTCTGCCCATGGTAGGCCTGGCCCTCCTGTTGCTATGGAGACTCTGGCCTGTTCAAGGAGGGGGAGTGGCCACGGCCAGTGCAGGTGGGTGGGGAGGGTGGCCTCAGTCTTCTCTGAGTCCCTGGTACTTCAGCCCTGTCGATTCTCAGAGGGGGACAGGGTGGGCAGCACGATACAGCATTGGCCATCTCAAGACTTACATTTGAGCCTTGTCAGGAGGATGCTGCTTCCCAGGGTGTCTGTCTTTCCTACACTTTCCCTGCCCTCCAGCTCCCCTCCCGTAGTAGGAAAGATCTTCTAGGAAGTGATGTCAGGACTCCCAGCAGGCCTGGAGGCTCTTGCTCTTGGCCATACCTGTAATAAAGAGAGGTGGGTTGGCGTCTCTCACTCTCAGAAGCGGGTCCAGAGGAGCCACTGTGTGTTTGGCTGTGCTGTCAAAAGGAAGGGGGTGGAGGGAGTGACCTGTCAGTCTGGCCTTGCTCAGGGTTGACACAGGGTAGACAGGATCACAGGGTGGAACTGGCCTTGGACATGATTCCATTCTACTTTGAACTATCTCTCTGCCCAGCCACCTCTCTCACCCAGGTTAATGAGCACCTCTGAAGAGGTATGAGAGCAGAGTCCAATGTCCAGCCTGGGGTTGATGTCTGAGAAGGTCCATGAAGGGGCACGCAGAACCCAGGGAGCCAGGGGGTACAGGGGTGAGGAGGGGGAGAGCAGCAGTGGGGTCCCCTGGTGTCAGGCATCCCCCTCTTCACCCTGCTTCATGGGAGGACCTTGACCTTAGCCAGCCCAGTGGACTGGGGTGCTGGGGGCATTTCTCTCCTGGGAATGGCCCTGCTATTTTCCGATGGGCTTTCTCCCTTCCTGGGTGTTGTCCTCTCTTCCTTCCTTTCCTGCCCTTCCCACCCCAGGGCAGGGTGTAATCACAGGGCTGCTGTGTCTGGTGGTAGGCTGGTCAGCGGCCCTGTTTATGGGGAGGCTGGGCTCCCAGCCCTCCCCCGCCCCACCTCTTGGCTTCCCCAGCACTGCTGTGCTCGTGGGGTTTGACTTGTGATCTCCAGAGCAGGCTGTTTGAGGTCGTGCCGCCCCAATGGGCCACGTCACCTCACAGAGGAGGGTCCAGGAGCTCAGCCCCCATCCGCCCTTGGTCCCTATGGTCTGACTCCAGTTTGGAGGAGACTTTGACACTCCTGGCTGCACAGGTCGGGGTTGACTGGATATGCACACGTGTCCACCATAGCAGCATGAAGCTGCACTACCTCTGCCTTAGCCCGGATTCTGCCCATGTTATCAGGTATGAGTGATCCTAGCACAGCTGCATCTTGCCACTTGAAGTGTTCAGGAGGGTAGCCTTCTGCCCTAACCCTCACCCCAGGCTCGGGCTTAGGCAGAGGTTCTGTGTCTGAGATCAGAGTGAGAGGCTGGTGGTCCCACAGTCCAACCATACTGGGAGGCTGGGTCCCCTTATGGACCCCTTATTTAAGACAAGAGTAGAGCTCCCCAGGAGATGGCTGGGGGTAAGGGCACAGGTCCCACAACCCCGTCTAGAGGTGGTGGAAAGCACTGGAAATACAAACAATGGTGATGGAAAGGCGTGGGTTGCTTACAGTGCTTCCAAATGCACTTGGGGCTGCCTGTAGGAGATAGAGTGTGGTTGGGGGACTTGGCTCCCAGCCCAGTGCTAAGGCCATGGTGTTCCCTTGGCCCCTGCAGCTCAGGATTCCCGGGAACTGGGCTGAAGAGCAAGGTCAGGTGGCCAGAGGGTAGGGGTCCAGGCCTTGCCAGGGAGGAGGGAGGCAAGGCGGATTTATAGGAAGGGTGATAGCTTGCAGACAAACAGCTGAATTTGAATCCTGGGTCTGCTGCGATCTGTCTGGAAACTGTAGGCAAGTCCTGTCACTTGTTTGAACCTATGTGCTTATTTGTAAACTGTAGGAAAAGGCTGTCTGATCCACCTAAGTATCTTAGGGTAAGGTGTGTATAAACAGCCAGGCCCTGTACTGGGGGAGTGACAGGTCGTGGGGCAGCCAGGCTGATGCCTGAGACCACCCTGGTCTCAGGGCCATAGCCCTTGGGTCCCCTTCTGCCAAGGTGGTCAGGTATCATGGCTGGACAGAGCTTGGAATTAAAAGGGTCCCAGTCCCTGGGGGCACCCCGCCTCACCCTGGTGTTTACCATGTCATCTCTGTTGAGCAGGGCTGAGAATTACTGGTGGCGCGGGCAGAACACCCGGACACTGTGCGTGGGCCCCTTTCCTCGCAACGTGGTGACCTCCGTGGCTGGCCTTTCCGCCCAGGACATCAGCCAACCCCTGCAGAATAGCTTCATCCACACAGGACATGGTGACAGTGACCCCCGCCACTGCTGGGGCTTCCCCGACAAGATTGATGAGTGAGTGCGTTTGTGGGAGTGGGAGCTACCTGTGGCTCTGGAGTCAGCAGCCCCTCCCTGGGCATGCAGGCTCTGACTGGCTTCCAAGGTCCTTGTCACAACCTCAGGGCAGAGAGTTTCTTACTGCCCGGAAGCTGTTCCCCATAGGCAGGACTGGGGTTAGGAGCCTCGGAGAATGGCGGCACACTTCTGTTTGGTAGAAGCCCCCACCGTAAGCACCAACCTTAGGAATGTGGCCTTGGGAACAGCCCCTGGAAGGAGTTCAGCAGGAAGGTTTCAGTCATGCCCCCTAGTGTTTGTGTAGAGCCTGGGAGATGGACCCTGCCCCATCAAGCCCTGGGGGTGTGCACAGGTCCCAGGGGGTGAGCTAGGGGTGCAGAGAAAGAGCTCCCTATGGGGAAACCCCAGGAGGAAGGTTAGGCAACAACCCCCCCTGCTCCCGCCTGCTCACTGTCTACCTGACAGGGGGTTCAGTTTCCTTTAAGTGAAAGGATGAAGTCACTGGGGGGCATCTGGGGAGGTCACCGAGGAGAAGAGTTAGTCACTTCCTGGGTGCCCCACCCCAGCGAGATACTGGCTCCTCAGCCCAGGCTTCATGCCTCTCTGCTGGCCCCAGGGGGCTTCAAGGCAGCACTTTCTCCTCTGACTTCTCCTGACACCCGGTTCTGCCCCCTGAGAGGCATGGTGAAGCGGGCCTGCCGTCTTGCCCTCACACACCAGAGCCCAGAGCCCTGGGGGGCAGCTGGTGAGAGCCAGTGCGGGCCGGAGGGAATTGGGGCGAGGTGTGTAGACGCCCTCCAGAAGGCGGCCCTCTGCCCTGCTCCTGGCGTGCTGCAGCCAGCCAGTTCTGTCCCTGCCCTTTCTCCCTGACACCCTCCCTGAGTACAGTCTTCAGGGAGTTGCAAGTCCTGGTCTCCAGACCCAAGTCTGCATGGGGATTGGACAAGATGGTACCCTGCATGCCCTCAGGGTTTTGTTCTCCGCCTGACCCCAGGCATCTCCTCCTGAGGTTCCCCCAACCATCACCACTCCACACCCCTCCCCAGCCCCCTCCCCTCAGACCTGGTTCTTTCCCCACAGACTGTACCTGGGAAACCCCATGGACCCTCCTGACCTGCTGAGCGTGGAACTGAGCACCTCCCGACCCACCCAGCTTCTAGGAAGGGTGAAAAGTAAGATCCCAGCTCCCCAGTGCCCCGTAGTTATCAGCTGCCCAGGAAGAGGCACTGTCTTGTGCAGGCACTCTGAGCGGCTGTTTTGGCTCTGGGACAGTTGGGCCAGGGCTACAGGGGGACAGCTGTGCCCTGGCTCCGGCTGGGTGTGGGGTGGAAGATGAGAGGCAGCTGTATCCGCCGAGGTGGGCATCCTCAGCCAGCCCTGTGTTGGCCTGCCCACCTCAGCTTCCCTTCTCCCTCCTTCCCGCCGTGCTCAGATGCTGGCTTTCCTCACCCCCCTAATCCTGCTGTCCTCTCCCGAGCCAAAACCACCCCACGGGCTTCATGTTGGCCAGGAGCCTCATCCATCTCCCGGATCCTGTGCCTGTCGTTCCGGAACCCAGTCTTCCCCATCCTGCCGCCCCATTGCTTCCCATTGCTCTTGGGTTTGTACATTCACTCGCTCCTATTCACTGCCCTCTCTCTCTGTCTCTCTCCACACACTGCCCTCTCGTCTGGCTGTCTTCCCTCCCCTGTCCTCTGTCTCTCCTGCTCTGTCCCCTCCACTCTCCGCATGGCCTTTCTTGCAGGGGAGCCTCCACCTCGCCCGCCTCAGCCTGCCATCTTCGCTCAGAGTAAGTGGGGCTGCTTTCGATGCCTTGGCCCCTGCCCCCGCCCCCTCTCTCCTCTCATTCCTCCTCTCCTTCTGGAAGGTACAGAGCCCTGGTGGGCTGGCTGAGCGGGAGGGGAGGTGGGGTGTGTGCTGTGAGCTTGTGCTGCTGACCTGGCCCAGCATGGCTGCCTCTCCCCCGACTCCCAAACGCCTGGACTCCAGGACCAATTGTGTGGTCCTGGTGCCACCCCTCCACCACCTGGCCCTGCCCTACTCCCTTTGGGACCTGCAAAGGCTGTGTCTGGGCTTTCATGGTGGCAGGTCAGAAGCTCTGTGCTCTCCCAAAGACAGCTCCTGTTGCCCTTAATGGTGGGGATTGCCCGCAGCCTGCTGCCTGCACTAGTGGTGTGCCGTGTGCCGTAACGGGGTGGGGATAAGGGATTGCCAACCAGGCCCGGGAGCCCGGGGTACCTGGGGTCTTGTGTGCTCGGGTGTCAGGCAGGCAGGTGTGGGGCGTTGCTTGCTCTAGCTGAGGTGGACGCAGGGCTCATCAGCCCGTGTAGAGAGCTAATGGAGTCCAGAGCAAGTCCTGTCCTTCCATGTGAATAGGGTTGGTGTGCCTGGAGAGTTTTGGCAGCTGAGGGCTAACCTCTGGTGGCATTGGGAGTGGGGAGTTGGTGGAAGACACTCCTCTTTCTTCCCATCCCCCTGACACTGCTGTCTCGTTGGGATCTCCGTTTCTATCCTAGAGCCAACCTACGACCCGGTGAGTGAGGACCAGGACCCTCTGTCCAGCGACTTCAAGAGGCTGGGCTTCCGGAAACCAGGCCTGCCCCGTGGGCTGTGGCTGGCAAAGCCCTCAGCTCGGGTGCCGGGCACCAAGGCAGGGCGTGGCGGCGGGAGTGAAGTCACGCTCATTGACTTCGGTGAGGAGCCCGTCGTCCCCGCCCCACGGCCCTGTGCACCCTCACTGGCACAGCTGGCCATGGATGCCTGCTCCTTGCTGGACAAGACCCCACCGCAGAGCCCCACGCGGGCACTGCCCCGGCCCCTGCACCCCACGCCCGTGGTGGACTGGGATGCCCGTCCACTGCCCCCACCTCCTGCCTACGATGATGTGGCCCAGGATGAGGATGACTTTGAGGTCTGCTCCATCAACAGCACCCTGGTGGGTGCAGGGGTCTGTGCGGGGCCCAGCCAGGGTGAAACCAATTATGCCTTTGTGCCTGAGCAGGCACAGCTCCTCCCTCCCCTGGAGGACAATCTGTTCCTCCCACCCCAGGGTGGGAGCAAGCCGCCCAGCTCGGCCCAGACCGCAGAGATCTTCCAGGCACTGCAGCAGGAGTGCATGCGGCAGCTGCAGGTCCCGGCTGGTCCCCTGGTCCCTTCACCCGGCCCAGCCCCAGCGGGTGAGGACAAGCCCCAGGTGCCCCCCCGGGTGCCCATCCCCCCGAGGCCAACTCGCCCACGCGGTGAGCTGTCTCCAGCCCCCTCTGGTGAGGAGGAGGTAGGGCGGTGGCCTGGACCTGCCTCCCCTCCCCGGGTGCCTCCCCGGGAGCCCCTGTCCCCTCAAGGCTCCAGGACCCCTAGCCCCCTGGTGCCACCTGGGAGCTCCCCGCTGCCGCCCCGGCTCTCAAGCTCACCTGGGAAGACCATGCCCACCACCCAGAGCTTCGCCTCAGACCCCAAGTATGCCACGCCCCAAGTGATCCAGGCACCCGGCCCACGGGCTGGTCCCTGCATCCTACCCATTGTCCGCGATGGCAAGAAGGTCAGCAACACCCACTACTACCTGCTGCCCGAGCGCCCACCCTACCTGGAACGCTACCAGCGCTTCCTGCATGAGGCCCAGAGCCCTGAAGAGCCGGCTCCCCTGCCTGTGCCCCTGCTGCTGCCCCCACCCAGCACTCCAGCCCCCGCCGCCCCCACTGCCACTGTCCGACCGATGCCCCAGGCTGCCCCAGACCCCAAGGCCAACTTCTCCACCAACAACAGTAACCCAGGGGCCCGGCCACCAGCCCTGAGGGCCACTGCGCGGCTGCCACAGAGGGGCTGCCCTGGGG
>NW_027530544.1:4646473-4652207 GCF_008692635.1 Crocuta crocuta | reverse complement strand
TGCTGCTGCCCCCCCCCAGCCCTCCAGCCCCCGCCGCCCCCACTGCCACTCTCCGCCCGATGCCCCAGGCTGCCCCAGACCCCAAGGCCAACTTCTCCACCAACAACAGTAACCCAGGGGCCCGGCCACCAGCCCTGAGGGCCACTGCGCGGCTGCCACAGAGGGGCTGCCCTGGGGACGGGCCAGAGCCTGGACGGCCAACAGATAAGATCCAGATGGTGAGTATCCGGCCTGGCTGCTGGGCGGAGGGGCAGGGGCCCAAGGGCCCCGGAGAAATGGGCCCAAGTGGTGCTGATGGGTAGGTGGGTGGGTGTGCCCAGCTGCAGGCCATGGTGCATGGGGTGACCACAGAGGAGTGCCAGGCGGCCCTGCAGAGTCACAGCTGGAGCGTGCAGAGGGCTGCCCAGTATCTGAAGGTACCACCACCTCCTGCCCACTCTGGCTTTCAGGGACCCTAAAGACTGGCTCTGCCGCTCTCACCTCCCTTGCCCCTCCTCACCATCCTGCCTCTGGCTGTCCTTTCCCCCACCCCAGCCCATGCCCCCAGCCCCAGTGTGTCCCATGGCTCCGCCCTCTGCTCCTCAGGTGGAACGGCTCTTTGGCTTGGGTCTGCGGCCACGAAGCGAGTGCCACAAGGTGCTGGAGATGTGTGACTGGAACCTGGAGCAGGCCGGCTGCCACCTCCTGGGCTCCTGCGGCCCCGCCCACCACAAGTGAGTGAGCCCTGCACTCGAGGGCCTGGTGGGGCCACACAGGGCCAGGGACACGGGCCTGACCAGCTGGGAGGAGGGAGGGCCGCCCCGACCCTGGGAGGCAGGCAGTTCTGGGTGAAAACAGTTTCTCCTGAGCACATTTAGACTTTGTAGCCACTTGGTGCAAAAGGACTAATGAGTGAAGAGAGGGCACTGGAGCCTCTCCCCTTGTGAGGGCTTGCGTCCCAAGCCCCAAACAGCACCCCGAGCCTGCACCAGGGAGCAGCACTTTAGGGCCCAGTGATTTAAATATATTTCTCACCTCTCCGTGTCATATTTCAATTTAAAGTTTTAATGCCATTTTAATGCATGCTTAATCAGAAATAATCTCGTTACTTTGCTGTTAAAAATTTATATATGTACGTGTAACAAATGATACAGATACAAGTGATCTGTAGTATAAACATAAATAAATACATCATAAATGAGAATTTTATCAAGTCAAAAAGTAGAGATATGGGTAGATCCCAGCATTGTCCCCAGAGGGACGCTGGTGGGTGTGGGGTTTTGGAGCTGGTAGGCCCTGGTGGCAGATAGCTAGAGTTAGAGCCCAGCCTTCTGCTCAGGGGCGGCGTCAGGGATGGCTTGGGCACACTTCGTGACCTCTCCGTCCTCATCTGTAAAATGTGTACAAATGAGGGGCACCTGGCTGGCTCAGTCAGTGGAGTGTGCAGTCTTGGGGTCGTGACTTGTAGCGCCACTTTGGGAGTAGAGATTACTCGGGAAAAAATAATCGGTACAAATGACAGTATCTACCTCATTGACTAGAAGAAACGAGGATTCGTCTGTCAAATCACACAGCAAGTGTCTGGCACATGGAACACAACCACCGAGTGTCAGCTATTAACCTGTGGTTATTCTTACTAATTTGTGTCCAGATAAACTTATTAGGCTTTACCATGCCCGTTGCCCTCTGATAGTCTAATACTCGGTAGTGCTGTTCTCTCTCTTTTTTTTTATTAAAGAAAAAAAGGCATCCCAGGATGAGAAGTTCCAAGATTATTGCTGACTTTTCAACCGATTAGCCCACCACCAAGAGGCCCTCTTGTGCCCACGCACTCTAGACATTGTTGATCGGCCCCTGTGTTGATAGAGTGGCTTTCTTGTTGTTTCCGTCCTTTAGGCGCTGAGATGTCTGGAGAGCCTAGAGGGTCTG
Organism: Crocuta crocuta; assembly: GCF_008692635.1. Taxonomy (NCBI): domain Eukaryota; kingdom Metazoa; phylum Chordata; class Mammalia; order Carnivora; family Hyaenidae; genus Crocuta; species Crocuta crocuta. The sequence goes on along the minus strand of NW_027530544.1, from coordinate 4,650,299 downwards.
CCCTGAAGGAATCACTTGAACCTGTCCATCTGACAAGGGTGGGGAGAAGCCCTGCCCAGGCCGGGAGGACCTGCTGCCACTTGCTGCTCCCGGTGGCAGAGCAAAGCCAAGGCAGCAGGAGACCAGGAGCCCCGCCTTGCCATCCCTCCCTCACCCAGTGCTGTCCCTGCAACTTTGGATCAGCTCTTGGTGCCCTTAGCCAAGGGGCGGGAAGAAGCTCCGTGAAGGCAGGCCTGGTGGCCGCCTCAGCAGGCCCTGCAGCCGACCTGCCTCTGGCTCCGGCCTCTGGTGGGGCCCGCGGCTAGAGTGTGTTTCCACGCTCTGCTGGCGGGGAAGCTGGGCTTGCCTCGTGCAGGGAGGATGTGTTGGCCACACAGAAAGGCGGCCCAGCACCCAGCAAGCCCTCCCCAGGGCAGGGTCCCTCTCCAGGGATCCCCTGGTGGGCAGTTGGGGTGTCAGAGAGAATGTGACTTGTGGACTCGCCATGGATATGTTATGGGACTTGGCTGGTCTTAGGATCTTGTGCCTGGAAATAGCCCTGAGTGGCTCAGGAAGCAGAACAAGGGTGCCAGATTGTCCTCTGGCAGGGACCAGGGCCCAAGGCCCCAGGGTTGGAAGGAGACCAAGGGGGCAGCTGCCCTGGAGGGATACCAGTGCTTCCTCTTTGACCCAGCTCCTCCCCTGTGCTGTTCTGTGTTTTCCTACCAGCCTGTGTCGGCCAAAGTTGCTGCCCCACCTATGGATACCTGCTTCTTCCAGAGAAATAAAGTTAGTTTCTATTTTATGTTACTTACTTGCACCTGCCTGTTTCTTTGCCTCTTGGTCAGCAGCCTGAACCCCAGGGTTTACTGATCTGTGCAGGGCAGCAGTCCTCCCACGCCATCTGTGGACGGAGGGAGGAAGTGCGGGCCTGGGTGACACTAGCAGAGGGGCCGAGCCCCCCCCCTACAGTCACTGACTCTCAGTCCCCATGGTTTTGCTGGAGAGTTCAAGAAGACCGAGTATTCTGCAGGGGAGAGTATGAGAACTCCCCTCGCTAGAGCTAAGCCAGAACCTTTAGTAATGAGGAAAGCTTCACTATGATGTTTTTCTGATTGTTTTGTATGGTTCAAAATTCAAAAGGTATTGAAGAGTCTTCCGTGAAGTCTACCACCCCATCCGCCACCTCTCCTCCCCAGAGGCTGCCTTCTTGTTTTTTTCACTTACGGTACATTCTGAAGAGTTACATGGCCATTGTGAAAGAGCGCCCCCATTCTCCTTCAGGGGTGCGTGGGTGTGTGGATGTACCAGACCCCTTGGGCTGCTTCCAGTCCTTTGCAGCTGTAACCGTTGATGCAATAAATGGCGTACATGGATTAGTTTTCACTTGCAAGTCAGTCTGAAGGATGAGTTCCCAGCAGTGGAACTCCTGAGTGCAAGAGTCTGCAGTGGTGATGGATCTTGCTAAATTGCTCTCCACAGAGGAGGCTGTTCCCATGGCCACAGCCACCAGCGTGTGAGAACTCTATGTGTGTTTCGGAGCTTTCTGCTTTGGGCCAGTGAGGCGGGTTTCTGTAGTTTTTGCATTTCCCTGATGGGTGAATAAAGATTGCAAAAAATGATTTGGACCATTTATATTTCCTTTTCTGTCAGCTGCCTATTAATACCCTTGGCCCATTTGAAAAGTGAATCATTAGTCTGTTACTGGTCCTTAGGAAATGACTGGATGAAGGCAATAGGCTCTTTGAGCTTCACCATGTGATCTGAACTTTAGGAAGACAGCTAAATCATGAGAGGGGAAGCTGGTGGTTTAGGTTTATTAAAAACAACACAAAGGCCATTTAGGATGGACCTGGGTGCAGTCTGTGTGTCTGCTGCTCCGAGCATGACTGCATGGTGGGCCCTCAGGCCTGGGAGATTTGGGGCCTTCAGATCCAGACATGTTCTGAATACCCTGTGTACTAAGTTAAGAATTCAATTATATTTAACTGCAATTTAAACATTTAGTCAAAGGCTGCCTGGGTGGCTTAGTCAGTTAAGCGTCTGACTCTTGATTTCAGCTCAGGTCATGATCTCACAGTCCGTGAGTTTGAGCCCCATATTGGGCTCTGTGCTGGCAGCTGACATCACGAAGCCTGCTTGGGATTCTCTCTCTCTCTCTCTCTCTCTCTCTCTCTCTCTCTTTCTCTCTGCCCTTCCTCAGCATGCACTCTCTCTCAAAACAAATAAACATTAAAAGAATATTTAGTCAAAATATATCACCCAAGAGAAAAAGTATTGTTATCTTTGGGCTTTGCTATTAGATCTGTATTCCTTTCTCTGCTCTGTTTGATCTTGGAGAAGTTACTTAACCTTTCTGAGCCTGTAATCTGGGGGACAGTAATCCCTGCTTTTTAGAATGGTGGTGCAGATTAAGTGAGATTGCACAGGTTAAGTATTTTACTTAGTGCATGGGCCATGTATATGTACCCAATAAACTATAATCATTATACATTTTATTTTTTCATGTTCCTGCTGTCTCTGTCACTCAGTAGCTTACGTTATACACTGATGCACATCTCTGTGTGCAGTTGTCTTCTCTTCCCAGTTTCCCTTAATTTCATTTTAATTTTTTGAAGTAAATTTCTTTTGCTACAAAGTCATTCCTTTTTATAGATCATGGACATTTTTGACTCCCATTTTATTAAATGCTGTTTTTTGGTAAATTATGGTAGAGCTAGTACATTTCAGACAGATATTTTTCAAGGGTGACACCAAAGAATCTGTGGGCTCCTCAGAGGATCGGGAAACTCCATGTGCTTTTCTTGCCAGATACACAGTCCCGAAATCCTAGGGGCTTCCTGCCATTTTTCTCCCTTCTAACTAGCCTGCCATTTTTGCGAGCATCTCCCGGGTTTGTTGAAAAGATCTTAAGGGAGGATGTTGAAAAAGCTGGCCCAGGTTTGTCTGCCAACAAGGAGAATCAATAAATCAGCAAAGATTCACTGGATATATTATGGAGTCAAGTCCTGAAGAGGGAATATAAGCCGAACAGTCTGTCCAGAGGACTGTGACATTATAGCAAGGTGATAAGTGCTCTAAGATCATAATGTGACAGATGCCTCCTGAGCAAGGGAGGTGGCTCCTGGAGGAGGTGACCTTGTGCTGACCTGATGGGGAAGAATTGGCATATGTCAGGAAGTTAAGGGGGCATGCAAACATTGCAGGTAGAGGGAACTGACTTGTAAGGGCTCAGGTTTGGTAAGGCTCGAGGCCATCCTTTGGTTGTGTTTTTGGGATGAGTTGGAGGTAGCTTTTATGTGATCCTACTTCTGGGGGCAGTTCTGCATCATGAAGCCACTGGTGTGATAGCCTGAGGCCTTTTGACCATGTAGATGAGGGGAGACAGCAGAGAATAAGCAGAGGAATGTCATTCTCTGTTTTTAAGAGAACTGTGCTTAAAAGTGGCTCGCTGCTCCACTTTAACCGTGAGTGGAGGAAAGATCTAGTAGATGTGTCTCACTGCACACTGGTATTCTTAATTTGAAAAAAATTAATTTTTACAGAAATTTGACCTTGGGGAATGGAACGATCTCCAACTCCTGGTTCCCAAAGGCCAATCCAGTGCCAGTGGCGGTCTAGGGTCAAGTTTTGGTCTGAGTTGAGATAGTAAGAATAAGAACCATACAGCAGAGTTTTTCTTAAAATGTATCCAAGTTCAAGGACTGCCTTTATTCTGAGATTTTGTCTTCCTGCATTTTTGGTATCGAAATGGTTATTTTTGTGTAGTCATGGCAGTGATAGTGGCAGGTGATAAACTTGTCCCCGTGCCGTTATTGGTAATGCTATATCAGCACACTCTCTCCAG
>NW_027530544.1:4575724-4646329 GCF_008692635.1 Crocuta crocuta | reverse complement strand
TATATCAGCACATTCTTTCCTGTTATTATAAGGATCCCTGAAATCAACTTCGGAACCGCAGGGCAAAAGTGCTTTTGTGTTACGCAGCACCACCTATTGGCCAAAAAAGACATTGCAGTCAGGCTAAATTTCAAATGACAGAGAGATACCATTGTGTGTAAAAGTCATTGCCCAATAAATCCATTAAATCCAAAAGCTGCTGGGGTGCCTGGGTGGCTCAGTTGGTTGAGTGTCCGACTTCGGCTCAGGTCATGATCTCACAGTCTGTGGGTTCAAGCCCCATGTCGAGCTCTGTGCTGACAGCTCAGAGCCTAGAGCCTGCTTCCTATTCTGTGTCACCCTCTCTCTCTCTGCCCCTCCCCCGCTCACTCTCTGTCTCTCAAAATAAAAGACATTGAAAAAAATTAAAATAAATAAATAAATAAATAAATCCAAAAGCTGCTGGCCCAGGCCCATGGGTGCTTAAAGGGACTCATCCCAGGGAAGCCAGGAAGGGAGGGAACCAGTTCGCCCACCATCTGGAGCCAAATGGAAGCCAGCTAGGATTTAAAGGCAGGAAAAGGGACTGGGTAGGAGGCTATGAAGACCGCCCCTAAACCCACGAAAGAAACCAGGGGCCTGGGGGGATGCTGTGGGCTGAGGAAGCGCACGTACGTTTACCAGAGAAAAGTCCTGGGATGACATAAGCACCCTTTGGGAAGCCCCAGCCACTACTGTTTCTTTTGTTTGTTTGTTTTTATGATGGCCATACATGCTCATTGTTCATCAAACATCCAGAAAAGCACAATGAGAAGATTAAAATTACCAGAAAGGCACTTGGAATTTTGATATATTTTCTTCCGGTTTATTTCTTGTGCACTTGTGTGTATTACAGTTTCATAAAGGTCATCCTGCTTAGACTGTTTTGTAATGCTTTTTCATGTAATATCTTATGCCACAGGCAGTTTTCTGTATCTTGAAACTCATTTTCTCCAAGAACATTAAAACACAGCATAGTTTTTATTCTATAGAAATGAAATGCAGACCTTTGTTATTTAATACCTTGTTAACATTTTTATTTTGCAACACATTATTTTAGCAAATACTGCTAAGTGACTTTCTTAGAAAGATTTGTCTCTTTTATTAAAATGAGGCATAGGTGTTATTAAAGAGAAGACTTATATTTTGGAGATACGTTTTAAAATATTTCTGAAGCCATCTGTTGAGAATAGTTGATGGTTGGAGGAAATGGGCCATGGATTGATAATCTTTGAAGCTGATGATGGGGCCTGAGGGCTTATTGTACTTCTCAAGATGAGGGATGTTCCTTTCCACAGTGAAAAGCTAAGCAAAGATGCATGTGTTCTCCATCTGGGGACATTCCCACCAGTCCAGCTGTCTTCTCTGAAGTCGCCCCTTGGAGGTTTCTTTGCTCCTGTTGACACCCTGAGGGTGGCCCCAGGGATGCGTGACTTCCACCTTTGTGGATCTGGCACAGAGGATTCAGAACCTCCTTCTGAGCTTTTGTGAGGTAGAGTCAAGGTGGAGTCTCACAAACCACAGAGCCAAATCCCGAGGGAAACATCTCCAGTCCTGTCACCAGCCTTGTCACAGACCCCATCCCGTGTTCACCGTTTATCCTGAGCTCTTGCTACTATCCAGCCGCATCAGCATCACCTGGGAACCTGTTGGAAATCCAGAACCCGTGCCCCATCCTGGACCTACTGAACTAGATAGAATCTTCGTTTGACCAAGATTCCTGAGGGGTGGGGGAGAGCGCAGAAAGGGTCAAGTGTGTGAAGTCTTGAACTAAGGCAGCTCTGCTCTAATCCCAAAGAGCTGGTGGGTCTTGGGTGGCTCTGCCTGGCTGCCAGGAGCCCCTGGTCCTCTTAGGCCAGGCCTGTGCTTCCTGCACCCCCTCCCATGACCCATCACCCATCCTAACTGCCCTCTTTTGAATAAATAATTCACTTAAAAATATATGCAAAAAATTTAGTTGCTAAGGATTTATAATCGTAAATAATAGGAAACTATTCAAATATACCATCATAGGGGATTGGTTAAATATAACTATTTCATCCACAGAATGGGAAATAACACTGCAAATCAAAAAATCCTTAAAAGTATTTGATTAATATTCAATTAATATTAAAATCAATTGTTTATGAGATTGTGGCTTTTTAAACATTTCTGTATTATGTTTTACTGCAAAATGGCTTCCTGTTACAGTTTTTAAATTTTTCTGTGTGGTAAAATACACATACCATAAAACTTATGCTTTTTTTTTTTTCTAATAGCTCATCCTAATGAGCGCGAAGTGGTATCCTGTGGTTTTGATTTGCATTTCCCTAATGATTAGTGATGTGGAACATCTTCTCCTGTGCTTGTTGCTTATTCGTCTCTCTTCCATTTTTTAATTGGGTTGTTTGTATTTTGTTGTCCTAATTGTCCTCTTGCTAGACACCATGACCTGCCCCCCATCTCTCACCATCTGGTTTCACTGGCCTTGGGAATATTGCTTTCTGCCCTTCTCTCTGCAAGCATGTGACGTGGGCTTTGCTCTCCTCCACACACACAAGCACCTTCTGTCGCGGCTGTTTCTTTTTCTTTTTTTTTTTTTTTTTTTGAGGGAATTATCAGCCTGTTCTTGAAGGAGCTGCACCATGCATGCATCTCTCAGCATCCCCATCTAGCCTGGCTCTAAACCTGTCCAGAGACTGCGTGCAGTCCTGCTGATGGTCTCCAGCCCTTGTGAAATGCCACCGTCCCCATGGCTGCCCCACCTGTCCCCACAGCTGTCTGTCCCACCCCCTCCAAGCTCAGCTGCCTCTCATGCACGCATGCAGGGCCAGCTGCCCTGTCTGTGGTTGTTCGCGGCCATCCCGTCTAGCTGCGAGCCGCGCTCTGGAGCAGTAACTACCTCTGTGGGCTCACAGTGAGTGAGGGGCAAGGGGCAAGTTAGCAGGAGCAAAGATCAGAAATCACAGAAGCACTCATGGTACGAAGTGGTGGCGGGGCGGAGATTCAGGGAGGCAGGGGAGAGCCTAGAGAAAAGTTGGACAGGTGGCCTCAGGGGATGGTTTTGTCTCTCTGATTAGGTCTTAAGCTCTAGGGAGCAGACTTGTATCTTATTCCTCCTAATGTGCTCTAGGAAAGTGTGTCAATTATTTGCTTTCGTTCTTTTCCAGGTTAGCATTTTTATTTCATTTCCCTGCCTCCCTCCTTCTTCCCCTCCTCTCCTCCTTTCCTCTCTGCTTCCTCCCTCCCTGTTGGAGGCTCCTTTTGGGTACTTAGAATACATTAATTGTGAGAATGTAAGACATGTGGTCTGATGGAGGCAAATCGCTGGCTGCCTCCCCAGTCCCTCCGTCCACCGCCGACACTAGGTGTGGGGCAGTGAGCACCCCGTGTCCTGCAGGGCCAGGCCCTCTTGGCCTGTTGGCTGCCCACCTCTCTCACCTGCTTCCCCTTAGAGCCTCAGGAAGGTTCTGGCCATGGAGGTAAGGGGGAGCTGGTCAGAGAAGGATGACAGGGCTACAGAAAATCCACGTCTGGTCCATGTTTTGGAGGAGCGCTTTGGCTGCCGAAAGCTCTGGGGTCCTGAGTGACCAGTGACCGTCACACCACCGCCTAACCCACAGGTGAGAAGGCTGACAGCTTCCTCCAGTGTACACTTATTTTTGTCTCAGTTACATAGCTCCCATTTGGAGTAATTCTCGTTTTCAACTCCTTTCTGTCTCTACCAGGTATTTGGAAATTTCAAGGATCAACTATTTCCAAATATGTCATCCATACTTATTCAACCAGCATTGCCTGCATTCCTGCTGTGCCTGACACCATTCTAGGAGCTGGAGGTACAGTCAGGAGCAAACTGGGGATAGGCTCCCGGCCATGGCATTTGCTTACGCCAGACCAGCTTTCATTCCAGCTACGTCCCCTACCAAATAAAAAGAGCGGGATTTTTTTCCTTCCCAAATAAAACATTTCCTTCTTTGCCAAAAGGACATTCTCATTTTAGAATTTCTGGAACACCAAAAAAAAAAAAAAAAAGTCTTTAGCTCAAGTGTAATCTGACACTTGGATACAACCACTGTGTAACATCTTGGTTTTGTCTCCCCTCCCCCCCACCATGTGTTCACTCCATGGTGTATTCATAAGCATAATCCACTGAGTACATGTGCTAAAATGTCCTTCTTAGTCATTCCCCTCTGGGCAGGCGTAGAAGGACTTCCCATTTTTCTTCTATAGTTCTTATTGCCAAAGCTAACTCCTAAATCTATTACTCTTTAATCAACTTCACACAGTGCTTAGCGTTGCATCTGGTGTATTCCTTACAAAATAATTACCCACCATGATCTGAGCCGAAATCAGGAGTCGGACGCTTAACGGACTGAGCCACCCAGGCGCCCCTCACCATTCTTATTTCAGCTAAGTATGTATTAAGCACATCTACTCCTAAGAACTTATTTTTTTTGGATGGTACATATTTTGACAAAAATGAAATCCTTAATGAAACTTCGGGAAGCCTTGTTGTACTTAATTCCCCTTAGATATAGAGAGCTCGGGAAAATGGGTATTTCCGCCCCTGTTTGTATGATCTTAGCCAAGTCCTTCCCAACCCTGTCCTTCCCTGGGTCTGAGACTCATGGGCCATAAGGGAGTGGGTTGGAAAAGGGCCCTCACCAGCCTGCCAGCCCCGAGATCCAGTGTTCTGTCCCAGGGAGGAGAGGCTGATGATGCTTTCGCTCTGTCTACTGCCGACGCACTCCTCACCCGTGTCTCTCTCGTCTTCCCTGTGTAAGGGTTCGGGGTCACAGACAGAAGCCCTGGGGATGGCCCAGGCTGCCATTCCTGTGCAACCTCATTCCGATCGTCTAATCTCTCAGGAGCATCCGTTTCCTCATCTTGAAATGGGAGCGAGCAGTTGTGAGAGGGTACGTGTGTGAGGGCCTCCAGCGGTGAGATCTGACTACCTGTTACCTTTTGCTTCTCCCCCAAGTTGGAGGGAAGTTCTTAGCTTGTGAGATCCCCTTTTGTGCCTCCTGCTGTGTGCAGGGCGTTAGGAAGAGAGAAGAACCAGCAGTCCCTCCCCCCAGGGAGCTTACACATTGGTGGGGAGGCCGACTCACAGAGGAGGTGGTTAAGCGAAGCCAGAGTGCTAGGCTGGAAGGGCAGCGCAGCCGGAGTCTGAGCAGGGAGCTGGTGTGGATGGGCCGGGAAGGCTCTGGGAGGATGCGCACGTATGTAGGCCACGTCATATACACACATGCACACATATGCAGCTGCACCAAGGGTTCCTGGATCAAAGCCGCTTGGTTTGGTGCTGGCCTTGGGGTGTCTACCCTAGGCTGCCAGATCTGAGGGCACTAGGCACTGCCTGTGCAACTCCACAGCTTGTGGGGCATTCTGATGTTCTGCCCCTCCAGTGGATTTTTTATTTAGGTTATTGTATTTTCACTTCTATACTTTCCATTTGGTTCTTTTAATATTTTATTTCTCTCCTAAAATTATCTTTTTATTCAGGGCAAGAGTATTTATTGCTATTTCTTTTTTTTAAATGTTTATTCATTTTTAAAAAAATATTTTTATTTATTTCTAGGAAAGAGAGAGAGAGAGAGACAGCATGAGCTAGGGAAGGTCAGAGAGAGAGGGAGACACAGACTCTGAAATAGGCTCCAGGCTCTGAGCTGGCAGTCAGCACAGAGCCCGACGCGGGGCTCGAACCCACGAACCGTGAGATCATGACCTAAGCAAAAGTCGGACACTTAACCAACTAAGCCACCCAGGCGCCCCTAATGTTTATTCATTTTTGAGAGAGAGAGAGAGAGCTGGAGAGGGGCAGAGATAGAGAGGGAGACACAGAATCTGAAGCAGGCTCCAGGCTCTGAGCTGTCATCACAGAGCCTGGTGCAGGGCTTGAACTCATGAGCTGTGAGATCATGACCTGAGCTAAAGTCAGACGCTTAACCGACTGAGCCACCCAGGCGCCCCTGGTTGTTATGATTTCTTGAAACATGGTTATAATAGCTGCTTACAGCCTCCCATATAATTCCAGCATCTGCCTTACCTTGGGATTGGCATCTGATTATCTTTTTTCTCTGTGAGTTGTTAGATCTTTTTTTGTTCTTTGTGTATTGAGTGGTTTTTATGTGCAGACATTGTGAAAATTATGCTCTAAGACTGGTCTTATTTAAAGCCTATGGAGAATGTTGTTTTGTCTGTCTTAGCATGTCCTTGAACTAGGTAGGTTCAGGCCACAGGTCTCCTTGCCTTCTGTAAGCTGTGTGGTTCCAGTGTCAGTCTGACCTTCAAGTCTTTGCTAGTGCTTTGTGGCACTGTTCTGATCTGCCCTCGTACACGTCACCCCGAGGCCAGTTTGGGACCTGGGTGGCCATCTATCCCATAGTTCATTCCCAAAGCCTTTGGTGTGTTGGTTAGGTTTGGGCCCGTGCCTGGGCAGCTTGGGGATGGGCCCAGGAATTCATCTACACCTTTATGAGGTTGATTTCTTTAATCTCCTCCTCTTCACAATCAACTTGGCACTTTTTGGTTCCCACAGACCCCCCTTTCTGGTTCTCTGGCGCGGCAGCAAAGACTTGAGTTTGCCTGTTCTACCGTGCACTTCCCGTGACTGCGGCTGCTTCTGACCAAGCAAAGAGAGGTTGGAAAGAGAGGGGAAAGCAATGGGGATGTCTCCCAGCCTTCTGGGACCCATTGTCCGGTCAAAGATAAGAGTCCCCTTCCTTGGAGCTTTAGTGCCTCTTCAGCTGTTGCTGCCACTGCTGGTGCTTTCCTTCCCTAATCCACCTGCCATTTTTTACTTCTCGGACTCTCAAGAGGCAGGCCTCAGGCTAGACCAGGGGTCTGCCTCCAGGTCAGCACTCCTGAGGGTGTACAAATAGGAGAAAGCCACAGGCCAATCAAGGATTTATCCTGCTCTAGAAAACTTACATTGGCCCTGTCACTTAATTAACATCAACCTGATGACCCCAGCCCTACCCAGATGCAAACTGCATCTCAGAGGCTAACACAACATTTATGGAACATTTACTAAGCAGGAGGCACTTGCACAGACCTTATCTCATATCATAGAATAATCTCAAAGATTAGATTTTATTGGTCCCATTTTACAGACAAGGAAACTGAGACTCAGAAAGCTTAGGTGATTTTTTTCCAAAGCCACGGAAAGAGATGATATTAGAATCCAAATGCAGATCTGGATGATGCTAGCACCCACATAGCTGCCTGCTGCATACACACCCAGCATGGCCGCCAAACTGGACTCTGGGAAGCCAGTAATGAAGAGACTTCTTGGAACCTCTCCTGGTGCCCAGAGCACACCTGAGGGAATGATATGGTCCTTTGGCCTTCTGGGCAATCTACTAAAAGAGTCCTCTTGTCACTCTCGGCTCTCACTGATCAGGGTGAACATCCATCCCAGTTTCTCTGGCACATTCCATTTATGTCCATTGCTCCTATGTATTGCTAATAGCACCCCTTCTCACTCTCCCAAGCCTCCCAGCATAGCTTATAGTAGGGTGGCCCGACCACTGCGGGGGGCGCTTAGCCATGCCTCTGGCCATATGCTCAGCCTTGTTCTCAGGAAAGAATAGGCACTAGTCCCTCCAGTGAAACCTCTTCATGGACCAGAAGGTGTTTCCTGACTCTTCCTTCAGCCTCTTCTTCTCCAGCCTGGGCGATCCCCAGAGGGCTTCCTGCAGCCTGCAAGCTGCTATGGACAGGGCATGGGGCTTTGGAACCCACGGACCTGGGCTCTCCACTTGCTGCCTCTGGTAAACTACTTAGTTTCCTTGAGTCTTAGTATCTTCATCCATAAAATGGGCATAATAAAATGTATTTTGTGGTGCTTGTAAGGATTCGATGAAATAAAAGATGTAAAGAACTTGGCACAAACTTCAGGTTAGAGAAGCTGGAGAATAGGGAGGCAGGAGAAGGTCCTGGGAGGGAGCTCAGGGCCGCAGCGGAGCCCTAATTAGGGAGCAGTAATGTTGCTTAAACACGAGCTCTCTGAACAACCACTAAGGGCTTGATAAGAATGCAGTCAGGACTGTAATAGCTATTAATAGCAGCTGCATTGTAACTGCAGAGAAAGAACCCAGCAAGTGATTCATCCTGAGTTAGCAGTGTCTGACTGTGGGTGGCAAAATTGTGGGTAACCTTTAGTTCTTCTTTATATGTATAATGTATGTGTGTGTGTGTATATATATATATGTGTGTATGTATATATGTACATATATATGTGTATATATATTAGTTTTTCAACTTTCTTTTTTAAGTTTATTTATTTTGAGATAGAGAGAGAGAGAGCATGAGTGGGGAAGAGAAGGAGAGAGAGAGAGAGAGAGAGAATTCCGAGTAGGTTCCATGCTCAGCGCAGAGGCCACTGTGGGGCTCACCCCCATGACCCTGAGATCATGACCTGAGCCGAAATCAAGACTCGGACGCTCAGGGGCGCCTGGGTGGTTTAATCGGTTAAGCGGCCAACTTTCGCTTAGGTCATGATCTCGCGGTTCGTGGGTTCGAGCCCCGCGTCGGGCTCTGTGCTGACTGCCAGCTTGGAGCCTGGAGCCTGTTTCAGATTCTGTGTCTCCCTCTCTCTCTGACCCTCCCCTGCTCACGCTATCTCTCTCTCTCTCTCTCCTAGAAATAAATAAAAATATTAAGAAAAAAAAAAAGACTCGGACGCTCAATTGACTGAACCACCCAGGCACTCAGCTTTTCAACCCTCTAAATCATGTGTGTGCATGTGTGCATGTGTGTGTGCAATTTTGTACTCAAAGGAAGGAAGTCAAACATTATAGAAACAGACCTGTAGCAATAAGTGTATTAGTGAGTTAGAAAGTTAACTGAGGTTGATGGTTCCTGATACTCCAAATGGTCTATGGAGGAGCCCAGATGGAAACCCAAACTCCTGGAGTCTCAGAAAAATGCAGGAAAGTGTGTGCATGTTCATTTCCCAGATGACTGCTCTGTTCTCCCACCTGGGCCCTTATCTGGCTGTCCTTGGGGTCCTTGGGGACTGAGACTGAGACTTGAAGACCCAGACTCAGAGCAAAAAATAAGGATTGCCCCAAGGAGAGGCCAGCAGCAGCAAGGGTTGCTGTGGAAAGGCCTCCTACTCGAGACCCTCTCTCTCTCTCTCTCTAATGTTTATTTATTTTTGAAAGAGAGAGCAAGAGACAGAGAATAAGCAGGGGAGGGGTAGAGACAGAATCGGAAGCAGGCTCCAGGCTCTGAAANCCCCCCCCCCCCCGCCCCTGCTGAGACCCTCTCTTTAGCTCCTTGCCTGGGCTCCAGTTTGGGCACGTCTCTCCCAGAAGTCAGTCAGTGAGGGTCTAGGTGCAGGAGGACCTAGTGGAAGGAAAGCTGCAGAGGGAAAGAGGCCTGGAGTGGGCTTGGAGACCCCCACAAGGTGACCTCTGGCTTCACCAAAGGGAGATGTTCCCCTATCCTCCCAAACTCATTGACAGCCGTTCTGCCCTGTAGTCATGCCCCATTGCCTGATGTGACCCCTCCCCGCCACTAGCACTTGGCCCCCCTCTGTGAGGTCTGAGCACTCCCCTTTCCTGGCCCAGGTCCCCAGAGCAGTTCAGTAAACACAGAGCTCAAACTGCAGCCTGAATGCATCCTGACCTGGGTGTGCACTTTGCCAAAGCAGTGAGAGATGTCCCCCGGATGGTTCTAGAATGCTGGTTACAGCGAAATAACATGTCTGTCAAGACACTGGCAGAAGAGGAAGAGATTTGGGACGATTTAATGGTCTTAATCTTATTACTATTGTTTTCTTGTCAAATTGTTTCCTTTGACTCAACAACCCCTCCCCCAGCTGTGAGTAGGGGCCTCTCTCAGAGCTGTTTACGCTTTGAGGGGACAGCTAGTACAAGGGGGCAGGGACTGAATTAGTCACTTTTGTTTTTCACCACCCTTGGGTTCTGGCACTTAGTAAGAATTTAACGAACAAATTAATGGAGTGAATGAAAGGTTGGGCAAGAAATAATGAAAACTCTCCAGCATCAGAGCAGAATCCTGGGGAAGTTTTCCCTGGGTGCCTGAGGCTGACGCACACTCCCCTGGAGCCACCCCCCCTTAGGGGTACAGAACAAAGTTCATTTTCTGTCCTTCATCTGGGCCCCAGGCCGAAGAAGGCTCCCCTGTCTTGGACGTACCAGATTCAGTGCAGAGGAGGGGGCCAGGAAACAGGACAAAGGTAAAAATCCTGAAGATTTTTTTGCCTCAAAATGCATACACTTCACTTCCACTCCCATGGCGAGAAACACGTCCATGGCTAAGGTTGGAAACCTGAGGCTCCATGGGGATGACGCTGGGGGCGAAGGGCAGGGAACACTTGGCGGGTGAGAAAATCTCTCACAGGCCACCAGCTCCATCCTCCCCTCCCACCAAGGAAACAACCTACACGTTCTGACCAGTCATGTTGGGGACCACAGTCCTGGCTTTCTGGAGAGTCTCTTCAGCAGTTGTAACTGATTTCTCTTCAAGAGACCTATGAGCCTTTTAAAACTTGGACAGATTTATGATACTGCTCACTTCTCCTTTACTGGCTTTTTGTTGTTGTTGTTGTTGTTGTTAATCATTTTCATTTCAGTGGTTTCCATGTTTATTCTTTCTAATGATCTCATTTGCTTCCTGCAGTTCTGTGTCTCCACCCGCAGTCATTTTCCTGTACTATGAGAACTTCCTTTAACATTTCTTGTGGTGCAGGCTGGTTGGTGATAGATTTGTCTGCTGTTGAAAAGGCCCTTCTCATCCACTCTTCCCATATTTTCCTCCATGTAGTCATCACAGTTGTTCTAAAGTCTTTGAATAACATTGGGATCACCTGTGGGTCTACTTCTATTGTCTACTTTCCCCCCATGTCAGTCACTTGTGGGGGTGGCGCTGTCTCTATGCCTGGTGATTGTGATATGCTGACCAGCGCGTAGGGAGGACCGAAGAGCCTTCAGACGGCGTCTCCCGTGAAGAGGCGTTCCTCCTTTCCTTTGCTCAGGATCCAGGGTGCAATCAGTGTGTGACCACTGCTGCACACTACTAGGCGGCCCTCTTGCTGTCCTAGAGGATCTGTGAGCTACTCAGCATCCTGTAATACATAGCTTTTTAAAATTTTATTACGTTTTTAGGTGTTTATTTTTTGAAAGAAAGAGAGACAGAGTGAGAGCAGGGGAGGGTCAGAGAGAGAGGGAGACACAGAATCCGAAGCAGGCTCCAAGCTCTGAGCTGTCAGCACAAAGCCTGATGCAGGACTTGAACCCATGAGCCATGAGATTATGACCTGAGCAGAAGTTGGACGCTTAACTGACTGAGCCTCCCAGGTGCCCCTAACACATACCTTTTATGTTTAAAGTAGCCCAGGGTAGCTTCTATGGCTAGGCATGAGGACCTGACTGAGGTAAGAGACGAAGGCCCAAGGACAAGAATCTGTTAAACACAGACAGCCTGGATGGAGCAAGAAGAGAGGAGAGGCGCTCACCATGACCCAGGCTCCCAATGACCGGCACGGGTTGTGGGCTGGGTGGTGGACCACCCGGAGGGCAGATACAGGCCTAAAACTGAAAACTGGGATCACGGTCTCTAACCCCCTGGCACTTGCTAGATTGTAACCTCCACGGGGGGTAGGGGCCTTTGTTGCTTTGTTCATTGAGGAACTTTAAGTGCTTAAAGCAGTGCTTGACACACAGTAAGTACCCAATAAATGTTTATCAAGTTTGGTGAACTATTGTTTTTTTTTTTAAATAGACACTTGCACCAATTACTATATACAGAGGTTCTAAATGAAACCCAGAGCTTCCTTTCTGTAACAAATATTTTGACACATCCCTTTTATTATCTTAAAATGAAATTTCATAGATAATATAATCTGTCCACATATACTATTTTAAAACTCAGAATACTGGCCATACAGGATGCCTGATGTCTTGCCTAGATCCCTCGCCCAGAGAGGCCTCCTCCTTCCTCCAGCTGTGGGAGCATTGGCTGCGAATGTTTCACAGCTGAGGCCTCCCTGGGACTTGCCCGGGGTCAGAGAGCCAAGGGTATGCGCCTATCACTTCCAGTGAGTGCTTGATGTGGACTAACTGGCGGCCCCTTTTGCTCCAGTGTGAGACATCTCTGGGCGGCCACCAACCAAGTCCTGAGCTCCCAGGGATCAACCGAGGCCTCTCCTGTGACCGCGTCATGGTGCGACTTCTTCCTCTGCCCAATCCTGCATTTCCCACCCACCATGGGGGTTTCGAAGAACACACCCCAGTCAACCACCTGCACACAAGCCTCTCTCCGAAACTGTTTCCTGAGGAACTTGACCTAAGATGAAGCAACCCTGTCATACAAATGGAGAATAAAAGAAGAGGAATTTATACTAAAACATGTTCTCTGCATGTTCTGCTCAGGGGTGACTGCCCCAGGACCCTGCAACATCGGCCTTTCCTGGGGGCTGGTGAGAAATGCAGACCTCAGCTCCCACCTCAGACCTGCTGGATGGAGTCTGGGCCTTAGCAGGGTCCTCAGGGAATGCGTGTGCTCAGTAGCATATGCAAAGTGCACTTTGTGGCCACTCAAATACCACAAGTGGCTATATGTCAAGGGTAAGATTTTCTAAATCAGTGAACAACTCTGGGTAATGTGCCAAACAAAACATGTTATGAAATTCCCTCAATTTACTCAGTAGTTGCTTTCCTGGAAAATTCAGTGTGTCTAGAACTTACACAAACACCTGCTTTGCCGTGTAGAATAAAGGACGTTTCCTCATGAGCTGTACTGCCCAGGGGACGCAGGCCTTTTACACCAGTGGCCTGAGGCGTGAGAACAACAGAAAACACCTCCAGCACTTCCCAGACTGTCCTCTAGAGGACATTACTGGCCTCCTTTACAACCACTGGTCCCGTAGGGAAAACCCTGCGCTTGGAACTTCACATGTTATTCATCTGATCCTCCCAATAAGCTTAAGGTGTGTGTGTGTTACTATTACCTCTCTTTAGCTAAGAAAATCAAGTTCAGAAAAGTTAAGTAATTTATCCAAGTTCACACACTGAGCAGATGGGACCGCAAGCAAGATCTGAATCCGGTTTCCCCCACAGGCTGCTTTGGGGAGGTTTGTTGTTTATCCAGTTACATGGCCACAAGGTTGTTGCCAGGTTTGTTTTTAACACAAAAAATGATCCTTATGTAAGGGCCACCCTCCATGTGGACACAGGGCAACAGCAGGTGCTTGAGAGCAGGTGGGCCTCCCTGTGCTGTGCCCACAGGGGCTGGGTGGGCAGATGGAACCCCGGCCCTAAGCCTCCTTCTTCAGGTGGCACCCCAAGTGACTTCCCACCCCCCACACCACAAGCAGACTCCCAGAAAGACCAGCAGGCCCAGATTAGGGAAGTACCAGTGACAGCATCTCTGAGGGTCCTTCCCTTGCTCTACACCTGGGTCCTAGAGGGAGCAGAGAGTGCTGCAGTACCCACCTCAGATGCCCTGCCGCTTCCTCTTGAATTGACTTGACCTTGAGGGTGGCTCTGAAGGACAGCTAAGTTTGGCAGGTGTAAGAGCTCACTGATGAGGCATGGAGGAGTGGGCTCTTCCTTGACTGGGCCTAGTGGAGGAGGGCAGGGGGGCACTGTCTCAGCATGCTATGCCCCCTACTTGTGGAATCAGGGGGTTGGGTTTGGCTGAGGCTGAGGGTGTGCGGGGAAGACACGCACAGCCCAACTGTGTTAGTCTAGATTCTCCAGAAACAAGCAAAAACAAACAAACAAACCACTTACCAAGGGTTGGGATTAAATGCCCAATGATTTGATTTGGGAAAGTGACTGTGAGAGGAAATAAGGAGGGAGGGAGCCAGAGATGCAGGGAGAGCCTTCAGGCCACTGTGCAAGCCTGAACCCTAGTGAAGGAGAGAGAGAGGGCAGATTGAGGGGCGCGTCCCAGACCTCCAGGACTCTACAGAAGGTTGGACAAAGTTGTCAGGGAGTCCTGGAGCCTGTGTCTATCTCTCAGGGATGGGTTTCTATCCCTGCCACAGTCACACACTGTCTGGGAGCTGGGGACATGGGATTTTCTACTCTGACCCTAACAACACCTCTACATACACACACACACACACACACACACACACACATCCATCAACCCAGGNTGACCCTAACAACACCTCTACATACACACACACACACACACACACACACACACACACACACACACACATCCATCAACCCAGAGTTTTGGCTCTGTCAGAATTTCCTCTTCATGGAGCTGATGAAGAGACGTCAGAAGCTGTTAGGAGGGAGAGAGGATAAAGGCAAATAGTCCTCCATGTCCAGCCTCAGAAAGGCTCATCCACAAAACCAGCATACTTTTCTCTTGCCAACACTGACAACCCACAACAGCGGTGCACTATTATGCTAAGAGCATCTAGGTTCTTTCTCCCTCCATTTCCCTAAGGAGCCCCTCCCAGGGAGAGTTTGGGTGGGGGAGCATGGTGATCTGTCATATTGTTCACGGATTAGCAGGAGAAACACCTGGGAAGGTATGGTTGCACCAACCACGGAGGTCAGGGCAAGGTTTGAGCAGGGTTGTTCAGAAGAGTCGAGGAGGATCGTGCGAAGGTGAATGTGGTGGTTGGTACAGGATGAACCAGAGTAGAGGGCACCAGGAGGGTGATTAGGAGGGCCCCTGAATGGCCACACAGGGAGCAGTTCTGAGGGCCTGAACCACCATGTCGAACAGGAAGTATGTTGGTTTGTTATAGACTTGAAGGGGAGGAAAGAGTTAGGGCAGGACTGGACACCCCAGGGGTGTCGGTATGTCTCTCCTCTGGGTATATGGGGGGATCAGGAGGTCACTGCTGGAGCCCCAACACCCAGAACAGTGTCAACTAGACCCGCTTTCGTCCGTGCTTTCCTTTCTCTCCAGGATGAGCTTGGCCTTGGTCATTCCAGAGCAGCCCAGAGGCTGTGAGTAAGCCACGTCTTTACTCTGCAGGCTGGACTTCCTCCCCGTCCTCCTAGTGACCCCATCATCTCTGTGGTCCAGTGCTCCCAGAGCAGAGTGACTAAAGCACAGGAACCTTCCCAGGAAAAGCAGAGACCGGGCTGAACTCTGAAGTGGAAACTAAGCCCAAAAGGGTGTGGTTAGCACCTGGGGGAGCCACCTGTAATCACCCATGGGTGCCAGGAAAGAGATCTGAAGCCCTGAGAGAGGAAGGAAAGGGGCCAAAGGTAAGAAGAGGGGAAGGCAGAGGGAGAGGGTAAGGGTGGGTGGGGAGACATTTCTCACTAGACCGGGAGCTCCAGGAGGACAGGAACCTGGTGTCTCATGCCCCCAGGGCCTGGCAAGCAGTGAACACATAGTAAGCACGCAAGGACTGTTTGTTGATTGACCTGTTGATTGATTTTGGACTATTTCACTGAGAGGACGGTGAAGGTGGAGTTGGGATGAGGGGAGCTAGTTTGCTTCCTAGGGGGGACAGCCTCTGGGTAAAATAGGAGGAGTCTTTTTGTACCCCTGAATGGCAGCCATTTTGAGAAGTCTAAGCAGCGCCATGGGAGGAATCTAGGGTGTGCATTTCAGGGCAGCCTCCAACTGCTCTTGTGGCCCATGGTCAGTCACCAATGTCCTATAGAGCATTTCAGTGGGAAAGATGACTGAGGAAGGATATGGGGGCTGCGTAGTTGTTTCGTGCCGTGTGCTTGCTATTCACATAGTCTCACCATCCAGGATGGCTGCCACTGGCCACATGTGGCTGTTGAGCACTTGAAACACGGCTAGACCAAATTGGGATGAACAGTAAGTACAAAGTACACCTCAAAGACTTAGGATTTCTAAGATTTCATGTGAGAAAAAAGTTAAGTATCTTAATAATTTTTAATATTGATATATTGAAATACTATTTTGGATATATTGAGTTAAATAAACTATATTGTTAAAATTAATCCCCGTGATGGCATCTGGGTCTCTCTGTGTGGACAGCTCACCTGGTACGCCCTCTCACTCCCTGCAACCTGCAAGGTCCCAGTTGGAACTCCCTTGGTGCCTTTAAACTGTGTGATGGCAGACCAATGGCTCGCAGCAATTAACAAGCTGATTACAGACTAGATTTGTAGTGACTACTCACTAGATTTGTAGAAACTCACCATGTCAAAACCTCATTCCAGCATTTTTATGTGATTGTATATACCATGTGGCCATTGAAAAGAATGAAACAGCTCCATATGTATTGATTAGGAATAATTTCCACAATATATTATATGGAAAAAAAACAAGATGTAGAATAATGTGCAGATGGTGCTGCCCAGCAGAAATATAATGTAAGGCACACATGTAATTTTTAATTTCCTTTAGTGTGTAAAGGAGAGAACTAAGACCCAGCCATTGAGGAAAGCCAGTAGCTGGGAGGGGAAGGAAGAGGAAGAGGAAACAGAAAATAAAGTAGACAAAGGACCAGTCAGAGAATGAGAGAAGAACCAGGGTGATCCAAGGGCCACAGAGGTCAGAGAATAGATGGAATCTTCTAGGGGCGCCTGGGTGACTCAATCAGTTGAGCGCCCAGCTTTGGCTCAGGCCATGGTCTCCCGGCTTGTGAGTTCAAGCCCTGCAGCGGGCTCCCTGCCATCAGCACAGCTGTGGTCAGCAGCTCGTGCATGTGCTCTCTCTCTCAAAAATAAATAAAGCACTAAAAGAAAAATAAAAGAATCTCCTAAAGAAGGAGAATATCAGGGCTAGGTCGGCACAGCAGAGACATGGGGGCCTTTAGCTTCTTCAAAGGATCTTCAGATTTGGGATTTTAAAAATAGTCATTATGTGACAGATGGTAACTAGACTTGTGGTGTGTACAAAGATCAGATTCTGGTGTACACCTAAAACTAATATAATGTGCATACCAATTTTACTGCAGTTAAAAAATCATTATGTAATTTTTATTTTTTTATTAAGTTTATTTATTTTGAGAGTGAGCAGGGGAGGGGCACAGAGGAGAGAGAATACCAAGCAGCCTCTCCACTGTGAGTGTGTGAGGCTTGAACTCACAAACTGCAAGATCATGACCTGAGCCAAGATCATGATCTGACCAAGGGTCAGAGGCTCAGCTGACTGAGCCACCCAGGCGCCCCTATGTGATTTTTAACAAACAAAATCTATTTTCACATTAAACATATATTAGCCATTTAATATATGATTATCAAGTCCTTTCTGTGTGCCAAGCTCTGTTCTGAGGTGGGGGTTCAGGGGCAAATAAGAAATACAAGATTCCTGCTCTTGGGGGACTTATACTTTAGTGTGGAGGAAGAGATGATAAACAAGAAAACAAATTCATAAGACGTCAGGTAGTTGTAAGTGTTAAAAGCAAAATGTGATGGAGCGACCAGGGTGGATGGTGACACGGCATCATCAAGGAAGGTCTGTCTATGGAGGTGACACGGTGACATGTGAGTGGAGATGTGAGCAAGAGGGGGTCTGACTGCTGTGGGAAGGCTTGTGTGGGGGCTAGTCCAAGCCGGAGTGTGGGTAAGAGATGAAGAACATCAGAGAGAAAGTGGCCACTGAGGTGAGCCTTGATCGACGAGCTGCTGTTTGTCGGGGGAACAGCCTGGCTGGCTCAGGCCAAGGCATTCAGTGGGCTGGAGCTGGGATGCAAGACAAGGCTGAGAACCAGGCAGGGCACGTGGCCAGGAGGGATTTGTAAGCCATGCTGAGAGACTTGGACTTTATTCTGGAAGCAGTGGATAGGCATTGAAGGATTTTAAGCAGGGTAGGGACATGGTCAGCTCTGAAAATAAGGAAGATCACTGCCACCATGACATCAAGAATGGGCAGAGGGCGCAGGGCTGGAAACAGGGTGACTGCTTAGGGTGACAGTTCATCTCATCTGGATGAGGGGGAGGGTGTCCTGAACTGGGGTAGGGTCCATGATGATGGATGGGGGAAGGGAGGGGAAGAGATTACAGAGAGGGATAAAATTAACAAGACTTCCCTCTTATCTGAATGGGTTCTGAGGGTGAATGAGAGAAAAAGGTCAAGAAGACACCCCAATGTTTGGTTTGGAACCTTGCTACTCAGTAGACACAGAAGACACTCACAAGAACAGCTTTGGGCTAAACAAATGTGTAGTATAGCTATATAATGGAATATTAGCCACAAAAAGGAATGAAGTCCTGACACACATTACAACATGGATGCACCTTGAAAATATATGCTAAGTGAGAAAAGTCAGAAATGAAAGACCATGTGCTGGATGGTTCCATTTACACGAATGGTTGAGAATAGGCAAATCCATAGAGACGGAAAGTAGCTTCGTGGTTGTCAGGGGCCAGGGGGAAAGAGGATCGGGGAGTGACTGCTTGATGCATGCAGGATTGTCTTAGGGGTGATGAAAATATTCTGGAATTAATGGTGAGGGTCACACAACATGGTAAAATACCAAAAACCACTGACCTATACACTAAAATGGGCTAAACGATGAATTTTATGTTATGTGAATTTTATCTCAATAAGAACTTTAATTTTTTTTTAAAAAAAAGAGCAGGTTCTGGATACAATGAGTTTGTTTGAGAGATGTGAAAATTTGGAGTGTGTGACAGACAGCCAGTGGAACGGCCAGTAGGTAGCTGTGGTATTTGACTCAGGAAAGAGGCTTTAGTTATCAATGCTTAAATCCACAGAGACACCTTGATCTGTGTAGGTCTCCGCCCACAGAGACAAAGATCAGATCACCCTTCGTGTTAATGATTCACCTTCTTTGCAATGCAGAATTTTGCATTTTCACGTGAGGACTGAGGCCAGCTTCACATCCATATCGTGTTATGAAGAGCGCTACCGAGCTTTTTGTTACAGAGCACGACCTCTGAGTCGACTCTATAGGAGCACACAATCTGGCTTTGCCCTGTGTCAACTCTAGGAATTACTCACTGGTTGGTTTCTCCAGGGTCAAATTAAATCCCAAATACACCTGAAAGGCTTCCACCTTCATTGCCATCCCCAAGAGTGATTTTATTTTGACTTCTTTGGTATTTATAGACAGAACTTTTTTTCTACATTTCACATCTCCATTCTCACCCCTCTCCAAATGGAGCAAAAGCTTTACACAGTCGTTCAGTTATTTGCCTCGTATCTTAAAGCATAAAAAATACAAATATCTGATCTTGTCATGGGACTCTTCCTTTGTTTTTGGTTGAGTGGGTCAAAATCCTGCCACTCATTTCTTTTCCTGAGTCCTACATTTTTATGGTTTTGAAAGAATTGTTTCATGTTTTCTTCTTATAATGTATGGAGTTGTATGCATATTGACAAATATTCTGCTAGGCTGTGAACTTTTTGAGGGACAGTACACTTCTATGTCCTGTATCCCAGACACCCAGTACGGGCCTGGCATTAGGTAGGCTCTCCATCTGGGGCTGTGGAATCTCATCAAACACAGGGCTTTACCTAATGCCCAGGGCCATATGCATCGTTTTCTTTTTCCTTCTTCCTTCAACTTCCTGAGTCCACATAAAGGCTTTTTTTAATAACCATGGCTAGCCTACTTTTGTTTTCCTCCATAACATGGTCCAACTGGCTCCTAAATTGTTTCAGGGTTGCTATTCAGAGCTCAGAGTGAGAGATGCCCTCATGGTGCTTGAACAGGGAAGAAACAATGGACAGACCTGAGAACCAGCTCAGTAGTCAAAACCAGGCAGATGTGGCTTCAGATGCTCTCTCTGCTCTGTGGCAGCAGAGTGACCATGAACAGGTTACTTAGGCCTCTGCTTCTTATACAATCTGTGGTAAAGGATCAGGTTTTTGAAAAAAAAATTTAATTCACTATAGATCAATATTTTTACACAATACAATACTTTCTGCAAAATGCAAAATTATAGCAATGGTAAAAAGATCAGTGGTTGCTAAAGGGAAAGGGGCAAGGGAGAGTTGAGTAGAATTGAGGTGAGGCACATGTTTGTTTGTTTTTAAGACAGTGAAACTATTCTAAAAAAACTATTTAACGTTTATTTACTTTTGAGAGAGAGAGAGAGCACGAACAGAGGAGGGGCAGAGAGACACAGAGACACAGAATCCAAAGCAGGCTCCAGGCTCTGAGATGTCAGCACAGAGCCTGATGTGGGGCTCAAACTCAAGAACTGTGAGATCATGACCTGAGCAGAAGTCAGACACTCAACTGACTGAGCCACCCAGGTGCCCCAGGACAGTGAAACTATTCTATATGATTCTGTAATAGTGGATACATGACACCATACATTTGTAAAAACCTGTAGAACTTTATAGCACATAAAGTGAACCTTCACGTGTGCAAATGAAACAAGGATCATTCAGGAGGTCAGGGATCCCAGGATGGAGTGCAGAATGTGACAAAACAATCAACTGTATTGGGAATGTACAAAACACTCTCACTAAAGGCAGTGGGAAATGGTGCTGATATGAGTAACTTTGCAAATGAGTGAAGTATATAAGACTAAAAGCAAAAGAAACTAGTAAGTTGCTTCTCATGGAGGTGCGGGCTACGAATCCTGCCAACACTATACACACTAGAATTGAGCAATCAAGTGAACGGTGATGGTGGCCACCGGGTACCTCTCTCTCAGGAGTGGGAAGTTACAGGTAAGTAAGAAAGGGAAGGAGGCTAAAATTATCTGCGTGGATTGCAGTTGGGGACATCAGAATGAACTGATTCCCAAGGTTAATTTAGGTCAGGACTCTGAGATTAAATGTGCTAGAAGTACCATGCGCTTGACCTTCATAATGCTTAGTAACATACTTTTAAATATTTGTCCAAAGTCTATTTTCACCAGCCGGCTACAGGCTTGATGACAACAGGTAACCTATCTGCCTTATACAGGCCTGGGTTTGAGAATATTTTCAACAATTACTAATAGAATTCAAATGGAGAAACTACAGATAACAGTTGTTATCTATACATAACAACTCATATTGAGCTTAATATAGATACAGAAGGTTACATAAAGAACAGTTATAAATATGTGTATAAATGTGGGTTAGTACACACATATATTTCCTTTCTCTGTCACCTGAGAGACATGGAAGGAGCAGTGGGTACACCTAGGGTCAGATTTTGGCTTCTAATGCCATTCTCCCATAAAAAGGAATCTGGGTTCCTTGGAGAAATGACTAATTCTAGGACCAAGGCAAGATGTACTGTGACATCTTGTAGAAGTGCAGAAAGTAATGAAGTGCTTAAAAAAATAAAACACAATGATGAGGAAGAATCCCAAGCAGGCTCCATGCTGTAATCAGAGGAGAGCCCAATGTGGGGCTCGAACTCAGGAACTGTGAGATCGTGACCTGAGCTGAAATCAAGAGATAGATGCCTAGCCAACTGAGCCACCCAAGCACCCTAGAGAGAGATTTATTTCAAGGAATTGGCTCGCACAATTGCAGAGCCTTGGTAAGTCCACAGTCTGGAGGAGGCTGGCAGGCTGGAGAATCAGAAAGAGTTGCAGTTCAAGTCCAAAGGCAGTTTGCTAGGAACTAGAAAAAGCCAGTGTTCAGATGAAGTCCAAAGACAGTGTACTGGAGAACTCCCTCTTGCTCAAGACGGTCAGTCTTTTAGGCTATTCAAGCCTTCAGCTGATTAGACAAGGCCCACCACATTATGAAGAACAGTCTGTATTACTCAAAATCCATTAATTTAAAATTTTTTTGACATTTATTCATTTTTGGGAGATAGAGCGAGACAGAGTGCAAGCGGGGAGGGCCAGGGAGAGAGGGAAACACAGAATCCAAAGCAGGTTCCAGGCTCTGAGCTGTCAGCACAGAGCCCGATGTGAAGCTCAAACTCACAAACCATGAGACCATGACCTGAGCTGAAGTCAGACGCTTAACCAACTGAGCCGCCCAGGAGCCCCTCAAAATTCACTAATTTAAATATAAACCTCATCTAGTGGCGCCTGAGTGGCTCAGTCGGTTAAGCATCCAATTTCAGCTCAGAACAGAGTCCCCTTTGGATCCTCTGTCCCCCTCTCTCTGTCTCTCCTCCACTCACATTCTCTCCCTCCCTCTCTCTCTCTCTCTCAAAAAAAAAAATAAACATTAAACATTAAAAAACAATAAATGTAAATCTCATCTAAAAATGCTCTCATAGAAACATCCAGGATAATGTTTGACCAACAGTCTTTCACTGGAGGGACCAAACGTCGGGGGAGGTATGTGTAGTAAAAATTGTGTTGACTTTTCCTGAGTACCCAGAGTGACAACCAATAGTTCAAGAAGACCTGAGAGTAAGAGGGAGGAAGGGAGGGGAAGATGGCTCCAAAGACTCCCAGAGGAAGAAGGCCATAGAAATGGCAAGAGCTTGCATCATGGGGCGAACGCAGAAAGGGGTGAATGGGAGAGAGAGGACACAGACAAAGACACTGGACAAGAGAAGGATTTGGGTAGGTATGAGAAACAGGGTGGTGTCAAGAGGCTTCCGTGCCAAAGCTCTTGTACCTTGGTGTCACATCACATCTACCACCCGGCCCGGACTTGCAGGTGGATATGGGTCAGCAGAGGTCAGGCTTGGGCAGGTGGTGTCACTGCGTTCCTCTGCATTGCCGCAGTAAGAGGACAAAGGAAGATGCCAACTGCGGGCAGGTGGGCTTTCAACCCCCCTGGCCCATGGCCCACAGTGAAAGGCTCCATGCAAGAGAGAGCTGTTTGAAAAGAGGGGAGTGCACTCCCATTAAAGGGAGGTTGCAGGCTTCAATCTGAAAACAGAGTCAGGCTGGTACTGGGAGGCGGGTTTTGGAGGGGGGTGGGGAGAAGGAGGTACCGTGAGCATAGAGGATGGCAGACAGAGCAGGGGTGAGTCTTTGCAGGGCCTGAGGAATATTTATTCTACTATTACCCATTATCATATCTAACACCCAAATATACAAAAACATCCTATACCCCCACTATGTAAAATCTACAACCTTCTACACCTTCATCATTAGTATAATCCCAACCATAACATTCATGTCCTCTGGACAAGCAACAATTCTCTCAAACTGACACTGACTAACAATCCAAACTCTAAAACTGTCCCTGAGCTTTAATCTTGACTATTTTTCAGTTATTTTCGTAGCAGTAGCACTCTTCATCACATGATCTATTACAGAGTCCTCAATATGCTACATGCACACAGACCCATGTATTAACTGATTCTTTAAATACCTTCTTATATTTCTCATCACTATAATAATTCTCGTAACCACCAACCACCTATTCCAACTCTTCATTGGTTGAGAGGGAGTAGGAATTATATCTTTTCTACTTATTGGATGATGATTTCGTCGAACAGACGCTAACACCGCCGCCTTCCCGGCAATCCTCTGTAATTATTTTGGAGATGTTGGATTCATCATAGCCATAGCATGATTTCTTACCAACTCAGACACATGAGACTTTCAACAAATCTTCATCACTCAGCACGAAAACCTAGATATCCCACCAACAGGACTTCTTCTAGCAGCCACTGGCAAACCCGCCCAATGCAGCCAACATCCATGACTGCCATCACCCATACAAAGGCCCACACCTGACTCCACCCTACTCCATTAAAGCCCAACAGTTGTAGCGAGTTAATTCATTTGTAGTAGAACTACTTGCTGAAACTTAGTAAAATTATAAAAACATGTGATATTGCAGGCATTTAATTAATAACTAAATATAAAATCGTATCTAGTGTTGTTCCAGCCATGTTAAAATATATGTGTGGATGAGAAAATTGGGAGCAAAAATAATTATTAGTGTTGTTTATTTATATTTGATTTTCTGCTCTCTGACATCAGGTTTTCTCTAAGATTTGTATAGTGAATTTATCTACTTATGTATTTATTTATTTAAAAAACGGAATAAAAGAAGGAAGGGATGAGGGAGGGAGGGAGGGAGGAGGTGAGGGGAGGGGAGGTTGAGAAGACAGCAGGCATCTTGGACACTGTTTTGGTGTCGAGCACAGTTGTGCCTCCTCCCCTTCCACCCACCCCCTGCCCCGCCCTGCTCCAGTCCTACAATCCTGCCTTCGGGGTCCAGGCTCTGCACCCCAACTTCCCCAGGAAGATGAGCAGACCGCAGCTCCTGGAGGGGAGGGAAGAGCTGCTGTCTGGCCCTCTCCATATCAGTCACCTTTCTTCCCACCACTGGGTTCCTCCTGCACCTATTCTAGTCCGATTATCCTTCAATACCTGAGGGTTGATTGATTAGCCAGGGTCTGTCTCCCTGTTGGTTCCCAATAGGAACCCAACAAGGCAGGGAGCCAGGGTCAGGCCCAGAAACTTGCCTAGAACTTTAGCCAACTAACCACTAGTGATGAATTCACCCAGTGCTGGCCCAGGGCCACCTGGAGCCCAGATCTCTCCTGCTCAAGGGTGGGGAGAAAGAAGGCTTCTGGATGTTTGCATATGCTCCTCCTTCTGCCAGAGAGCCCTTTCCTCTCTTTGCCTGGTTAATTTCCACAGTCCTGAGAGACTCGACTAAGGCTTTATACCTCCTGCAGGAAGCCGGCCTGGCCAGCTCAGGTTGGGAAAGCCAGGAGAAGAGAGGCTGTGTCTTCTCAGGCCTAGACAGAGCTGAAATGTAGAAAATATTTGGCTTCACATCTCCCTGGGTCCACAATTCCCTCCACCACACATACTATTTTTTGAAGAACAGCTTCTTTGATTAAGTTTACGTGTCATAGGGAGGGAGGAAATACTTCGGTGTTGTGACAGCCATGAAAATGCACTGCTTAGATCTCCTGCTGTAGGGAACATAATTGACTGATACCCCAGCAGCTGTCCCTCGGCATCCTCCACCACCTTCACCCAAAGGACATGCTTCCCCCCCCCGCTGCTCCCAGCCAGTGCCTGAGTACGGTCAGGATATAATGCAGGCACATTCCAGCAAAACATGGGACTTCTCCAACGGGTGACTCTTGCTTGAGGACATCTTAAATGCCTGATGAAAACCTTCATAGACTGGCCGGCAGTCTGACTCTTCCTACTCAGCCTTCATCCTTCCTTCCCTGTTTCTCTCACAGGGATCAGACCCACTTCTTGATGTGAAGGTTCTTCTCATCTTCTCTGGTGCCCTCCCTGTGGTGGCCAGTCTTCAAGATGGCTCCTAATGACCCCACCTCCTGGTATTTATGCTTGTATATATCCTCTCCCATATTGTACCAGGGCTGGTCTGTGTGACCAGTAGAACATGGCACAAGTGATGGTATGTCACTTCTGAGGTAAAGTTATAAAAGATACTGCAGCTTCTGTCCCCGCTGCCTCTTCTCTCTCCCTCTCTTTGTCTCTGTCTCTCTCTCAGGAGCTGGCTGCCACTATTGAGCATCTCCTCCAGCCTACGGGGTGAGAAACTGAACCCTCCAGCCAAAAACCATACAAATGAGCTGGGAAACCTGTGGCTGACTGTAGCCCCCACTGCTGACAGGCCAACTGTAACCTTCTAAGAGGCTCTGAACTCAAGACCCACCTAGCTCGGTCTCTCCAGGTTCCTGACCCTCAGAAACTATGAAATAATAAATGTTGTTTCAAGCCACTAAGTTATGGACTACTTTGTTATGTAGCAATAGGTTACTCCCTTCTTTCCATCCGAAGTATTTCCTCCAACAAATCTTTTGTGCATCTAAGCCTGTCAGGGCATCAGCTCTTCAGAAGACTGAAAAAATAGGGGTGTAAACAGGTGACAAGAAAAACATTCAACCCTTCCCAAACATGTGGAAGCGGTAGACACTTCTAATCACAGATCACTTCAGTTAATCCTCACAACAGTCTTATGAGATAATACTGTCCATATTTTATTGATGAGGAAACAGAGGCATCCTGTCATCAGATACCGGATACCTTGCAAACGGGCAGCTTGCACTAAAAATTAGTAACCTGGACCAGGGGAGCGTAAATCAATAGGCATCATGCATTCAGCTAGTTGGGGAGCTCTATTGTATGTTTTCAGGCACCAAATGGGCATTCTGGTTCATATATCAGGTGTCCTCCATGGCTTTGGTTGGCAGGAATCATTTCCCCAGAGGCCAGGCACTCACTCCTGGCACTGGGCTGAGCTGATAGAGCCCTGGGCTCCTTGCTACCTCCCATGGAGCACCTTCCAACGCTAGAATTATGGGCTTTGGGAAATGTAGATCTTTCATAAATGCTGAACTTGCTGAGGGCCAACGGGGTCATCGTAAGCCAGTCTTCTTAGCAACGGGCAAAAGGCCAGTGAGTGCCCAGAGGTGTGTGAGGGAGGTAGTGAGGAAAGGGGAAGTGTGAGAAGGGAGAGGAGAGATGAGTCAGGGAGGTATGAGAGCCAGTGCTGACAAGGGATTTGGTAGGTGCCCAATACTGGAGGGCACTGGGGAGCAGGGGTAGGGGAAACGGGAGGTCGGAGCAGCCTGGCTGCTGTAGGCCAGGCTTCACTGTGGTTTCAGGCTGAACCCGGGAGAACCAGCTAGGCAGAGATGCGTGTCCCAGCCTGGGAGGTTAAGAGTTCGCCGTGGGTCTGCATGGCCGCGGGCGAGCTCTGCAAGGGTGGACAGAGGCTGGAGGCCATCCCTGCGGGAGCCACCTGCTGCAAGCACTCACGTCTGGGGAGAAGGGGTCTGCGGAAGGTGAGGGTCTGGCTGGGGTTCTGGGAACTAAGATGCAAAAGCCTCTCATGTCCCATCTTCCCATTGGATATCCCTTTCCTCAGCCACTGCCCTGACCCTTCTTTGTCACGCGAGGAGAGGGAGCTCGCTGTAGGGCTGCAGAGACTGGAGACACTGGTGCTCTAGGGGATACCCCTACCTATCTGGGCCGGGATACCATGCGGCCAATTCTATTTCCTCCTCCTGCCCCAGGGGCCTGAGCTCACAGCCACCTCCTTGCTGCCCACAGGGCAGCAACCAGGACAGTCCTGTGACCCACCCTCACTTCAGTTCCCATGGCAGCCCCAAGTGAAACTGAATTTGAAACATTCTCTTATTTCCTTGTTCCTCTTGGCACCTACGTTACTGCCATCCTGGCCCAAAACGCCCACTGGGCCAGCACCCTCTGGAGTCAGAGACCCACCCAGGCAGACTCAGAGTCCGACAGCGTCAGAGCTGGAAGGGACTGGAGTGACGAACTAGCCCAACCTCATTTCACAGACAAGGAAACTGAGGCAAAGTGGGGAGTAGCTGCCCAAGGCCACACAGCAGTGAGACGGTCCAAGTTTTGGAATCTTTGTGACCTCTCTGAACTGAGAAGAATACCCACACAGAGAGCCCCTGGGATCAAATTCCAGAGGTCATTTTGTCCAGCCTCCTGACTCCAAAGGGCTCCCCATAACCTCTGGTGTGTGCAATGACCACCCTGGCTGCCCATTGACAAATCCACCCCAGCGCCCTCCTGGGCCCCAGTACCAGTTTTTACTCACTGACTTAACACAGGCCATCATGGAAACGGTTTCCCCTACTTGAGCCTCAGTGTATTCACCAGGGAAAGGGGGGAGAATGAGCCCAGTAGATTCTTCTTCACAGAGGTCTTGTAAAGCCAAAATGGGATTCAGATGCCAAAGCACTTGGGCTGGGACTGTGTGAGGCCCTTGCAAGGTCAAGGGGAAGGGACACCTGCACTAGAGACATTTGGCTCTGCTCAGGCCAGTGGCTCTGTGGCTGTCTTGCTCCACCGACCTCTGAGCCAAGCAGATTCTGGTTTCGCTGACACATTCCCTTATCTGGAGGGTTCTCCTTCCGGCCCTTGGTGCACCCATCGCACCACCTTCCTTTTAGAAAGAGACAGTGTCCTTCTAGTTTGGGAATCAGATGTAACTGGATTCAAAACCTGTACCAGTCAGCCTGCTGTACGGTCTTGGTCTCAACAGCCGGCCCTCCTCTTAGGAAAGTCTGATCTTTCAAATGGCTGATAAGCCCTACATCTATGTTCCTTGAAGTATCCTCCTCTGGCCACCTGCCTTTGCATCCCTGGGGGAAATAGCTCAAAATGCATGTGTGTACACACACACACACACACACACACAAACTATATACATATATACATATATATATACGTATATATGTATATATATACATATATATATATATATANATAAAATAAAATAGCAGGGTGCCTGGGTGACTCAGTTGGTTAAGCATCTGACTTCGGCTCAGGTCATGATCTCATAGCTCATGAGTTCAAGCCCCACATCAGGTTCTGTGCTGACAGCTCAGAGCCTAGAGTCTCCTTCGGATTCTGTGTCTCTCTCTCTCTCTCTGCCCCTCCCCTGTTAATGTTCTGCCTCTCTGTCTGTCAAAAAAAAATAAACATTAAAAAAAATTTTTTAACTCACAAAACTGGAGCACCTGGGTGGCTCAGTCAGTTGAGCATCCAACTTTGGCCCAGGTCATGAACTTGCAGTTCAACTTGCAGGCTATCAGTACATAGCCTGCTTCAGATCCACGGTCTCCTCTCTCTTTGCTCCTTCCCGCTTGTGCTCTGTCTCTCAAAAATAAATAAGTCTTAAAAAAAACTCACAAAACCATTTTTTTGTTTTGTTATAAAATAATACTTGTTGAAAAATACCAACAAACAAGAAGAATAAAAAGCACCCACCAATCAGAGAATGTCAATGCTAATATTTGCATGTATTTCATTCTAGGCTCTTCTTTTAAAAAAAAAATTTTTTTTCATTGTATATAGCTCTTTAAAACATGTTTGGGATCACATAGAAATCCTTGTAAAGGGGCACCTGAGTGGCTCAGTCAGTTAAGCGATCGACTTCAGCTCAGGTCATGATCTCACGGTTGGTGAGTTTGAGCCCTGCGTCAGGCTCTGTGCTGACAACTCAGAGCCTGGAGCCTGGAGCCTGCTTCAGATTCTGTGTCTCCCTCTCACACTGCCCCTACCCATCTTGTGCTCTGTCTCTCTCTCAAAAATAAACATAAACATATAAACCATTTTATGAACATTTTCTTCACAATGTTTTAGTGACTTTCCCCTCATTGCTGTATATTTTTCCACATGATCATTTGTAATGAATGCATGTTCTGTGGTCCTAGTGCATGAGAACTTAAGCAAATCATAGCACTACTCCATTAGGCAATTTCCAGTTTCTGCTTCGTACATACATCTCGAATATTTGGCCTGTGACTTCCTTTGGATGAATTCCTAGAAGTGAATTTCATAGAGAAGTAAAACATGAACACTTCACTATGTTTTAACAAATTACTTTCCAGAAATGTACCAATTTATAATCCTAGAAGAACTATTAGAGTCCCTTTCTCTGTATGTTCATCAATACTGGGTATTGTCATTTATTTCAAACCTTTACAAATCGAATCTTTTTTTTAAAAAGTATCTTGTTTTGGGCACCTGGGTGGCTCAGTCAATTAAGTGTCTGACTCCTGATTTCGGTTCAGATCACGATCTCATGGTTCGAAAGATCGCATCCTGCTTGGGAATCTCTCTTCTGGCCCTCCCCAGCTCGAGGGCATACTCTCTATCTCAAAGTAAATAAATAAACTTTAAAAAATAATATCTTGTTTTGATTTGCATTTCTTTAAATACTAGTAGTATTGAAAACTTTCATATATTTTTTGTTTTTTTTTCATGTCTTTGTTCCCTTTTTTGATTTTAATTTTATTTTTTATTAAAAAGGTTTTTTTAGGGGGCACCTGGGTGGCTCAGTCGGTTGTGTCCAACTTCAGCTCAGGTCACAATCTCATGGTTCATGGGTTCGAGCCCCTCATCGGGCTCTGTGCTGACTGCCAGCTCAGAGCCTGGAGCCTGCTTCAGATTCTGTGTCTCCCTCTCTCTCTGACCCTCCCCTGCTCACACTGTCTCTCTCTCTCAGAAATAAATAAAACATTTAAAAAAATTTTTTAAAAAAGGTTTTTTAATGTTTTATTTCTTTTTGAGAAAGAGAATGAGACAGAGTACAAGTAGGGGAGGGGCAGAGAGAGGAGACACAGAATCTGAAGCAGGCTCCAGGCTGAGCTATCTGCAGAGAGCCTGATGCAGGGCTCAAACTCACAATGAGATCATGACCTGAGCTGAAGTCAGACGCATAACTGAGCCACCCAGGCACCCTATTTTATTTTATTTTATTTTAAAGTACTATTATTACTTTGTAATAATATATTATATAATATTTAATATACCAATAATATATATTATACACTTATAAATATATAAATAACATATAATATACACTATATAAATACATAAATGTTATACACATATAAATGATATCATATCTTTTAAATATGTTGCAAATAGTTTTTCTTGAGCTATTTAAAATTCCCTTTAAAGTTAACTTATGCTTTTTGTTTTTAAATACAGTTTTAGCCTTCTTTTAAAATATTGCCAAATACATTCAAAAGCCAATAATGATCATGTTTGAGTTTTGTATGTTATTCTACTCTCCTCCGCACTACTGCCTCCCTCCCCACAATGCACAACTCAGAAGAAGATAATCGAGTTTCTTGAGGTTGGCAAGACTTACCTCATTTTCCAACCTCTTACTTTCTCTGCCCCTCTCTAGGTCATAGTCAGGCTATGATCATATAGTTAAAGAGCTGGGCCACAGAAGAAAAGCCAACCATGGGTATTCTGTGTCCTGGATTATGCACTACTATAATCCCAATAGCAGTGATGTCGACGACTCTGGCCCCGCTCTCCTTCCAGGGCACAAAAACTGGCCTCAAAACCCTGCCTCTTGTGGGACAGATGGGGCAGGCCTGCACTCCTCCTGTGCCCACCTCCCTCCTGAGGTCCTCTTAGGAAGACTCCATGGTGGAAAAACTCTCAGAAGACCAGCTTCTAGGGTGGGACACAGCCATTCCTCCTCTCTCAGAAGCCCCAGGTCTCACCTACCTTTCCCTTTGCCTTTGGGGGACATTGAGAAGCAAAAGTGAAAAAGTTGTGGAGAAAGACAGACCTGTGTTCTAATTCTGGCTCTGGCCCCTGTTAGGGGCATATTCCTGGATAAGTTACTTAACCTCTGGGCACTCAGAGACGCTAAGATGCAGGCAAATAATTTACTCACACACATGAGGCAGAACAGCCAGCAGGTTGTTGTCTGTGAATGAAGGCAAAAATGGGCTTTTTAAAAATGTTCATTTATTTATTTTGAGAGAGACAGAGTGAGAGAGTGTGTGTGTGTGTGTGTGTATGTAAGAGTGGGAGAGGGGCAGACAGGGTAGGGAGAGAGAATCCCAAACAGGCTTCATGCTAAGCCTGATACAGGGCTCGATCTCACAAACTGAGATCATAACCTGAGCCAAAATCAAGAGTTGGAGGCCTAACCAACTGAGCCATTCAGACATCCCTCACAAATAGAATTTTTAGGGGCACCTGGTGGCTCAGTCTGTTGAGCATCTGACTCCGGCTCGGGTCATGATCTTGTGCTTCATGGGTTGGAGCCCCACACTGGGCTCTGTGCTGGCAGCTCAGAGCCTGGAGCCTGCTTTGGATTCTGTGTCTCCCTCTCTCTCTGTCCTGTTCTGTTGCATGGAAGCAAAGAACCACGGGAATCTACCCCAAAAACCAAGAGCACACTTTACACACTGTATATTAGTCAATTTGACAATAAAATATTTTAATTTTAAAAAATTAATTAATTGATTGATTGATTTAAAAAAATCCTTCCGGGACCCTCCGCTTACTTGCCTTTGTGTATTATGCTTTTTAGTAGATTGATTCAGTCTCATTGCTTCTGATTCTCCAAACCTCATTCTTTCAAACAGGGTCCTCTCCCCCAGCCTCTAAACCATAGTTCTTGAAGAACTTAAGAACTTGCATGATCATTGCATAAAATAAACTAATCTGTATATGATTAACACCGACTCACCTGATCTAGCCAAGCTGACCACCTCCAGTTTATCAGGAGCCTGGTGGAGACAGTAGACTCCTAAGCCCTATGGTCAGACCTCCCCAACCTGTTAACCTCCTCAAGCTAGTCACTCAGCACAAATTATATTGTAACCCCTCACTTCCAAAAGCCGACCCCACCACCCAGAACAACCCCAGACTCTTGCTCCAAACAACTTTTTGGCTTTCTTTCTGTGTCACTTTCCCTGGGCCAGGGTGGGGACGGAGAGGTAGGTGGTGAAGGGAGGGAACGTTAACACTAACCTTCTATGTGTTAAGCTAATAGAAATTATTACTATTCCCACTGCACAGATGGGGAGATCAAGTTTCAGCTAGGGAGTAGCTTGCCAATGGTGACTCAAAGTCCTGCTCTTTCCCCTGGTGCTCTTGCTCTGCTTTCTGGGGCTTGACCACAGTCCCTCTCACATCTCCCTTCCTCAGAAGGAGAACCAGCTGGTGACCCCTCCTCCAGCCTCGCCACCTCACACCTAAAGCAGTCTCTAAAACCCCAGAAGTCTCATGCTTGTCTTAGTGCAAACCTTATCTTGCAGCATTAGACCTGCCTGGGAAACTGGCTTAGTGCTTACAATCCTTCTGGCTCCTCCTCCTACCTGACTCCCCCGCTCTCCAGGGCTCCAGGAAGAGTTGGTAACAACTGAGGGCTAGAGTGGGGGAGACAACATTCTAGGAGAACCTGAAGAAGTAATTTCAAGGGGGCACAGCAAAGTGAGAAGTTGCTTTGTGTGGGCGACAAAAAAAATGTCTAGGTCCTTCCCCCACTCTTGGAGAGCAGGGAGGGGTCTGGTGTGGAGGGTGCGGAGTTGGCTGCCACGCCCCGCTGTGGAATGCCAGGGCGCAGGGTAGGGTTAATTGATATTTATAGATCCTGTCCCTCTCCCCTTCCCCACCCTTATCCTCTTCTCTGGGTTCAGAAGGAGACCAGGAAGTACAAAGCCTTCACTCAGCTGTAACATTCCACCTTTGAAAGAGCAGGGCTGAAATCACGGGGAGGGGACAGGTGTGGTCAGCTCCAGCTGGGCTTTGACCTCCATTTCCTACCACTTTTCAGCCCTCCTGGGCAGTGGGGGGTGGCCTCTGCATGGACATAAGGAGGCAGGGCTAGAAACTCCTGGGTCTGCTGCCTGCCCAGCTTCCCACCCGTGGGAAGTTTGATCAAGGGCTCAAGTACAGCCATTTCCTTTGGCCACCCAACTGGCTTAATAGCTCAGTGGTGACCATGATGGAGGGAGGCGTTTGGAGTTGCCAGGGCTAGCCCAGGGTGAAGTGGCCTTCCTGCTGGGCTTCCCTGTAGAAGTCATCTCATACACTTACCGTTCCCAAACTTTCTTCAGAGATTATACTGGGTTGGATAAGTGTCCCCCAAAATTCATATCACCAAGAAGTTCATTGTGACCTTATCTGGAGATAGAGTCTTTGCAGATATAATCAGTTACATTAAACGGAGGTCATGCTAGCTTAGTGTGGGCACTACTTCAATGACTCATGTCCTCACAAGAAGGGTGAACAGACACAGACACACAGGGGAGAAGATGGCCATGTGAGGCTGGAAAATGTAAGCCAAGGAATGCCAGGGATGCCGGCAACCACCAGTTAGAAGAGGCAAGAAAGGTTCTTCCTAAGAGCCTTTGGAGGAAGCATGTTCCTATCGTCTAGATTTAGGACTTCTGGCTTCCAGAACTATGAGAGAATACATTTCCGTTGCTCTAAGCCACCAGTTTGTGGTGCTTTGTTACAGTAGCCCCAGGAAACAATTGCCGAGATCCTCTTGCATTGCCCTCAGTGAGCTTCCTCCACTGCCTAATGTACCCCCAGAGCTCAGAGCACCCATGCAGAGGGCCTGTCACTAAATGCCCTTCCGCCCCTGTCTGGATCCCTCTAGATTGCAACCCTGTGAAGACAGGGGCTGTGGCTGGCTCATCCCAGCATTCCTTGTGCCAGGCACAGTGCCCGGTACACAAATAACTCGGCTGTTGGAGTGCCAGGCTAACGTTCCGAGTTCTGTTGCCGCCATTGCACACTGGGGAGCAGGGCTTGCTGGGGCTCCCTGCCTCTGTCCCCTTCCCCCCCTTTGGCCTTCCCCTCCAGCTGCTTTCTTTCCTCAGGGGAGCATGGGCCTCACTCAGCTAGATTTTGTTTCAGGACCATTTCCATTTTCTTCTGCTCTAACCCCCTGACTAAGTACCACCCCCAACCCCCACTCTCTTTCCAATTCCTTCTGAAGCACTTCCTCTAGAACATTCACCTGGGCTTGTATCAAGTCTCATGTATTCAAATGAGAAGCCTGGCAGTTGGTCATGGATCATGGCTAGGAACCAATCCAGGAAGGCATCCTTAAGGGGCTCTACCTGTTTCTTAACCCACCTGCAGAGTCCTTAATCAGCCTGTCATTTTTAGGTCACCTGAGTAATTATGTCATTCTGTTGGGTTCATCTGTACTATTAGACTGTCAGGGTTAGAGACTTGAGGGACCTCATATCCTGTAGACACAGCTAATTCATGCTCATTGACTCCCTGCTCTAGAAAGAAGCTCAGAGCAGTCTACAAGAACATATAAGGCCTGATTCTCGCCTAAGGAAATGAGCCTAAATATGCAAGGAGCTTCTGGTACAAAAACTCTCCACCCTGCATTACCATAATAAGGACAACTGTAAATAACCCCGTGTCCAAAATAATGAAATAAGATATGGTAGCAGTCCATTCAAATGAAATTTTATGAAAAATATGTGAATGAAGTGTTTATAATAATAGGAGAAAATGCCTGGGTTTAAGGTTACTGGTAAAGTAGGAATACAAATTTGATCCGTGATACGATAGATGAAAACTATATGTATGAGGAAGAAGCAAGAAACCTATCAATATATTAAGAGAGGTTTTTCTTGGTGGTGAAATGTTGATATTTTTCTTCTCTCTACTTTAAATATTTTCCATATTTGCTATAATAGGCATGTGTTGCTTTTATAATGGGGAAAAATACGACTAGTAAGCTTTATTTTATTTTATTATTTGTTTTGTATCATTTGTAAATGATCTGTGTCAGAGATANATTTTGAGTTTATTTTTGTGTATGGTGTGAGAAAATGATCTAGTTTCATTCTTCTGCATGTTGCTGTCCAGTCCTTCCAACACCGTCTGTTAAAGAGGCTGTCTTTTTTCCATTGGATAATCTTTCCCGCTTTGTCAAAGATTAGTTGGCCATACGTTTGTGGGTCCAATTCTGAGTTCTCAATTCTCTTCCCTTGGTCTATGTGTCTGTTTTTGTGCCAATACCATACTGTCTTGATGATTACAGTTTTGTAGTAGAGGCTAAGTCTGGGATGGTGATACCTCCTGTTTTGGTTTTATTCTTCAGTATTACTTTGGCTATCCTGGCTCTTTTGTGGTTCCATACAAATTTTAGGATAGTTTGTTCTAGCTTTGAGAGGAATGCTGGTGCAATCTTGATTGGGATTGTATTGAAGGTGTAATTGCTTTGGGTAGTAATGACATTCTAACAATATTTATTCTTCTGATCCATGAGCATGGGATATTTTTCCATTTCTTTGTGTCTTCTTCAATTTCCTTCATACATTTTCTATAGTTTTCATCATGTAAGCTTTATTTTAAAAGACAATTTGGGGCCTGGCCTGAACTCTCTGTCAGAACGCTGACTTGGAGATGTCTGTCGGGTGTCCTGTCTGAGAGACAATCTGTCGTTGTTCAGTTCCCATAATGACAACACATCATGGGTCTACCCTACAGGCAAAGATTCTGGTTGGGGTGCCAGGAAAGTGCGAGAACAACCAGAACAACTGAATAAACACAGGAGGCTGGACAGCAAAGCAGAAAGAGCACTGGAGACCTGGGGCCAAACCCCACATCGGCCATTCACCGACTTCGTGAACTCGGACCCTCCCTTGTCTCTGGGCCTGTGCCTCTTCCCTGGTAGAATGGGAAGTGTGACTACAGGACTGCCCAAGTCGCTTCCAGTTCTAAAGTTATGTTGAGTTATTTTTTTATTTAGAATTTCGAAAGGGAAACCTAACTGTAGGACACAGCGAGCAAATCTGGGCCCTTGGAGGTTTGACTTAGCACTGTCCTAACTTCCTGTCCTTAGTGTTCTGCTCTTTAAATTTGAGTGAATTGATGCAGGGTGCGATCTCCATGCCCTAGTCCCCTCTCCTGCAGATAGACAGTGCCTCCTTCATGAAATAGCTGTGGAGATGAAATGCGTTAGTGTACACCAACCTCTTAGAACAGAACATCACTATTATTATTATTATATATTATTATTTTAAATGCTTGTTTATTTATTTTTGAGGGAGACAGAGACAGTACATGTGGGGGAGGGGCAGAGAGAGGGAGAGAGAGAATCCCAAGCAGGCTCCATTGTCAACACAGAGCCTGATGCGGGGCTCAATCTCATGAACCATGAGATCATGACCTGAGCTGAAATAGTCAGACGCTTAACTGAATGAGGCAGTCAGGCTCCCCAGAGCCTTATTAAAGCATGAGCCATTAAAGCTTATGCTTATTAAAGCATAAGCCACCCATGCTTGGGTGGCTTAGTCGGTTAGGCATCGGACTTCGGCTCAGGTCATGATCTCACCATTCGTGGGTTTGGGCCGCATCAGGCTCTATGCTGACAGCTCAAAGCCTGGCATCTGCTTCAGATTCTGTGTCTCCCTCTCTTTCTCTGCCCCTCTCCTGCTCTCGTTCTGTCTCTCTCTCTTTCAAAAATAAATAAACATTAAAAATTTTTTTAAAAAAATTTAAAGAATGAGCCAAAGTCCATCAGTCCCAATTGACATCAGCCCTTTATGGTGAAGACTGTGTCACTGTGATGGTAGCCACGCTGGAAACGGGAGAACTTTGAGCCACCTGCCCCTGCTCATCTCAGTAAAC
This sequence comes from Crocuta crocuta, assembly GCF_008692635.1. NCBI lineage: Eukaryota > Metazoa > Chordata > Mammalia > Carnivora > Hyaenidae > Crocuta > Crocuta crocuta. Next base: position 4,609,655 of record NW_027530544.1, on the reverse strand, counting down.
GGCAAGACTTTCCTTCTCTCACTAATACTCATTTAGGTGGGTTGGAACTGCAAACCTTTCATGCCTTTTGCTTTTTCTTCTTTGTTACAGTTTGCCTGTAGCTTTGCTTGGAAGAGGAGAATCTACTGAATCAATGTGTTTTTCTTCTTTATTTCTGGTTAGTTTCTCTCTCCAGTTAAAACATACAGAATATTTTAAGCTCATAGTAGTGAGGAGGATGTTTCTATCTAAAATAAACTCATCAAGGGGCGCCTGGGTGGCTTAGTCGGTTAAGCGTCCGACTTTCGCTTAGATCATGATCTCGTGGTTCGTGGGTTTGAGCCCCGCGTTGGGCTCTGTGCTGACTGCCAGCTCGGAGCCTGGAGCCTGTTTCAGTCTGTGACTCCCTCTCTCTCCGACCCTCTCCTGCTCACGCTGTCTCTCTCTCTCCTAGAAATAAATTTAAAAAATATTAAAAAAATAAATAAAATAAAATAAACTCATCAAAATGAAGAAACAAGAAGGACTCATTTAATACATGCACTTTTTCCTTTAGAGATCTTAAATTTTCTTAGACTAAAAGCACCACTCCTTGAATTAGTATAGATCACCTTTCTGCTGACATTTTAGGTTTGGACGTGTTCTAAAAGCAGAATACATTGGTAACATGTTTTAAACAACTGAATCATTCTTATCAAGTTGTCAGTCTAAAGCTGACATCTCTAGCATAAACACTCTAAAAATGACTATTTTTACTGTATTCCATCAGAACTTGGCCTCATGTTTACACCGTTTTTTCCCCTAAAATACAACAAAAAATTGGGTTAGAAATTTCTGTTTATATTGCGATTTCTATTTTTCCACTGGTTTTAATTTTATTTTATTTTTGCCTTTTTACATCAAGTGTTTTGATGAGCACAAAATAAAGGCTGTGCAGTAAATAAATAAACAAATAAATAAATAAGAGTGAGTGGATAAATTTCAATTTCTGGGGCTCAAGTCAGTACTTCCCTTCTGCCTCTGTCTGCACACTCAGAATGGCTCCTCTTTCACAGGGACCCCAGGCAGGAAGATGCTGCTTGTGTAGATATTATCCACCCCCCCAGTCCCCACCCCCCTCATGAGTAAAATGAGAAGGGAAATGAGCTAATTGCTGTGAAAATACTCGGCACTTTTAAAGAAATGGACTAAGAAACCCTATCTTGGGAGAATGACAGGGGCCTTTATGTGACCCAAAAGGCTAAGACTCTTGCTTTCACCAGGGTCTGGGAGCCAAGGCCTTGGGAACAGAGTGGCCCCTTCATCACCTTGGCAACCCCAACATCTGTTAGAGGTGTCTTGAGTTGGTGGGGGCGGGGGGGATGAAGAACCAGGACCCTGCACCACTGCCTTGGCTTGAAAGCTGAGAAGGAGCTCACAGCTGGAGGCTGACAATTAGCCACGCCCCTTGCAGCTGGACCACAGTCCACGGACATATCTCCATGTCTCTCTGGGGGGAATTAACAAAGGATTCAGCATAGAGTGAGCACTCAGCGCACATTCAATCCCTTCTTTTCATCTGGAGGCATGCTGACCACAGGCTGCAGCTTTATGTTCTGTGGTCTGGGCCAAGCGGTCAGGAGAGCTAGCACTCTCCTGTTTCACTTGATCACCCAACCTGGATCAGGACTTCATCTCCCTGAGACTGGGTTCTCTCCCGCATGAGATAGGGGGTTGATATGCACCTCACAGGGTTATGGGGACATAGGTAGGGCCTGGCAGTCTAGTTATAAGTCTTTATGTTCAGGACTTAATAAATCAGATTAAGAAGTGTCTGCCTTCCTGCATGATCTCAGTCTAGGTCCCTTAAGTCTGATGAGAGGTAACTTTATTAGCAGCATGAAGCTCTATCATAATATGCCTCTATCAGGGCATAAATTATAAGGATGTAAGCAATTTNTTTTAGCCACCCCCACCCCCCACCCCTCACCCCCCCAAAAAACCTAGGACCTCCTGCTCCAATTAGCTTAGAAGAGAAATCTCCCTTTAGGCTCTTGACTTCACTGCCCAGAACCCAGGCTGATTCTGTTCAAGCCAAATCTGTATCTTTCCTCCATATGAAAAAGTCATAATCTTATCCTTGCTCCAATTTACTTATACCCCAAGTCCAGACTGAGCTCTCTTAGTGACCCCACAAAACATCAGCTTAAAGTTGATTTCAGATTCCTGCCTATGAATAAACCCCGCAGTCTGCAGTTCTAGAAGATCTCCACCTGACAAAATGGAGAGAATCCATTCTTTGACTCCCCTCTTACTCACCCCTTTGAGTCCCCATCAGATGCTTTGGGAGGGGAGAAGTAAGGACAGAAGACAAAGAGAGAAGCATTTGTTAGAGTCCCAGAAACATCCCTGCTCTGGCATATGGGTGAATAACATAACAGAGGACCATGGGGGAGAAGAAGGGGAGAAATAGTTGAGGAGAAGGAGGGAAGCAAACCATGAGAGACTCTTGAATACGGAGAACAAACTGAGGGCTAATGGGGGTGGGGGGAAGGGGAAGGGGGGTGATGGGCATGGAGGAGGGCACTTGTGGGGATGAGCACTGGGTGTTATATGGAATCCAATTTGACAATAAACTATGAAAGAAAAAAAAATAAAACACATGCATGGAAGTAAAAAATAAACAAAATAAAATAAAATAAAATAAAATAAAACCTTAAAAAAAAAAAAAAAAGGAGCCAGGCTGGAAAGGAAACCAAGAGGGGACTTGAGGCAGGCCGGGAAAAGATGAATGAGACTTGCACGTGCCAATGCCTAAAACCCCACAGGACACAGCAAGGACCCTGACATGCAGGTGGGCCTGGAAATTCTTTTCCAGACTCCCCCTTGTTGCCTGGCTGCCCTCATTAGTTTCTAGCCTTAGGGATGATGTTAGGATGGAATGAGGGGTCATATGCTCTTTCTAGGTGTCTTAACATTTCAAAAGCATTTTAATATGTATGAGCTCACAGCCTTTGAGGTGAGTGTTATTTGGCAGAGATACTTTGCTTGACCACACCTTAGGCTCTGGAACCTTCTTCTAGGCCCATCTAAGCATTTCCTTGTAAAATCCAGTTTTAGCAAGAACCCTGCCAAATCAGCTCAGCAAGAGTGCTCCATCCTCAATATCTGATCACCTCAATGTCTGATCTGGTTCCTCACCCCCCACTGCCCCGCAGGTGATGTTTGATCACCCTGGCCTGTCTTTGGCAAGACTCCTGTTAGGTTGGTTTAGCCAGAATCCCACTTATTGCTGATGTTTTCTCTTAGTATTTTTCCACCCACTGACCACCCCCACCCTCACCCCCCAGCCCCTTGCTCTTTAACTATAAGTTTCTACTTGTCCATCCTGTATCTGAAGTTGAGCCTGGTTCTATCCTGAGGGCCTTCCCTTACTGCAAGGGTCTTGAATAAAATCTGTGTTTACTGTTTTAACTACTGTCCAGCTGTAGTTTTCCTTTGATGTATTATCCCTGTTTTATAGATGAGGAAAACAAGGTTCAGGGAGGCTGTGACTTACCTTGGGTGACAGATTCAAGCCCAGGTGTCCTAATGCAGGGGAACTGTGGCCACCACAGTGGCCTCTGAAAAACACTCTAACGTCTACCTCTGGTCTTCCTTGCATTGGAAAGTGGGAGGTTATCTGTGAGGTCATGTCAACATGTCCAACTCTTACTTTGGTCTAACCTGGAAAGTTTTTTTCTAGTCTGTAGATGGACAAATGTAGTCCAGAGAGTGTCGCCAAACAAAACACACAGCAGGTTAATAGAGAAAAGTCGTGACAGAAAAATTATGAAGAAGGCCAAGTTGGGCCTCTGAATCTATGTAATTTCTCTTATCACAAGGAGTGATATCCTCCTTGTATTCTGTCTACTCTATGCCTAAAATCTCCATTTACCTTTATGGGTTTCCTGCTCCCAGGAGAGAATGGGATCAACTCAGCCAGACAGAGGTAGAGGGACTGGTAGGGACACCATGCTACTTTTCTGCAGCATCTGCATTCTAACTGGAAGATCTGGCCTTTGTGCTTTGACTGTAATTGGACGTTTGCTTCAACAAGCAAGAAGCCAACGGGTGGGGCCTTCATGGTCCTCTGAAATGGCCTCACAGTGTCAGCCACTTACTTCTTTTTGGATATGGCTCCCTCTGCTTGGGAATGGAAATACTAATTCCTCATCCTGGGTTGTATGGCGTCTGAGAGCCTGAGCTCCCTGCTTTGTGACCAATCACTCCACAGACCCCCACACTCAGGAAACCAAGTCTTGAGGAACCAGAATCAGGGGTTCATGCTGTGGCAAATGGTGGGGGAAGGTCTCCACTGTTTTCCTTTATGGAGCTATGCCAACTACCTTCCCTTCAGAACTTTGCCCAACAACCTCGTCTGGGGTTTCTGTCCTTTCTTGGTTGTGAGCAAGTCATAATAAGTAAAAATGGGGTGACCTGAGCCCTAAGATCTCCAGGAGAATCCCAGTTTCTTGTGGGGTCACTATGATTTCTCCCCTGGTTCTCCCCTCATCCCTACTATCCATACCAGATCCTTCAAGCCACTTTCCCAGGTTGCCTTGGGCTCTCTGGACCCTGGCTCCGTGCTCCCTCTTCTGGAAAGAAGAAACCCACCATTTGGTGAGAGTCTGCCACATGCCTTGTGCTGAGCAGGTGTTCTGAGCCCAACACCTCTTTCCAAAATTTGCATACAGGGTATTTCTGATGCCTACTTCTCACCCTACAATGTTCCCCCGACTCCCTGTGTTTCTTAGGCTCTCCTCAAATCTCACTCTCCAATTCATACAGCCCCAAACTCACTCCTTCTTGCCATACTTCGCTCCCCATTCTCCTCTGCCCTTTCTTCTGAAAGGACCCAGCTGCCTCCCACCACAGCAGTCCAAAGCTCTGGCGGGACAGGGCAGCCCTTGGGAGGGAGGGGAAGGCCCAGGATGCCTGGCAGGAGGGTGGCCAACTAATTCCCAGTGTGCCTTGGTTTCTATCCCCGACATCCTTCTTCTATCCCTCGCCCTAATTGGCTCACGCTAACCAGGGGCAGAGCAATAGGTGTATCAGGGTTTTCTTTTTTTTCCTGGTAGGGGAAAGAGGTGGAGTTTTAGGAAAGAAAAGACGGGGCAAAGATGATTGGCATGAGGCCCCGCCTTCTTTTGTCTTCCTCCCTTGGTACTCTGGCCCCTTAGGGAAATACAGCTGTTTCGGGTGAGCAGCTGGTGCAGACAAGTTCACCTCTGTTCCTCACCTCTTCCTCATATCCACTGCTCTTGTGCTGAGGAGCTTCCCTGGGGGAACCTGAGGAACTCTTTCCGGAGCCATGAGGGGGGCCCAGTGGAGGAGGGTCCGCTGGGCGTTCTTGAGCTGCTTATGTTCCTGCCTCCTTTGGCCAAAGGGTAAGTGATGCACCTGGGGCAGCATTCTGGGGCAGGGAATGGGAGATTTTAGGGATCCAGGGCTGTCACGGAGAGAGGGCGAGAGAGATGGGGGAAGGAGAGGGAGGGAGGGAGAGAGAAGGGAGAGAAGTGATGGGACAAGTGGAGAAGAGAAGTGGGGAGAACACTAGAGAGACAGAGACAAGAGGAGATAGAGATAATGAGAAGAGAGAGGTGCTTACAGGGAGGAGTAGCCTGGTTTGGGGAAACCCACTGGGGGAAACAGGGCTGTATTTTGTGGGGAGAGAGACAGGTAGGTGGAAATGTAGAAGGAGAGAGAGTGGAGGAAAGAGACCAACACAGAGAAAACAGGAAAGCCAGGTGACAGAATGTGAAGGAAAACTGACATAAAGGTGCAGAGTCTGAGGAAAAGACTGTGAGAAGCAGATGAATGAGAGAGAGAGAGAGAAAGAGAAAAGTGGGGAAAACCAGAGGCAGACCTGAAAGTAAAGGGCGGGGAAGAAAAGAGGCAGACTGGCTAAGAAACAAGCGAGACCAGAGGGCAGCTGAAGTGTGGAGCAGTTCGTTTCTTGCCTCTGATCTGAATTTGAAAAGCCCCCTCTTGGGCTAATGCCTTCCTGGTAGGGCTCCTAGGCCTGGTGTTAGCCTTGACCCCCTCCACACTCCACTTTCCTTCTATGAATGGGGTGGAAGCAAGGACTGTTGGAGGAGCCCGCCCTGTATCCTGCTGTCCTCCCTCCTCCAAGCTGCCCCTGCCTCCAGGACCAGGTTTTATTCTGAATTTCTGGGTGTCTGAGGCTTCTGAGAGGCTCTGAGGCCCAGGAGACGATGAGGGATCAGAAGCCCAAACCAAAGAAATAATCAGAGCTCTCTTCCCTCCTCAATAGGACTGGGGATGATTTCACCCAAGGGATCATTTCTTGGGAGTGGGCCAGAAGGAGTACATTCTATTACAGATATTAAGAGACATAGTACTGGTGAGGTGGAATACTCTGCCCTCCTTGATATGTTTAAAGGTTTGGTTAAGAGCAAATAAAACAACTACCACTTCCCCAACCCTCCAACCCTCCCATCATACCACCCCCCCCCTTTACCCCTGCCCAACTACTCATCACGTAGTAAGGGAATGGAGGCTGGAAGCAGCCTGCTGTGGGCAGCTTCTTAGGGTAGAAGAGAGGGATGTGGAAGAAGGAATGTCCATGGGGGTTAATGACCATAGGCAGTGAGGAGCAGGTGGCTTGGATTCAGGGGCCCTGGGGCCCAGTGTTGGCTTGGCCACTAACTGCTCTGCTCCCTGTGTCCAGGTCCTGTTATCCTATCTCTCTCCAGGCCTTGGTTCCCCTCTATAAAAAGTGATGTGGTGAATGGCATGACCTCTGGATTTCCAACTTCTTAAGTTTTGATGTTCTGTGATGTAAAGTTAACAGAAAAAGTGTTCAGTACCAGCTCTGTACTTAGTCCTAAGGACAGAGGGGTCCTCCAGCTCAGGAGGAGCCAGGAAGTCTATAAAGAATAGCCCAGAGGATAAGAACTGAGGTGGGAGTGGGCAGGAAAAGCCATGGGGAGCCATGGGGTATGAGCAAGAGAGGGAGTAAAGGACCATGAAAGCGAGGACCTGGAAGAAGGGGGGCCTTGAAGTGCTGGGGCCTGTGCATTGTTGAGAGGACAAGATGGAGTAGGGCCCACAAAAGAAGTGGCCTTGGTAGGAAGTGACACCTCAAGCATCTGATTGAGCATTTAGAGGATGTGAGGGNAAGTGCTTCAAGGAGCTTCTGAGGAAGTAGAAACTGGTCAGTTCTGTTTCCTTGGACTGGTGAGGGTGACATACGGGTGAACTGCCTAACAGAATCTGGGGCCTCTTTCCACACTTGCTGCCTGCGCCCTCACCCAGAGCTGGCTCATCCCTGGAGTAGGTGTCAGAAACTCTTCCTCTGCCAGAGAGAAAAACACTGAGGTTTCCACAAAAATGCTTCAGTGGTAAGGGCTCCCTTAAGGAAAAGTCCGGCTGTCAAATGTGAAAGGGGGAAAGGAGGGTGGACAGAAGTGGGCTGGACAGGGAGTCAGTGGAAACTCAGTGGCTACTAGTGGCTCCCAGCAAGAGTGACACTGAAGGAAGCCTGGCAACCCTGATTCCACAGCCTATGGCAAGGAAACTGGGTCAAAATAAAACTCAGTTTCCAGGGTGCCTGGGTGGCTTAGTCAGTTAAGCCTCAAACTTCAGCTCAGGTCATGATCTNCTGTGTGCAGACAGCTCTCTCTATCTCAAAGATAAATAAATAAATTTTAAAAAAACAGTTGCCAATGCTATCAGTGGCCAAGTAACTGAGGGGCTGCTGCTCTGCCCTGTGCCCCCATAGAGAGGTTACAGGGCTGCTGCAAGTGTAGGATAGAGGAGATTGCTGTCACAGAGCACCCCAGAGGAAAGGGTCTCCTGCTCCTTGCCACCAAGGGCACAGGCCATCTGCCCCACCCCAGGAAACTCTGTGCTTGGGGACACTGAAAAGGAGAGAACCCCTGAATCAGAGGTCCGAATAAGAAAATAGGCAAGTGGCTTAGCAAAACGTACAGCGAAGAGCAGGAACTTCAAATCAGAAGACGCTGAGTGAATGTTGCCACTTAGCCAGCCTAGGGGCACATGAGAAAAGTCCCTTTAGGTTGGCGTCTTTATTGGCAAAATGAGTTAAATGGGAAAGGACTATTTCATAAAGTTGTGGGGAGGATAAAATGAGGTAGTATCTGGTATAAAGTAGAAGAGCCATAAAATCTTGTTTGAGAGAAGGGCTGCTGCCTGCATCCCCTTTGGGGATGAGGAGGGTGAAGCCAGGAATGGAAAGGACCCTTCTGTTGGCTCAGGCATTTCCATTCATCCAAGGAGCCTCTAAAAGGTCATCCCTGTCCTTCCTGTGGGCTTACAAAAGCTGATGTGGTTTATTTAGAATGTGGCTTATCGTGTGAACTGACTGCCAGCTCTGCCATTGGGCAGAGCCCCCACGAGAGATAACATGACTGCTTCTTGGTTCCTTGCCCAGCAATGTTCTCCCTACCCTTGATTTCTGGGCTCAGCTCTGGAGGCTGAGGTTGTCCTGGAAGTGCTTGACATGTAAGTGATTTAGGGCTTCATTCCCAGGAGGGGCCAAGAAGCAGTTGGCTTTTTGTGTGCTCAGACAAGTGCTTTGCTGTCCATTCCCTGGTTTCATGACACTGCTAAATGCTTCAGGTAGGCATGTAATGCAGATTTCTGAGCCGCTTCATCAAAGGACAGGACTGAAGACCTTATAGTCAGTCTCTCCTCCTAGTTCCAAACTTCTTCCTTGAATGTTCATCTTTCCTTCTACTAGGCTGAATTCATGGCAAACAGATACTTAGTCATCATTGTATGCCCATTCCCCAGCACAGAACGGATCAGTCTGTTGGCATTTTACAGAGATTCAAATACTCAACATCTTGCTTGAGACTCTGAAGAGGCTCTAAGAGCTGGATGTCTGTGTTTGTGCATGAGACCTCTACAATCATGACCATGGCCCTACAGAGGGCACTGTCTTATGCTGTAGGCAGCTCAGTGTGCATTTTTAAGGTCTGCATAGTTATCTATTCTCTACATAAATGCACCCAATGAAAATAGCAGTTTGAGTTCCAAAAGTCCTATTGGTGATGGGCTTTGGGAACTTCAAAGTAGGAAAGAGTTTGGAGTTATTCATTCACTTGTTGAACTTCTACTCATGCCAAGGGCTCTGGAAACAAAGATGAATTAAGTCATGCATGGTTCTTGCCTCCAAAGTTTTTCAAAGGTCACACAGCCAGTAAGTTGGTCAACTGTGACTAGAATCCAAATTTCCATACTCTTCATTCACTGGGTTAACACTGTATAACACAAACTTTTACAAACAAATCTCCAAACTGGCCAACCCCACCAATGAGGATGAACAGAAACAGGCACAACCCCTGTTGAGACAGTCATTCATCCATTCATTCATTCATCTGTTCATACATTTGTTAATTAAACAACTATTTTAGGAGTGCCCAACATTGTTCTAGAGCAGTGCTGTGTGTACACAGTAAAGGATGGAACAGACAGGGCTCAGCCTCCTGGAGCTAAGATCTAGTATGCAGAAAGACATAACATAAGTATAGAAAGATTCCAAACAACAAATGTGGTGTTATGTTGAACAAACGTTTTGATGAGAGTAAACTAGAGAGACTTCATTTAGATTAGTAAGTCCAGGAAAGTCTCTCTGACCAAGTGCTGCCCTTTGAGCTGAGATAAGAAGGCTGAGTAGTAAGTTGTAAGTCTGGTGGAGTAGGGGAAGGAAGAAGTACAAGCCAGGCTGGGGAAGACATGCAGAGGCATGAAAAAGCTTGACCTGGAGGGACTTGAAAGAGGTAAGCAGGTGCTAGATCACCTGCTTTGTAAGGCTTTGTATGCTATGGAATGGATTATACATTTTAAGGAACTAAAATGGGTAGACAGTGAGGGGTTTTAAGTAAAGAAGTGACATAGGCATATTTGACCTTTGGAATGATTACTCTGGCTACAATAGAGGAAAATGGATTGGAAATGGACAAGGGTGAAATGGGAGACCAGTTCATTGCTGGCTGCAGGAGTCCAGGCAGAAGGTGCTTTGACTTGCCTGGTGGTAGAAGCGGAGATCTGGGAAGGGAACAGACAGTTGTGAAAACAGCATCAAGTCACAAGGACTGCTGCCTTCACCGGGATCTCAGAACTTTGTGATGAGCAAGGTAACAGGCAGCACAAAGTGACATTTATTGAGCTTAGGTACTGGGGTAAGCATTTTACATGCATCACACACATTGGTATTACTATTATCTACCATCATCCCACTTTTATAGATAAGGACCTTAAGCCTCAGAGAAATCGAGTGACTTGCCCAAGTCACACAGGGAATGTTGGTCAGTTTGACTCTAGAATCCACGCTTTTAACCACCCTCTAGCCTTGTCAGATTCTGCTGTTAATTGTCCATGTCAGGCTCAGAAAGGACCTCATTAGGGGGTTCCAGAAGCATCATGTCTGTCAAGAATCACAGCTAAAACAACCAAGTGAACACTAAATCACAGTAGTTACTACAAACTTGTTTCCTTGGTTCATTTCCTTCTTCCTTGAGTCAAAGACCTGCTGACCTGTGTTCTGAGGTAACTGGGGTATTGAAAAAGTCACTTACATCATTATAGCTTCTTCAAACATCTCTTTCCTATTCCTCCTTAGTAAACAGAGCCACCTCCTTTGAGTTGGTCTCAAACATTTAGGTCAATAACACCATGGAAAAAAATATTAGAATCTGACCTCCACAGTTGTCTCCAAGGCAGGAACTTTATGTTTCCTTTCCAACTACACCAACTGAAGTCACGCCCCAAACAATGCTTATCGACAAGGTGTTTCTTCACCTTGGTTATTGTCACAGGTCATTTGACCAAACTTCTGTCAGCATCTGTGTAGCAGCACCAAGTTTACCCTGGAAAACTCCAGAAGCTCAAGAACCAAGCCAAGAGATGTTGAGACCCAGCTTTGACCAGATGTTCACAAGCACAGCTCCAACTTCCTTCTTCCCCACTCCTTCCTCTCCTTAGAAGTTCTATCTCTCGGCTCCACCATCTTGGTTTTGGAGTTCATCTCTCCCTGGCTTCCATCTGAAGGAGGCACAACCTCCTAGCCTAGGGTTGCCCTCAGAAGTTTGGCTTCCTTCTGCTGCAGTGGTGGTCACACATCCCAGCCTACAGCTGTGGTGTTGGCCTCCTGCTGGCCCTGGGACCACTGTGTCAGTGACAGGAGAAACAGGTGCAGCTTCACCCTCTCTCTCAAATCTCAGCTGAAGGAACCAAAGACCAGGGGATGGGGACATCTGAATTCATTTATTCAACAAATGTCTATGAAGTAATCCCTATATGCCAGCCAGATTCTAGGTGCTGAAGATATCATGAAATAAGTAACCCTAAGGGCATTCTGAGTTAGCGTCTTTCCTCATCTTGAATTCTAGGAACAATGGAGGAAACATACCCAACAGATACAATACTGGTCACAGTTTCTGTTTCCTCTAAGATAAAAGTAGAAACAGAGGGGCATCTGGGTGGCTTAGTCGGTTAAGCGTCCGACTTTCGCTTAGGTCATGATCTTGCGGTTTGTGGGTTCGAGCCCCGCGTCGGGCTCTGTGCTGACTGCCAGCTCAGAGCCTGGAGCCTGCTTCAGTCTGTGACTCTCTCTCTCTCTGACCCTCCCCTGCTCATGCTGTCTCTCTCTCTCCTAGAAATAAATAAAACACTAAAAAAAAAAAAGAAACAGAAACCATAGCTGCAACCTCTGCTGTCACCTGTTGCAGTTGCTACAGCCATAGCTCCAACAGCCATTGTATCTATCATCTCACACCAACACAAGCTCCCTGAGGGACAGCTCTTGGAAGTCTCCAGCTCCCAAACCCTGAACACAGGGCAGAAGCCTGAAATCACCCACAGTCTAGGAACTGCTCAGAAATTTCATTCTTTGGTCACCAAGAATTTCCAAGGGAATGACAGTCTTCAGTCCTGTAAAGCACAGACCCAGCTGTGTATGAGCAACAGTTTCCATGACCTTGTTCTTCCTCTGAGGTTGCACGTGAAGCCCAGTTACCATGATGAAGGTGAGAACCATGCTGATTCTAAGGATGATACACACACAAACGGTCCTTGGCTCCCTACGTAGGGTGGGTAAGGCAGGGGGTCCTGCCTCCCTCTGCCAACCTCTTTATACCGTTCAGGGTCCCTGCTGCCCATCCTTGAGTTCATTTTCTCTTCAAGGCTATCCTCACAGTTGGATGCTTCCTTAACTCTATACTGCCCCAGGCACAGCCTGGCAAAGAGCCCCACCAGTCAGGAAATAACAGCAGAAAAGTGAAACTTTGTAGGTAATATGGCTTATGGGCTTCTCACCTCCAATTCCAGGAACAACTCAAGACAAACAGACTAGGCACTAAGAATAACCCTCTGCCTGCAACACAGGCACGTAAGACATAAGCTTTGTTTCCCTTCAAAGAGTAATTCATCACCCTGTGGGAATGTTATCTTCCCCCAGCATCACCACTACAGCCACCACTCCTTCCCCTGAGTCAACAACACACCCATTGCCTCCTCATACCTGTCGAGTCACCAGAGGGCCACACGGGAGAAACAATGCCTATCAATACGATCAACCTCTGCCATCCCTGAAGCCCTGAGAGGACTCAGAGCAGTGCTAGACACCTCCATCAGACACAGGTTAATAACTGCCTTTCTGAGAGCTCTCTCACCACAGTGGTAACCAAGAAATCCATGGAGGGTTCCAGGACTCAGAGAAATGCCCCACCTCAGTGCCAGCTCTGGTGCTCTCACTGGCCCTTGAGGCAGACTCCTGCTCTGAGAGAGCTTCTTTTAAACTATCTGTTTTAGGCAATATACACATGTGTCTTCTGACAGTAGTTTTGTCACTCCAAGGGGTCAACAATCATCATAACTCACTCTGACATTCTCACGGAAAAGGAGACCCCAGGAAGATTGGCAGAAATAGCCTAGTATCATGTCATTTGCCCTTGAAAATGTGCCAAACTGTCCCCAGGGCTCAGACCACTCGGTTTGTGGCAGACCAAGAACTCAGGGCAGGTTACTCACCTTTTCTCTATCCCTCTACTTCATCTCTCCTGAGGAATGGTTAGAAGAGCCCAAACTATGGAAAGGCCATGCCCTCAATGACAGTCCCACAGCTGAACAATAGCTCACAATTTCCAAGCCTTGACTCTTACCTTTGAGCCCCTGGCCTGTCATTTACAAGGCATGCAATGTTAGGCAAGTCACTCAGTTTCTCCAAATCTCAGTTTCCTCATCTGTGAAATGGGAGCACTATTAACTAAGAGAAACTATAAAACACTATACAAATATGTGGTACTGACATTTATATTATTTATAGAGTCAAAATGTACCTAGTGAGAGCAGTACAAAAGAAATCCCTATCCCCAACTGTATGGATCAAGTAACCACAAGTCAGTTGACACTCAAGAATTCAAAAAGGAGACAATGTCTCCCACAGAGACACCTTGGTAATAGGTATTCCTTACAGAAACCACGCTGCAGTACAGTCAGGCCTATACACGAGACTACTGAACACTCTTCTGAGCCACAACCAGAGGAAGGTCAGCCAGAACTAAATGGCCTCCCTCTAAGGATACATGCTTCAGGACCCTAATTTCCTCATCACAGTTGTGAAAGGGCGACAGGAACAATTCCAGTCACCAGTCTCCGTGGCCCTGATAAGACAACCAGGATCCAAGCAACTGCCTTCCAAGGAGGGCAGTACCGGCATTTTCTAAAGAGATCCCTGCAAAGGAAGTAACTCTCCTTCATGGTTCTCATCGCTGAACGTCAAGCCAACAGGGGGTCAAGGCAGGCTGTGGAGCAATCGGGAGGAGCAGTTAGAGGCTGTGGCATTGGTCAGAGTAATGAAGATAATACCGCAAAGTGAACAAGAGACCATGTTGGGAGAAATAATTCGGAGGAGTAATAGTTGGTACCAAACTATGATGTTGGGGACAAGGAAGAGGAGGAATAAAAAATGACTCAGGTGTTTCTGTCCTGAGCATCTGGGGGACTGATGTTACAATTAACATAAGGAAGGAAGATAGAAGACACAGTTTGAGGGAAAGTTTGCCTTGGACATGTTGCATTTGACAGGCCAGGCAGGAAATCACTAGAAGGGTGACTCTGGATAAATGTGTGAAGTCAGGGTAGAATTACAGATTTGTAAGGTATATAAATAGATGTAGTCTCGACAGAAAGAAAGTATAGAAAGAAAGGCAAGGGCTGGAGATGACATGCAGGAACCTGACTTCATCTGGGGGCTGGGAGGAGAAGAGAAATGGCCCAGGGGGACAGAAAGAACAAGGAAGAGTGTTGGATGAGCAGAATTGTTTAGCTTCAAGGAGGGCAATCGGTGCAGATATTAAGGGGACATTGGCTGAGGAGAAGTTCGAGGTAGACGCTCAATAAATACTTGTTGACCAGATAAATGCATGGTGCCAGATTTCACAGAGGCTGACGAGGACTGAAAAAATTCGTTTTGGTGATTAGAAAGGAAGTTTTTAAAATAACTTTAGGAAACTGTTTTTGGTGAGGTGACTGAGGTGGAAGCAGAGTGTAAGGAGCAGATTGATGATTTAAAAAAAGAGGTGGAGAGTGTAGATCCGTCTTTCAGGATGCTAGTGGTGAAACAAAAGATAGGGATAAAGAGGACACAAGATGGACAAAGACTTATTTCATGTCAAGAGAGACCTAAATGTGTTTGCCAGCAGAAGAGAAGGGGACTCTCAGAGATGTGATGGGCCAAGCCACCTGAGGAGGGAGGTGGGGAGCAGAAAGGGCACTGGGTGTGTCTCTGTGTGTCTCTGTATGTTGTAGCCTTCTCATAGCTATTCAGCCTGTCTTCCCGGGTGAGACGAGGGGCCCGGTGAAGGCAGAGATGTTTTCTGGTGGAGAGGGTTCTGGGACAGAGGAGATCAAGTTAGATGGTCTTTTCGGTGAAACAGAAGATGGATTGTCATAGAGAAGGGAGGGGAGGGAAGGGGAGGGGAAGAGATGCAAAGGGAGGGGAAGGGAGAGGAGGGAAAACCTGTTTCTTTCAAATATCAATTCTTCCCACTCAAATCCCTAGCTCTCAGCTCTGCAAATATGTATGTATTTGGCCAGCATGAGAAAGACAAGCTTCAGCTGTCTAACAGCTCCTGTCTCTGACGGGAGCTGAAGAGCTGGACTTTATGCTGGCAAAAGATGAGGTCTGTTAATTCCAGCAAAACTTGAGCACCAAGAATAGGGCTGAAAATATTCTTGGGAACCATGCTTGATCAAGATCCCAAATTTCCGGTGTCTTAAAACTTCAGTAGGTGGTTTTAGCTTACAAAAAAATCTTAAGAGCAGATGCTATCATTTTCTTTTAAGGTCCTTAAAATGTGGTCCATAGATCACTGGTCTCAAATCACCCTGAGCATAGATTAAACACAGATTCCTGGACCCCACCCCATGCACAGGGAATCAGACTCTGGTTGTGGGCCCCAGAATACACTTCTACAGGGTCTCCCAGGGATTTGGATGCACCCTATCTTTTGAGAACCACTTTATTATTTTGTTAATGTTTTTTTTTATTTTTGAGAGTGCAAGCAGGGGAGGGGCAGAGAGAGAGGGACAGAGGATCTGATGTGGGCTCCACACTGACAGCAGAGACATCAATGTGGGACTTGAACTCACAAACTGTGAGATCATGACCTGAGCTGAAGTCGGTCTCTCAACAGACTGAACCACCCAGGCTCTCCTTGAGAACCACTTTCTTACCAAAAAGAGCTCTTCTATGGCTCTCTCCTCTACCAGGATTTCTTGTGCAAGAATAACCCACTCAAGTTTAGTAGATTGGGTTATTTGCAAACTGCCTTCCTAAATTGCTAATTTGTTAGAGGAGTGGCTTAAACTTTATTGTTTAAATGGTGGGGAAAGACAAACACAGCACTGTAGTTTTTATTTAACTAATGCTAATCTCTTCCTTCTAAAACAAGCCAAACAGGGGAAGCCTGGGTGGCTCAGTCGGTTAAGCAGTTAAGCGTCCAACTTTGGCTCAGGTCATGATCTCACAGTTGTGCGTTCAAGCCCGGTGTCGGGCTCTGTGCCGATAGCTCAGAGCCTGGAGCCTGCTTCAGTACCTGTCTCTCTCGCTCGCTCGCTCGCTCGCTCGCTCTCTGCCCCTCCGCCGCTTGCTCTCCGTCTCTGTCTCTCAAAATAAAATAAAGACATAAATAATAGGGGCGCCTGGGTGGCTTAGTCGGTTAAGCGTCCGACTTTCGCTTAGGTCATGATCTCACGGTTCGTGGGTTCGGGCCCTGCGTCGGGTGCGCTGACTGCCAGCTCAGAGCCTGGAGCCTATTTCGGTGTCTGTGTCTCCTTCTCTCTCTGGCCCTCCCCTGCTCACGCTGTCTCTCTCTCTCTCTCTCCTAGAAATAAAAATTAAAAAAAAANTCTCAGCATGAAGGGACTCACTTGCTTTCTTTCCTATTCACTGGAGCAGGAGATTCTAATCACTTCAACCCAGGACTGGAAAGTCTTTTAAACAGAGATTCAAAAGGAAGACATAGCCCACTTTGACAAGATGTAAAACTGGTGCTACCAAGTATAAGTTTTTTCCAAAGGGAGAGAGTATTGGGAAACAGGTATTGTCACATATACTGCTAATGGGCCTGTAATTTAGCGTGACTTCCCTGCCAAGAAATTTGGCAATATGTGTTAATGACACAAAAGTTTTTATAATAGCATTAACCGGGACACCTGGATGGTTCAGCCTGAAGCCTGTTTCAGATTCTGTATCTGCCTCTCTGATCCTCCCCTGCTCATGCTGTGTGTGTATGTCTCTCTCTCAGAAATAAATAAAACATAAAAAAAAATAAAGTGGATTTACCCAGTTGCCTATAATATCATCTCTACCTACATATGTGAGAGATGAGTTTATTTTTTAACTGCTGATTCAATTTAAAATAGTTTATATCAGGTTTCTATTTTTTCTCAGTTCATCTTATTTTCAATTTTTAAAATTGTGGTAACATACACCTACATAAAACTTACCATCTTAACCATTTTTAAGTGTACAATCTACGGACAATAAATATGTTCATAATGTGTTGCATTATCACCACCAAACATCTCCAGTACTCTTTTCATCTGTAAAACTGAAACTTATAACCATTAGATCATAACTCCTTAATTCACTTTTTCTCCTAGTTTCTGGGAGAAACCAGCAACCACTATTGTACTTTCTGTTTCTACGATTTTGACTAATCTAAGTGACTCATGTAAGTGGAGTTTGTATAATACTTATTGTGTGACTGACTTATTTCACTTAGCATAATGTCCTCAATATTCATTCATGTTGTAGCATATGTCAGAATTCTGTTCCTTTTTTTTTTAAAGTTTATTTGTTTTTGAGAAAGACAGAGACAGTATGAGTGGGGGAGGGCAGAGAGGCAGGAGAGAGAATCCCAAGTAGGCTCTGGGCTGTTGGCATGGAGCCTGATGTGGGGCTCAAATTCACAAAACCATGAGATCATGACCTGAGCTGAAACTGAGAGTTGAATGCTTAACCGACTGAGCCACCCAGATGCCCCAGAATTGTGTTCCTTTTTAAGGCTGGATAATACTCCATTGTATGTATGCACCACATTTTGCTTATCTATTCAATGGATACTTATCAAAGAATACTTGGCTTTCTTCTCTGTTTTAGCTATTATAAATAATGGTGCTATGAATATAAGTATACAAATACCTTTTTAAGTGTTTGACTTCATTGTTTTTCAAGGGGATATCCAGTTTTCCCCACACTGTTTAAAAGACTGCCCAACTGTCTTTTTCTCATTGAATGGTCTTGGCTTCCTTGTCAAAAATCATTTGACCATATATGCAAGGGTTTATTTCTGGGGTCTCTATTCTTTTCCACTGGTCTGTAAGCCTGTCTTTATGTCAGGACCAAAATGTTTTGATTACTGTAGTTTTGTAATAAACTTTGAAAATCAGAAGTGTGAGTCCTCCAGCTTTGGTCTTCTTTTTCAAGATTGCTTTGACTATTTAAGGTCCTTTGAGATTCCATATGAATTTTGGATAAATTTTTCTATTTTTGAAAAATGTATCATTGGGGTTTTGACAGAGATTGCATTGAATCTGTAAGTCACGTTGGGTAGTACTGACATCTTAACAATATTAAGCCTTCCGATTTATGAATATGGGATGTGTTTTCATTTATTTGTCTTCTTTAATTTTTTTCAGCAATATTTTCTAATTTTTATTGTACAAGTTTTTTTAGTTAACTCCTAAGTATTTTTTTCTTTTTGATGTAATTGTAAATGGAAATAATTTTTTTACATTTCCTCTTTGGATTGTTTATTACTAGTATGTAGAAACATAACTGATTTTTGTGTGTTGACTCTGTATCCTACTACTTTACTGAATTCACTTATTAGTTTTACAGTTTTTTGTGTGGAACCCTTAGAGTTTTGTACATATAGACTTTCGTACATGTATACATGTACATAGAGTTTTGTACATATCAATGCAAACAGAGATAATTTTATTTCTTCCTTTGTAATTTGGATGCCTTTTATTTCTCTTTTTTCTTCCTCTTCTTCTTCCTTTTACTCCTCCTCCACTTCCTCCGCCTCCTCCTCCCTTTCTCCTTCTTTTTCTTTTTCCCATAATTGATCTGGCTAGAATTTCCAGCACCTGTGTTGAATAGAAGTGGTGAAAGCAAGAATCCTTGCCTTGTTCCTGATCTTATGGAAATACCTTTCAATCTTTCACCATTGAGTATGATGTCCACTGTAGGATTTTCATATATGACTGGCCTTATATTGAGGTAGTTAGTTTCCTTCTACTCCTCATTTTGTTAAGTGGTTTTTATCATGAAAGAGTTGTTGAATTTTGTCAAATGCTTTTTCTACATCAGTTGAGATGATCATGTTGCTTTTTTTCCTTCCTTCTACTGATATGGTGTAATGCACTGATCAAGTTTTGTATGTTGAAATCATCCCTAAATTCCAGGAATAAATCTCATCTGGTCACGGTGTATAGTCCTTTTAACATGCTCCTGAATGAAGTTTGCTACTATTTTGTTGTGGACTTTTTTATCAATGTTCATAAGAAATACAGGTTATAACAGATAAGGTTTTTTCTCTTTCTTGTAGTATCCTAGATGGAGTAATGCTGGCCTAAAAAAATTGAGTTAGGGAGTGTTCCTTCCTCTTCAATTTGTTGGAACAGTTTGAAAAGGATTGGTGTTAGCTCTTCTTTAAATGTTTGGTAGACTTCACCAGGAGCCATCAGGTCCAGGGCTTTTCTGAGCTCAAAGATTTTTGATGCTGATTCGATCTCCTTACAAGTTATAGGTCTATTCAGATTTTTTATTTCTTTATGGTTTAGTCCTGACAGGTTTTGTGTTTCTAGAAACACATTGACCATTTCATCAAGCTTAACTAATTTGTTGGTGTATAGCTATTCACAACACTCACTTACAATCCTTCTATCTTTGTAGGATTGGCAGCAAAGTCCCCATTTTCATTTCTGGTGCCAGTGATTTGAGTCTTCCCTTTTTTAAATTTTAGTCCACCTAGCTACAAGTATATCAATTCTGCTGGGCATTTTTGTTTTTTGTTTTTTCAAAAAAATCAACTTTGGGTTTTATTGATTTTCTCTGCTTAATTCTCTATTTCATGTATCTCTGCTCTAATCTTTATTTCATTCCTTCTGCAAGCTTTGGGTTTAGTTTGTTCTTTTTTTTTTGTAGTTCTTTAAGTTGCAAACTTAAGTTCATTCCTAATGCTCTTCCTTTTTGTAATCTACTTTTCTTCTTTTCTTTTTCTTAATTCACCTGCCTAGAAGTTTGTCTCGTGTATCTTCAAAGAACCAACCTTTGGGTTTATTGACTCTACTTTCAATTGTTTCTGTTTCATTACGTTCTATTCTATTCTTAATTATATGCTTCATTCAGCTTTTCTTTTCTTTCTGATTTTTCTAGTTCACCTTTTCTCTGAGAGTTCTAGATTTCTGCAGAAAATATTCAATTTACCATGTCCTGATCTAAGATTGTGTGTCTACTTTTTTCATGGAGTCCTTAAATCTCAACACTCTAGATCTCAGAAATCTGCAGATCTCTCAAGAACACTGACTTAACATCTTAGATTTTTACCCTTTTACTCTTGAGTATTTTCCTTTCTTTCTTCTGATCTCAGCTCTGCATTCAGAAAATATTTTCTACACATTATCTGACATTCACAGGTTTTATAGTTAATGGCTTCTCTCTTGCCATATTGCTGGAAATGGAGTTGTATCCCTGTTACAAACAAACAAAAATATTTGCTTAAAAATTGGACTATGCTATTGTGAAACTTTTGCTGCTGATTGATTTTAACAGAGATGATACAGGCTCTGAAAATATATTAATTGCCAAGATTCTATAATAAATTTAGTAAGTTTGGCATGTGTATGGGCTTCTGTCTGGTGACTTAAAGCCAGATAATAGAGCAATGCTTATGAAAATGAAATAAGGTTAATAATAATTATGTAGGGAATGTTTTCTTATCTAAACCTTATCTGGATAAACCAAGCTTTTGAACTTTATTGAAGAGAGTTCAGGTATAGAATTGAAAGTCCTATAAGCAAACCTACTCATGATTCTGAATAAAGGTGGTCTCCTTTCAAAGTAAAAGCAACTTGGAGTGCCTGGGTGGCTCAAATCAGTT
Organism: Crocuta crocuta; assembly: GCF_008692635.1. Taxonomy (NCBI): domain Eukaryota; kingdom Metazoa; phylum Chordata; class Mammalia; order Carnivora; family Hyaenidae; genus Crocuta; species Crocuta crocuta. The sequence continues at coordinate 4,588,995 of NW_027530544.1, read as the reverse complement.
GAGCATCTAACTCTTGATTTTGGCTCAGGTCATGATTTCACAGTTTGTGAGATTAAGCTCTGCTTTGGGCTCTGTGATGACAGTGTGGAGCCTGCTTGGGATTCTCTCTCTCCCTCTCTCTGCCTCTCTCAAAATAAATAAACTTAAAAAAATAAGGTTGAAGCAGACTCATCTTGGGGTTAATGGGGAACCAAGGACCTCCTAGCTCAGCTCTCCAGCTCAATCCATGCCAGTTTGTCCACACCAGCTTAGAAACGTGTCATGTGTCATTCATTACTATTAACAAAGCATAGAAGGTGACACGTGAGTCACTTATATTTCAGTAAATTAGAGCTGACTCATAATCATTCTCACTAACCTGAAAGTCTAAATTACTTTCATAAGAAGAGAAAGTGATGGAATTATAGTCAACTTTAGGAACTACACTCAAACCTTATTCGCTGGGAGCTTGTGTCTCCATGAACTTCATCTATTGATTCACAACCTTCCTCGGAGGTTCCTAGATATAATCTGAAATTTGCCCCTGTACTCAAAGAGCAGGGAAAGACCCAAGAAAAGGACAGGTCATTCCAGCTTGGTAGGTGGCAGTTTTCATAATAGCAAAGGGAATTTGCATTCAGGCTTGGGCAGCAGCAAGATGAATAAATCCCTGCACCTGCCCACCAAATCCTAAAAGTTTATGAAGAGGCCATATCTGAGCTCAGTCACATTTACCATGCAGGTGCTTTTGATACCACATCATTATATCAAGGCTATGTCCTTGCAGCAGCCTCCAGGAGTGGAAAAAGCAAGTAGAACCCATGTTCCAAGGACAAGGGAAGGGGCGAGAAGCCTACAGGTGCCCAGGCCCAGCTCATAGAGCAATGGAGGTGCAACACAACCCACATCTTTTTGACTATGTTCACCAGCATCATCCCTCCAACTAGTTATGAGCACTGAGGTTAAAAAAAGTTTGAAAACAGGGAACTAATAAAAACCACAAAGGATAACTATCTAAAAAAAAAAAAAAACCAAAAAACTACTGAATGTTTCTTAAGTTCTTCTTTTGATTAAAAGAATCAAGTTTTTTAAAATAAAATTCAGAAGGATGATCTGCTATACTGGTTGACTGAGGATTGTCTTGCACTACTGGGAGTGCAGTCAAATATTTTAAACAAACAGATTGATATGTAAATATTCTGCCTGGCAAGAAAATTGAAAAAAAAAAATAGACATGATTAATTAAATTACCATCATGTTATGACATGACCAGGGAAGGAGGATGTACTCTTACTATTTAGGTATCTGCTGGCCTGGAACAAATGTTAAAAATTAGGAGGAAAAGTAGACATTTAAGTGGCTTTGAAAAAAACATTGTAATTCAGTCAGCTCAATAGCCTGTGTGAGAAGTACACTAGAGGTACAATCAACAGCATGCTAATTTGGCATTTCTACTCCAACCTAGCATCTTTTATGCAAAGTCAGACTACAACACCTCAAACCAGAACNTAAGTGGACACACCCTGACAGAGAGCATCTCACAGGAGACATCCACCTCTGGGGAAGCAAGGACTTTGTCTTATTCCAGTGTCAGCCATAAACCTTCCACAGTGTCAGAAATGCCCACATCAACAACCCCCACCGATGACACCCCAGCCTCTTCCCATGCAAGCAACACACTACCCATGACATCTGAGGTCTCCTCACCACCAATTTCAAGAGTCACCACTGTAAGAAAATCAGAACACACAACACACCCTGAACCTGGAAGTTTTACTCCCATCATCTCAACAGTCTCCATGACAACTGGACTAGAGGAACACTCTACGGCACCCTCTTCCATCACTTCTACTCCAGAGACAACAGCATCTTCTCAAAGCCACAGGACTCAGGCCATGGACACCACCAGAGAATCTCAAACCGGTACTATCTCAGCCTTGATCACTTCAACTCCTTCGTCTTCCTTAAGTGGACATACCTTTACAGAGATCATCTCACAGGAGATATCCACCTCTGGGAAAGCAAGCACTTTATCCCCTTCCAAGATCAGCATTGCACCTCTAACAACATCAGTTTCATTGACAGTACCAATCTCAACAGATACCACTATAGGGAATGCAAAGGACACATCAATTCCTGTTACTAAAACTATTATTCCAGCCACTTCAACAGTATCCATGAAAACTGATCTAGAGGTACAATCAACAGTAGCCCCTTCCAGCACATCTACTCCAGAAACATCAGCATCTACTCAGAAATACCTGACTCCAGGCACAGAGACCACCAGAAAATCTGAAAACAGCAAAATTACAGCAATAACCACATCAGCACTTTCATCTTTACCCAGTGGACATACTCTGTCAAGGAGAATTCCTCTGGCAACATCTTCTTCAAGTGAAATAATTGCTTCATCTACTTCTAGTGACAGTAAAACACCTTTGATAGCATCAGAGATGTTGACAGCATCAACCTCAATACACACCACTGTAAAAAACACAGGAGACACATCACTACCTATAACTAGTAGTTTTCCTCCATTTATTTCTAATGTTTCTACAACATGGCAGTCAGAAATACAATCAACACCATGGTCTACCAGTATTCCAGCTCCAAAAACATCTACAATTTCCCATACCCACCCACATGAAGACACAGAGACAGCAAGATGGCCTCATTCCAGCAGTTCAATCTCATTCATTCCAGGTAAAACAACATCCACTTCCTCATCCTTCAGTGATAGCAGTCACACAACTCAGTCACAAAAAGAACTGTTTTCAACACCAATGGCTTCCACTGTATTGGTTACAGAAAGCCCATCTTCTTCAATAACTAGCAATATTTCTTGGGTTACCTCTAGAGTCTCAACAATGGATGAAGAAGGAGTGCCAACCACACACCCTTATCTGAGCACATCGCCTCAGGAAACAACAGTGGCAATTTCCAAGACTCGCTGGACACAAGGCACAGGGACCACTGGAGATACTCATGTCAGCAGAAGCTCCAATGTAACACAAACCATCAAAACAGTTACACCTGCATCATCTTCATCCTTACTAGATGAACACACATCCCAACAAACTGTAACAGTAGACCCAGCAAGGCAGTCAACACCACTCTCTACAAGCACCTCTTCTCAAGAATTATCAGTTGTTTCCCAGATAGGTCATACTCAAGGTCCACAAACCACTCAAGAATCCCAAACCACAAGTTTAATCTTCTCTATGACAGACACAATCAAGACAATCACATCTTCAACTTCTTCTTTCAAATCAAGTGGACCTTTGCCCTCAGAAAGTGTTCCTCAGGATACATCCACCACAGGTGAAGTGACAACCTTCACAACAGCACCCTCCAGGGACAGACACACAACTCAGGCCACTGCCACTACCCCAGAACTGTGGACATCACCGAGCAGTCCTGACACCACCCTGGGAACCTCAGGAGGCACATCACTTCCCATAAAAAGCACCACTTTTCAGAGCTCTGTAGTTTCAACACCACTAGGCCCAAGAGGACAATCAACATCCCCTGCTTCTAGTGCCTCACTTGACACATCAGCCATTTCCCAAATCCACCAGACACAAAGCACAGTGACCACTGGAGAACCACACACCAAGACACCAGCCTCCTTGGTGACAGATACCACTTTATTGGTAGACACCATCTTGGTAGGCACAGCTACAACTTCTTCATCCACAGCAAGCAGCCAAACAACTTTAGGAAGTTCTTCTCCAGGAACATCCACCTCAGATATGATCAAGAGTTTCTCACCAACTTTCTCCAGGGAAAACCACATACCTGAATCAAAAACTGACTTGTTATCCACTGCAGCAAGTCATGACACTACTTTAGGAACCATGGGATTGGTATCCATTATTGTCCCCAGCACCTCTCAAGAAACATCAGCTGTTTCCCAGAAGGCTCAGACTCAAATTATAGGAAGCACCAGAGCATCTGAAGCCATAACCTCAGTCTCCCAGGTGACTGACACCTTCTCAACAGTTACATCTTCACCTCCTTCATCTACATCAAATATGCACAGATCACCAAAAACCACTGCCCACACTCTGTCACCTTCAGGCACCAGCACAACACTTATCTCCAGCCCAGTCAAGGACGGCCACAGAACCCAAACGGCAATGCCAACTTTGTCATCTGGGGCAACTGAAGGGCCAACTACAGTTTTCTCTACCACCCTCAGTGATGTAGCCTCTCATTCTTCTACAGTTTTGGTTACAAGTGAAGTTCAGACAACATCCCTAAGCTCAGCCATCCATAAAAACATGACTGCAGTGACCATTCCCTCCATGGGTTCTGTCAGTAACTCCATGACAAATACAATGCAAGTCCCAACTTCCTCAGTGGGCAAGTCAAGCACACCCATCTCTGAGCAACCTGCAACTGTTCAAACAGTAGCCTCTACTACTAACCCTACTACAAGGCCAATGTATATGAGTTCTAAGAGTAATCACAACAGTGTTGCTGGATCCACATCGACTTTGTCATTTCAACCTACAACATACTCTTCAATCAAGACCACTCCTGATACTTCTTCAGCATCTAAGTATTCGAAGAGTCCATTCCCTACTCTACGGCCATCCACAGACTATGCTTCCTCTGACTCTACTTCCTCTGGTAATATGGGCACAGCTCAGACCACATCAAGTTTCTCTACTTCAACTAGTGATTCCTCATTCTCTCCATCAGCCTCTAGCCTTGCAGTCACCTGGAGCTCCACCACTCTATTCACAGGACACTCTGCTCCTCTATCTGTTACCAGCACTTTCCCACTCTCCACTGCATCCTCAGGCCCCACTGTGAAGACTCAGACACCAGGTAGGTGGGGATTCCAACATCTCCGTCTCTTACAGTGGCCCCATTGGCTCAATTCAGCCTGGAGGAGTGCTTGAGAGAGGATGGTGAGTTGGCACTACCAGGCAAGTGTTGAGGGCAGGTCCAAAAGAGGAGGAAGTGAATGGGGATGTGGTGAGCGATAGGTTCGCAATTCCCTCTGCCCCAGCAGACAATTGCTGATGTGCACAGTGATTTGGTTGTGACCAAAAGACAGGCGAGAGACTTTCTAGTTGTCTCTTACAGCTCCTGAAGTCTGTGAGTCTTTGATTCTGCTACTTTCCAACTGTAAGACCCACTCCAGTTTTCTCTCCCTGCACACCCAGGAAAAATCACAACCTCACTGAGGACAGGCAGCCAGAGAAGCACAACATCCCAGACCCTTACAACGTCCACTCTCAGCACATCCACAAGCACACACTCAACTGCTGCCCCAGCTCCTATCAAGCCTGAGAAAGGTAAGTGATTCTGTAGACCTGGGGCCCCTCTACCTTAGGTTGGAGAAGATTGACTAGATGTGGATGCTGTAGTTGTAGCAGCTTGATTGTATCTACCAGTGAGGACCCTTGTGGGTAGCTGGGGGAGCCAGTTTTGTGGATACCTCTACTGCCTCATCTGGGCCATGGGAAGTCCAGCTGTTCCCCATCTCCACTTTAGAAGGGTGATGTAACTGAATATTCAGACTCAGCGTGCTTGTTCATGGGCTACCCTCTCAGGTTGTAAGCTTTCACAGGGGACAATGAGACAGCATCGGAGCTGGGTGCTGAGGGCTTGCTTTGGACATAGCACTAGGCTAGGAGGTTGAGATAGAGAAATGATTAAGGTGCTGTTCAGTAAGAGACAGATCTACTGCCTGGGTAGGTACAATTAGAGGAATAAGTGCAGGGTATTAGAAACACAATGGAAGGCCTCTGGAGGGCACTGGGGTGTGCCCATGGTAAAGAGGAGGCTCCTGGAAAGAATGAATAGGAGTTGGGGAAGGGGAAGCATTCCAAGCAGGCAGGAGGCTTAAAGAGCTGGAATAAAGGTGTAGACGTGAAAAGTAGTCCCCGTGTTACATAGGGAGGAGATTCCCCAAAGCACTTAGGGGTGCTGGAAGCAAGGTGAAGTGTTGAAAAATGAGGCTGCCATGTGAGGGGCCAGGGAAGACACGGCTAGAGTTGTATTTATGAATGATGCTATGGTGGTTGGGATGTTGGATGAACTTGCAGGAGGCCAGGAGAACTATATACACACTGTTGTGGTATTCCAAGCAAACCAGGAGAGGACTGCTAGGAAAGAAAGGAGGAGAGCCATTGGAGAAATATTTAGGATAAAGTTTTTCAAACTAGAGCCCAAGTACTTCTAAGGGGTCTGAGGACAAATTCTGGGAGGTCTTTCAGGTTATCTATAGAAATACCATCTTGGGAAACAAGTCTCATTCTATGAAATGGTATCTCAAGTATTCATCTTCATACCATTGGAGGAGTTTTGTCTTTTAATCCTTGAAAGAATTATGAGAACCATAACAGATGCAGAATAATTTGTTGGTATTCTGACAGCAGGACCTATTTGGAAACAAGTGGGAATACCCACTGAAGGGGTAAAATGAAGAGATGGATTAAATGCAAGTTGAGAGGGGGAGAGAGGAGTCCTTGATGGCTCCTAGTTGGGTGGAGGAGCAGCTTGGGGAAGCTCTCTGTCAGCCGTAAAGAAGTCAGGGCCCATGAGAACTTTCTGCTCTTCTTTGTACTGGTCCAGGTGTTTCCCTCTTTCCCTACGGGCCAAGTGTTGGAGATCAAGAGTTTGTCGAGAGAACTGTGGACTTCACTTCACCGCTCTTCAGACCCCAGATTGGCTTTCCTTTTGGCTCCTCTCTTCGGGATTACCTCTACGTGAGTCTGCAGCTGCAGCCCAAAGGGCAGGGCATGTGACCTGCTTTTCTCTTTAAGGCTAAGAGATGGCCTTGTGACAATGACCGTGGTGGAAAGGAAGGGCGAATGCAACAGCCAACACCTGCTAGGCACCTACTGTGTCCCTGCCACTGGCTCAGTTTGCATTTACATTCTTTAATGTCACAGTGCCAGCTGAGGAAGACTGGGGGCTAAGCAATGCCCCCCTACCCTCATTAACAAAAGTGTCTTTACCTCAGTATAGAGATCTTGGAGTCTAATAATCTCTCCACTATTTTCAGGGGATCTTTTTATGAGTAGGAAGCTCTACTTGGGAAACAACCTTCTGTTGCTGTTTAGATTTTCTATAATTATTTCCTAGTTCTTCAGTCCAAGTTCCCCATGTCTCCTGGCAAAGAGTTGGAATGGCAGTCATGGCCCCTGGAGCTCTCAGTGGTGGGGGTGGGGAGCTGAGGCAGGACATGCTAAGATAGGGCAACAAGGTGTGGGAGTGAGGGTAGCAATCCTCTTACTCCTCCTGATGTGAATGGAGCTTCAGGATGGGGCTGAGGAGAGTCACCCAGAGGGCTCTACTCTGTGATGGACCCATGTATAGGTATTTATATCTATGCATGGGGTCAGCCACTGAAGCAGAGCAAAACCTACCATGTCAGAAAAGACTTAGAACAGAGAAGTTTCCTGCAGGTTATGAGCATTTGAATGAGAACTATGTAAAGTGGGCTCTCCCATCAGGCAGGGAGATGAATGTTTGACCTTGCAGAGATTGTTGACATCTCTAAAGTTCTATCTAGAACTTGGGGGTCACAGCTCCGAGGAGCTGGCCCGAAGCTGGGACATTTCCTTCCTACCTCCCTCCTTGAACACTAATCAGAAGAAACTTTGTGCCCAGTTCACAGATAATGGCCAGATCATATTTCCAGAGTCGGAGTACCAGATTTTCTCCTACCCCAATCCTCCCCTTAGAGGCTTCACAGGCTGGGATCCTGTGGCCCTGGTGGCTCCATTCTGGGATGATGCTGATTTTTCCAGCAGCCTTGGAACCATATTCTACCAGGTAAGCCTTTCAAACTCCAGCACTCAGGATCCCCCAGGAGCCAGCAAGGAGAGACAAAGGGCTATATTGAGGCTGTGCAAGTATTACTGCTGTCAGAGCCTGGGCTCAGTGTGGGTAGGGAGTGATACTTAAATATGAGGGTGGAGAGGAAACAGAAGGACTGTTACACAGACTCAGGAATACCCTATCGCAACCATGAGTAGACATGAAGTTTGGACCCTCATTCCTTGTCTTTTCTGCCTTCCTTTCCTAGGAATATGAGACACTCTATAATGAGCACAACCTGCTAGTCTGGCAGGTGGAGTCTTGGATTAAAAAGTTCACACAGACCCGGAACTACAAAGCCAGGTGGACCCTAAAGGTCACGTGGGTCAAGGCCCCCGCCTATCCTGCCCAGTGGACCTTTGGCGTGAGTGGACCAATGGATAGCTCCCTGTGTACCATTTGGAAGCCAGATATCCCAGAATCCTAGGCAGGGGCCGCTTTTCTAACATCCTCTCTGACTCAAGGACAGATTGTTGATTACAGCACCGCTCGCCCTCAGCCTGTTTGCTGAGCACTCACCTAATATTTATTTGATTGAAACATGGGAAATGGAATTTTTGCTGGTTATTGGCAGTTATATATGGCTCAACCTGATTGTTATCCACATTTTATTTTATTTTATTTTATTTTATTTTTTTAAATGTTTTTATTTATTTTTAGGAGAGAGAGAGACAGCGTGAGCAGGGGAGGGTCAGAGAGAGAGGGAGTCACAGACTGAAACAGGCTCCAGGCTCTGAACTGGCAGTCAGCACAGAGCCCGACGCGGGGCTCGAACCCACGAACCGTGAGATCATGACCCAAGCGAAAGTCGGATGCTTAACCGACTAAGCCACCTAGGCGCCCCTGTTATCCACATTTTAGAGATGAGGAAGATGACGGTTAGAGAGATTAAGCAACCTGTTCAAGGTCACCCAGTTAACAAATGATGAAACCAGGCTTGGAACTGAGGTTTTTTTGCACTTCCAACTCTGGTTTTCAGCTGCAAAGCCATCCTATGGAAATGGTCGCAACACACAGTGTCCTTGGTCTTCCCTCTGGGACTCAGCTCTTATAGTCCTTGTGTGTGATCTAAAGTCACTTATTTCTTCATTAGGTCAAAAAATTCATTAGTTACGTACTTTGTACAAGCACAATGCTTGGCATCTGCCTTCAGAGAACCTCCAGTCTCATCTGCTGTGGTCCATCTACAATATTTAGGTTAAGGGACCATTTGGACAATGTCCTTGAAAATATCCCAGCAGAAGCTAAATAGGCCTGTCTCAGCTCTCTGGGGTCATGGTCACTCTTTCTGAGCCCGGAGGCGTTCTCACACAAACTCTCTTCTAACTGGATCCTAAACCAGAGCGCTTTATCGCCCCTCCCTGGACAGAAGCCACAAAGCAGGCAAATCCACCATGGAAGGGGCTTTGATGCCCAGCGTGAAAGCTGCCCTACACAATCCCTAACTTGCTCTGCGTAGGCCAGGAAAAGATGATGTGGACATCTGGGCAGGGGTGTGGGAAGTGAGATGGGACATCAGGGAAGAGACTCCAGATCTCTCACAGGCATCCTTATGTTTGTCTCCAACCAACCTCCAGACCAACACCTACCAGGCCATCCTCTCCACGGATGGGAGCAGGTCCTATGCCTTGTTTCTCTACCAAAGTGGTGGTATGCAGTGGGATGTGACCCAGCGCCCAGGCAACCTGGTCCTCATGGGCTTCTCCAGGTAGGACAGGGATGGATGGTCAGCACTGAGCAGACAATAGGAAGTGGTGCAGGGCAGGGATTTTGATGTGCACCCACCCCTGTCCCCCAGGACAGGCATGAAGCCTCCTTGCTGTTGCTTCTGACTCACACCTATTCCTCCTCCTGCTTCTTGCTGTTTCAAATTAAAAGATAGATACCCACTCACCCGGCCATTCTCTTTCCCATCCCAGTCCCCATGCATTGTAATAATTCCCAGAGCTTTGACTTCTCTGATTTCTACGGACATTAGTCAACCTCTCTTGACTTCTCAAATATTACAGTGGTAACAGCCAAAATTCATTACGCTAACTCATTACTATGCATTATTTCATTTGATTATCACAACAACCCCATGAGAGAGATATGCTTTGTTACCCATTCTGCAAATAAGAAAACTGAGGTAAAAATCTATCAGTAATTGTCCAAGTCACAGAGCTGGGAAGTAGCAAAGCAGGAACTGGACCCCAGACATCTGAGGCTGAAATCTGCCTTCTTGACTTGCAGTGGGCTGAGAATTAGCCCCTCAACCAGAGGCACCAACAGCTTGTGAGGGGTCAGTGGGAAAGACAGAGAGTGAAGGCATGGGGCTGTCGATGGGGCTGTGGATTCCTCTGTATGAAGGTGACTCAGTCTCTGGCAACAGTTCTCAACCACAGTATTTCCAGATGCTGGTGTGTGCAATCAACTGTGAAGGTCACATGTAATTTGTTACTGGTAATTGCTGCAAATTCTCTGAGATCATGTTCAGGGTTGTCCCTATAATTACACTGCTTTCACTTGGTTTCTGATGTGCTGTAAAAGAGAAAAGAGTGGAATTATCCAAGTAGCTAGGGATTTCACACCCTCCTGAGTAGCCCGTGGAAGGTGTCACACCTGGTGCCTCACCTAAGCTGTGTCAGAGAGGAGGAAACACAAAGAGTCACCGCTCTGAGGCATGCACTCAGAGTGAGGCTACAAACTCCTCTCTAGGATTTCCTTTTTCCTGGAGCAGTGCCATGAACCTCAACACCGAGGGTGGTGCACCCATTGCATCAGGTCCTCACTCATTTCTGAAGGATCTACAACTGTTACAGCACTTAATCCTCACAATATTGTGAGGTGGATGCTACTGTTGCCTCTTTTCCACCAATGTAAAACCTATGAATCCAAGAGGTTAAGTAACTTGCTCATGACTACCATGCTACTAAGTGCTGGAATCAGGCATTGAATCCATGCCTGTTTAAATGCAGAGACTGGCTCTTAGCCCTCACCACATACTGTCCCTACACAGCCCTCTGTCCCATCCCCAGTTGAAGGAAAACTGATCAGAAGGAGGCCTGAACTCTGTCACACCCCTTTCTCATAACCAGCTTCTTGTAGTTAGTGATGAGATGTAGAATAAATTAGGGTCGTCCCACCCTTCGCCCCCATCTCTGCCCTCTCCTGCCTACTGCTGGGAGTCAGTGATGCTGGCTGGCTGGTGAACTGACTTCATAACTCACTGACAAGCTGATACCTAATGATTAGCTAGACCCAGTGACTGTCTTTCCAACTGGCTGCATGAATCTATAACCTGCCGACTGAGAGGAAAGACCCTGTGAGTGACAGAGGCCTGCAATTCTTTCCTTTGTCTGCAGTGGCGATGGGTATTTTGAAAACAGCCCACTGACATTCCAGCCAGCATGGGAGAAGTATCATCCAGACCAATTCCTGGATTCTAACTCAGGTAAAAGCACCACCTCTCCACACATGAGCTGGACTCAAGTCCTTCTGTCCTCAACTCCATGTGTCATGACAGTCCTAGAGAGGCAGCTCTGTAGCATTTCTACCATCCTAAAGGGTGTCCCCAGCACCATCTGACCCCCAAATGTAATCGGGACTTGGCACTACCCAAGGCACAGCTGGTACCTTCTGTGCCCTAATGTAGTACAGTCTCAACTGGGGTTATGTCTTCTCCCTGGGATGAGCCAAACCCAGGTCTCTCAGGGGGGCCCAGAGTCTGGGAGTGAGGACAGGGGCATGGTGGGAGGTGGGGATATGAATGGGCAGTGAGGACAATTCTCCAAGTGTCCTGTCCCAGATCTGGAATGAGAATCCAGATGAGATCCCTTAAGGAAATCTACCAAGAGGAGTTCCAGAGGTCTGACATTCTTTCACTTATCATTTATTGAGCACCCACTGTGTGCTGGACTCTGTGATAAGAGCCAGGAATATGGAGGGGAAAAAAAAAGGAAAAGGATTGACTATTTGCTCTCAAATAGCTCTCACTCTAGTAAGGTCAGTACTTCAGTATCAGGAGTCCCCATGGAACATGATTCGATATACTGTCCATAGGCCCCAAAGGGAAAGAAATTATAGTTTCCAAAATGTGAGTAAAATGAAGGACATTTTAGCATTAGAAATCAGCTGTGTAGATTGTGAAGTATAAATCTACTTCCATTGTTCTGTGACAAGAACTTGTGGTAAACAGAAGCTAAATCAAGTCATGGTGCCATCTTGTGGAGAGAACTGCCCTGTCAGATTCGGTTTCTCCTATCAAGATGCATCCCCTTGTGACTTCGTGCTTGTGTGTGTGTGTGTGTGTGTGTGTGTGTGTGTGTGTTGGGGGGAGTATCTAATTTGTTTCCCATGATATCAGGCCATTGTGGAGAAGATACATGAACAGAAAATCATAAACAATAATTATTTTCTTCAAAACCTTAACAAATTGTAGTTATCTTGATAATTTCTTCTTTTATGTGGGAACAGGGTCAAAATCTAATCAATTATGTCCTGTTTGTGTCTTATTGAATCCTGGAGCCCCCTTCTCACTCATGGATATTGGGGTGGACAGTATGTAACTTACAGTTAAAGAGCAATTTAAATTCAGCCCCCTGTCAAGGTTTCTTCTCCCAGCTACTTCTCCCTTGTCAGGATGGCATCTGGACACAGCGGAAGCTTCCTCAGCCTCATGGTGCTGGAGTAAGCTCCTGCTCTGCGTGTCAGCTTCTCCATGGCTCCTCAGCTGCCTTCTGGATATTGGCCTCTGTCTTGGCTACTTTGGCCACTGACATGTCTGCGCTGGGGGAGAGGGAGGGTCAGGGGAAGCCAGGTGTCTGAGCTGGTGGCCGGTGGCGTCACTTAGTGAGGTAGAGGATGCCTGAAGAGGAACTGGTCTAGGGAGATTGGAAGGTGCTGGAGCTTAGAGTGGCAGATGGGAGGGTGGAGGATTCGGTGGACTGAAGATCAGGGCTAGGGTCTGGCTCTGAGTGGGTGCAGGCAAGGCCTCCCTGCCCAGCACTTGTCCTAGGGTTTCTCCCCTAAGAGTCAAGCTTTAATGGCTTTTGGAGGTCACATTGAAAGGGGCCAATATGAACTGGGTCCCGTCCCTGGAAGAGCCATCCAGAGTAGGGGAGGGGCAGGGTGTGGTTATGAACTGGGCTGCTAAAGCAGAGCTTGTGGCCCTGGGGTAACCCCTTCTTCCTGTGCTTCTCTAGGCCTCCGGGGCCTGCAGGTCTATAGGCTACACAGGGGAGAAAGGCCCAACTACCGTCTCAGGTGCCTGCAGTGGTTGAATAGACAGCCTCAGTGGCCCCGATGGGGCTGGAACCAGATGTTCTGCCCTTGCTCCTGGCAGCAGGGACTGTGGGACTTACGATTCCAGCCCATCAACATAGGTAACACCTCCTTCTCTTCTCTTGGGGGCACCCCCACTGTCCCCCATAAGCCCAACCACCAACCTTCTGGTCACACCCGAACTGTTC
>NW_027530544.1:4421926-4575602 GCF_008692635.1 Crocuta crocuta | reverse complement strand
CTGCCGCGTCTCCTCCTGGAGCGGGGGCGTGTGCTGCAGCTACGGGCCCTGGGGCGAGCTTCTCCAAGGCTGGACAGTGAGCACTCCTTGGCAGTTTGGTACGTGTGTCCCACCGAGATCTCACCCCCACCCTCTCTGGAGCTCTCTCCTCTTCTCTGTCAGAGACCAGGCCTGGGCACCAAGCCAAGCAGTGGGACCCAAAGAAAGAAGTCTTTTGTCCCCATTCCCTCCCAGCTCCTTCCCCTCTCCAACCATTGATTTCCTGATCTTATAATGTTGGGAAGCTTCATCCTAGGGATTTATGATTAAGTGCCCCTTGTCCCATCTTCACTTGTCCCCATAGCCCCAGACAAGAGTGGGGGCATCTTTCTAGGGAAGAGGAGGGGACCTAGTCTGATGCTGTCCCTCTGGACCCAGATTAGCTGGCAGTCTGGGGGGAGATATGGAATCATCTCCCACAGAGACCCTCCAGAGGAGCTAAGAAGTACAGGGTTGGGGGACCAGGGTAGTGCTCATCCTCCCCCTTCCCATCCCCTGCCCCTGAAAACACAGCAGCCTCCATGGCCCCCAGACCATCAACTGCATGCTCCCACCCCTGCACTTTGAGAGCCCAGGGGCTCAGAAAGAAAGCTCATTAGCACACAGCTCCAGCAAGCCTGCAAGGGAGACCGTAACTGTCAATGACCTGAGGTTACTGAGTGGGGCAGGATCTGACCTGAGGTGTGCCTGATTCCCAAACCATGCGCTTGCTGCTCATGTCATCCTGCCCTACCAAACCTTTTAGCCGGGCTCTGCAGGTGCTCTGTCTGCCAGCAATAGGCTGCTCTTCTCCACAGACCAAGAGCTGGAGCCGTGGGACTGGTGCTGCCGTGGAAGCGACAAGCCCTCCTTCTGTGCCCTGTACCAGCAAAGGCGGCCCCGCATCAGCTGTGCTGGGTACCGGCCCCCAAGACCCGGTGAGGCTGCTGGGGCTGGCCTTGGGGCAGGGCTGAGGCAGAGATCTGGGGTGAGGGCATAGCTTCTTGGGGCCTGGACCAGGGAAGCACTAGCTTCCTGGGGATGGGCTGTGGCCACAAGGGAAGATGGAGATGGTTCCAATGTGTGGCCAATGGCAAACGGAGGGGTTTTATACATGGCATTGGGGAAGGGGTGAGAAGGCAGGGGGCAGAGGTAATGAGTCTGTGTGAACTTGGGTAGGGGATGGTTCTACACTCAGTGAACCCCTCCCGGGCTTGAGTCTGCCTGGAAGCAGGGGAATCTCAGACCCTTCCCTGGACTGCCATGCCAATGTGGTCTTTTGTTGTTTCCAGCCTGGATGTTTGGGGACCCCCACATCACCACCTTGGATGGTGCCAATTATACCTTCAACGGGCTGGGTGACTTCCTGCTGGTCCGGGCCTGGGACAGAAACTCCTCTTTCCTGCTGCAGGGCCGCACTGCTCAGACCAGCTCAGCCCAGGCCACCAACTTCATTGCCTTTGCAGCTACATACAACAGCAGCAGCCTGGACCCCATTGCAGTGAGTGAGGCAGGGGTGCCAAGGAGGAGAGAGAGAAGGAAGAAAGAAACAGGGCAGGAAGGAGGGAGGATACATCCTACCAGTGTAGTAGTTTGAGACTCAACCCTAGAGACAGGGGGGTTCGGCTCCTGGCTCCACCAGCCATGTGATTCTGAAGAAACAACTGAATTTCCAGTGCCTCAGCTTTTTTATAGTAAAATGAAGATAATACTACCTACCTTGCTGGGCTATTGTGCAATTTAAATGAGATAATCTAAGAAATGTGCCTCCCTCTGAGCCTGGCCTATGCTAAGCTCTCCCAGGATGTTAGCTACCATAACCTCATCACACCCACCTACATGTTCCTCTGGGGCTCAAGTCCAGACTCTCTGCAGGCTCCTCTCTCAGCCTCTTGGACTACCTCAGGCTTAAGCCTCCTCCACTTCTCTTCCAGGTTCGATGGCTCCTCAAACCCAATGACACAATCCACGTGCAGGTCAATAACCAGACTGTGTCGTTTGAGACTAACCGTGAAGACTCAGAAGGTAGGCTGGGGACAGCTGTCAGCTGTCCTGCTTTCCAGGGTCAGGCTTCAGCAGGGAACCCAGTGCCTGGGCGCAGTGTGGAGGTAGCAGCACTGGGGCAGAGGAGAGGGGCTGGCAGCCCTGCTTCACCCCCTGTTCTTTCAGCAGCTGTACCTGAACAGCTTCTTCACTGCTTTCTCTGCTCACTTCTCTCCTTCCTCCTGTGTGGTGATGGCCTGTCTGTAGTGGCCCCTGTCTCCAGTCTCCAAGAAGAAGGGGGTGTCTTGTGAGTGTGGCATTTGACCCTTGGAGAAGGCACTCCCAGGACACCCCAGAGCTGCTCTCAGTCTCCCCCCTCAACATCTTGACCCTCCACTACTACCAAGTCTTGGGTCTGCAGGGTTCCAACGCTGGCTTCTTTCTCATCTGTCTCCCAACATCCCAGGCCAGGAGATATTCAACACCACTGGCATTGTAGTGACCCGCAACGGCTCCCTGGTGTCAGCCAGCTTTGATGGGACTGTGACCATCTCTGTGATTGCCCTCTCCAACATCCTCCATGCCTCCTGCAGCCTCCCGGAGGAGTATCGAAACAGCACAGAGGGCCTTCTGGGTGAGAAGCAGACAGGACTCTGCCTCTGAAGCAGCAGCAGCAGCAGCAGCAGTATCAAGAGCTTGGGTCCCAGATCATAGGCAGCTCCGCATCCAGCTGGCTTGTGGACATCCCAGGCTGAGCTTCCCTTTCTCAGCCTCCTTGGGACAGAACCCTGAGGGCAGAGAGGTGGGAGGGGCAAGGGACCTCTTCACCTTCCTTTGAGGCTCATTTCTTATTCTCCCAAAGCTCTAGTTCCAGGGCAGCCGAGGGGGCTTTGAGGATGCCCTTCCTCTCCCTCCAGCCCCTACTTCCTCCCCCTTCCTCCTCCATTTTCTCCTCCTCTATCCCTGAGACAGAGGGGTGGGCTATGAGTCCTTCCTCTGGAACGACTGAACTGAGAACAGATACACCAGAAGGGGCTTCCCAGGCCCTCTACTCCCCCTCACACCTTGAATGTGACCCGTTGGATGCTCCTCAGGGAAGGGGAGAGCCACAGTCCCAGGGTGGCCAACCTTCTACTCTGTCCCTCAGGAGTCTGGAATGACAATCCAGATGATGACTTCAAGATGCCCAATGGCTCCACCATTCTCAACAAAAGCGATGAGTGGCAGCTTTATCAATTTGGAATGACCTGTGAGTCCGGGCCTCAGAGTCCTTGGGGTAGATGTGGCTGGGCTGGGATGAAGGTAGTATTGTCTCCCTCAGGCCTGTGGGAGCCAGATCTCCATCCTTTGTAAAGGAGGGTTAGAAAGGCCAAGAGGAAATGCTGAGGATGCTGGTGCCTGCCACCCCAGAGTCGTCCTCTCCATCCCCATCTCACCTGCGTTTCTCTACCTGGAAGAGAAGGCAAGGAAAATGGTGGCCCTCACTCACTAGAGCAGAGATTTCCAGCCTCAAAAGCTGAAGTCACATCACCCCCCCCCCACATCCCCCTCCTTCCCCCCAAGGCATATAGAGTGAGGGTAAGGAGTGGACATAGCAGAAGTATAGCTGGAATCCCATCCCTGGTACCTGTACCATTTAACCTTGTGTGTTCTAGGGGAAATCAATGATACAAGACTCCTTGGCAAGAGAGACAACACTCTGCCTTCCAACTTCACCCCTGTCTTCCTTTTCCAACTGAAGAACAACCATTCAAGTGAAAGTCTGGCCTCTGATTGTGATGGAGATGAGCAGTGCATCTATGACAGCCTGGCCACAGGAAATATGAAGACCGGCCTGAACACTAAGATGCTCATTAGCAGATACCAGCTGATGAACACCACCCTCAGTAAGTGGCATTTTCAGGGAGGCATTTGCAGACTTGGATGGCAGATGAGGAGTACCCCCTCTTTCATGATATTCTTTTAAGCTGCATGTTTTTCAAACATAACAGATACTTTTGTTCACGTTTTTCCTCTACTCATCCTCCCATGACTCTCCAGCTCGCTCTGTGATGACCTTCACAGCCTTTTCCAACTTAACCCCCGGGCCTCTCAAACTCTTCCTCTGTTCCTCCCTACCCTGCACCCTCCACTCCACATACCCTGGCTTCTCTGTGTTCTTCAAATACACCAGGCTCCCTGCCAACTCCACACCTATTGTGGTCTGCCTGGCCCCCCTTCCTCCAGACAGACCCTCACCTCCTTCAAGGCCTTATGCAAATAGAGTTGTCTTCTTATCAGTGCCTTTCTTCTTTTTTTTTTAATAATTTATTTTTAAAAAATTTTTGAACGGTTTTTTTACTGTTTTATTTATTTCTGAGAGACAGACAGAGAGAGAGAAAGAGACAGCATGAGCAGGGGAGGGTCAGAGAGAGAGGAAGATACAGAATCTGAAGTAGGCTCCAGGATCTGAGCTAGCTGTCAGCACAGAGCCCAACGCGGGGCTCGAACCCACAAACTGTGTGATCATGATCTGAGCCAAAGTTGGACACTTAATTGACTGAGGCACCCAGGAGCCCCATCAGCAGTGCCTTTCTTGACTAGCCTGTCTAAAAGCTCACATTTACCCATACTTCCTATTCACCTTTCCTGCTTTATTTTTTCCTTTGCATTTACAACTACCTAGCATATTTTCTAATTTGCACAGATATCTTTTTTATTATTTATTATTGCTGTGTCCTCACTACATGGAATAGTGCCAGCCATATGTGAGGGACTCAATAAATATGTGTTAACTGACTGACTGAGTGAATGAATGAATGAACAATGAAATGGAAATAGCAGGGCTCCAAAACACAGATATCAGTGAAAAGGTCTTTTTTTTTTAAGTTTATTTGTTGAGAGAGAGAGAGAGAGAACAAGACAGGGGCAGAGAGAGAGAGGAAGAGAGAAAATCCCAAGCAGGCTCCACATTGTCAGTGCAGAGTCCAATGTAGGGCTCGAACTCATGACCTGTGAGATCATAACCTGAGCAGAAATTAAGAGTTGGATGCTTGACCAACTGAGCCACCCTGGTGCCCCAACCAGTGAAAAGGCATTTTCCTCTATTTACTGACAAATGCAATGCCCATCTAGAGATTACCCTCATGGTTTTCAGCCCTCTTCCAAAGGTAAAACTCTGTAATGGTCTGAACAACACTTTGTACCATGTCCAGCATAGCACTCTGATCAAGAGAGAACTTGACCTGAATCCTGTGTGGGGAAAAGATAAAGAGAAAATAATGATTTGGCCAAGTGGGCAGTACAACCCCAACCTGCTCTATATAGATCTGAAAGCAGATACACAGAATCATTCCTGCTTCCAGAGGTGGGTCACAGCCCACGGAATGCCTCACACAAACCAGAGGACTTGCCTATGAGGCAAGAAAGTGTCCTGCCCCAAACCTTGAATCCCTCTTTGTGTTTCAGGTAAGTATCCACCTTCTATTGAGGGTGATCAAATGGTGAGAGCCTACCTGGGGCAGACCAAGCTGACTCAGTACACCAGCCGCTCTGAAAACGTCGTATTCACCCTGAGAAACAGCAACACTGACTTCAAGCTCTTTGGTAAGAACAGTTGTCTGCAGGTGTAAAGAATGTGGTCAGAGTCAAACTTTAGGTAATTTTGCATTATCATATCCTGTGCAACTTCATTCCACTTTTCCATTGGAAAATCTAGGACTAGCATTTCTTGGAGTAATCCCTAAGATTCAGATAGTGCCCCCAGTGAATAACAGTGATGGGCTTCCAGCAATCTGGCCAGTTAGCTGCACTTGAACTTGAATTCAAGTGATTCAAAGGTGATTTCACCTCAAATCCAAGAACATGCAATCATCTCTAACCATCTTTATGCAATAACCAAATTATTAGAATAAAATATAACCATTAAAAATATGAATTTAAAACATATTCTTTTTTTAAATAGTTTATTGTCAAGTTGGTTTCCATATAACACCCAGTGCTCATCCCCACAAGTGCCCTCCTATGTGCCCATCACCCCCCTTCCCCTCCCCACTCCCCCCATCAACCCTCAGTTTGAATTTAAAACATTTTCAAATCTATTAAAAGAAGGATATAATGTGGAACATGATTTAAAGATACAAGTATCTTCATTTGGTATGTTTCTCATTTACTTTTATGTTTGTCAACCACATTTGCCTAACTTTGTCTCTCCTTGTGGCTTTTCTCCGCTGGAACCAAGCCAAGTCTCAACTCTCTCTGTCAGTAATGGTGTGGGGACCCCCAGTCCTGCAACCATGATCTGGGTCAAAAAGCCAAAGCCCACAGGATGCAACTTGCCTTTGGTTGCCAGGACCAATGATGCTAGTGACTATTTTCTGCTAAACCAAATCTATTAGGGACCTTATTTTGAGCTCAGAGCATCTGCCTTATTTTCTTTCTCTGGGCATAAGAAGGGACTTCTTTGTCTGTATCCTTTGGCTCTATGTGGCATTCTGTCAGGTGCTAGCCAATGGCATTAGGAGATTTTCTCCTCCACTGGGCTCCTCTTCTGAAGAGTGACAGTCTGCAAGTTTCTCTCATCTGTTCCCTCTTATCAGTAACTTTCAACCTACTATTTTAAGGAGACTTTCTTATTTTCTTGGAAAACAAGATGGGTTTTGATCATAGGAGTCCTTGTTGACAATGTTTTACTGTTGTCAGGTGTCTGAAAGTCAAAGGTCCAAGAAGCGAGGGAGTGGGTGAGAAATCGGGACAAGGAATGTAAAGGGGAAGCCAGTTTAGTCTGCAGTATAGCCTGGAGAAGCATCATACTGGTCCTTTTCTCTTCCCTCCTAGATGTCCCATCCTGCTGCAGGCCCAGGAAGGGGTTGCCCTTTGGGGTCTATTCAGGGGTTATCTCCCTTCCCTTCTGTGGAGTTCTACCCTACAATCAGTTAGTGGGGCTCATGCTACCTCCAGCTTGGGACGTGACTAGGATCACTCCAGGAAACCATCCTTGTTCAAAGAAATGTCTAATGACATTTGAGGGGTGGTCTGAGAAAGGTGGGGGAAGGCCAGTGTCAGCACCCAGGGTATTAGATTCCAGGATGTGTCAGACGGCACAACAGTCAAGGCCCCGAGCTCTCAATGGTCTTGTTTTCCCTGGGGCAGAGAATGGGACATTGTTATGGACACCAAAGTTGTTGGAACCATTCACTCTGGAGATTCTAGCAAGAAATGTCAAAGTCAACTTGTCATCTGTACTCCAGCCAAAGACAGTGGTCTGTGCTTGCAGGGAAGAGAGCCAGTGTTTATACAACCAGACCAGCTGGGTGGGCAATTCCTCCCTGGAGGTGAGTATTGGGAGGAGGTTGGGAGGGAAGTTTCCTTGTTGAGGGGAAAGGTGGTGGGAACTGAAGGGATGTCATACTTCAGTCCCTCTGTGGTACTCTGTGTGTTGGGAGCTGTGGTGGGTGAGTAGAGCCGATCCCAATCTCAGTCCATAAACGTACATGTATAAGAAACAGAACTCTTGCACGTATAGGAGGAATAGGAGGAACTTAACAGAGAACCATGGGGGAGAGAAGGGGATAAACAGTTGGGAAGAGGGGCGCCTGGGTGGCTTAGTCGGTTAAGCGTCCGACTTNAGTTGGGGAAAGGGAGGGAGACAAACCATGAGAGACTCTTGAATGCTGAGAACAAATTGAAGTCTGATGGGGGTGGGGGAGAGGGGAAGGGGGGTGATGGGCATGGAGGAGGGCACTTGTTGGGATGAGCACTGGGTGTTATATGGAAACCAACTTGACAATAAACTATTAAAAAAAAAGAAACAGAACTTTCTTCACTGCTTATAGCTCAACTGAGTTTTTATCTCCCAGCTCCCACTCTGCCAGGCTGACAGGAGACATCCACCTCAGCCTCCCTTAAAGCTCCCCAGGGGTTCCCAGCTCCACAGTTCTAGAACGAGGCAAGGAGATGTGGGGCAGGAAGGTGTCCTTGTGATCCCTGGGCATGAACCCATACAGATCACAGGTTCCACGCTCCCTCCACTTCAGGCCTACAGAGGTGCTCTGTGGCCTCAATGCCCTGCTCAGACATGGGAAAACTTTCATAAGGTGGTCTAAGTTTCCATCTGCCTAGAAGCACCACACAGCCATTTCTCTCTGAGGTCTCATCATTGTGGTGTTGCAAAGAGAGGTGTAGGTCCCCTTTGATGTTGACACCCCAGAACCCCTTGCTTTCTATTTTACTCTCTCCTCCCAGCTAAAAGAAAGATCTCTTCATTTTGGATAAAAATCTTTCTCCGTTCAAGTTTTTTTTTTAATTTTTTAAATGTTTCATTTATTTCTGAGAGAGAGAGACACAGATGATACCACATCATCCCCTCCACCCCTTATACACACACACCCTTCTCCTGAGGCATGAACCAAGAATTCCTACCTGAGAGACGTAGAGGTGGAGGAGTCCAAGGGGTAGAAAAGGAAAAAGATATGGGCTGGGAAAAACAGAGATAAAAATCAATATATTATTTTAGGTATCCCAAAATATCCAGTCTTGGAAGTAGACAGTGTTGGTGGGTTTCATTTTAGGGAGATTAGAGATTAGAGAGGAAAGAGTAGGGGTGTCAGAAGAGAAAGAGCATGGGTGTTGATAAGGTTTTGGGAATCCGTACCACCCCTGTGCCATCGTTCTGGTTGCCGCGTGCTCTCGCTGTACTTAGCAGTAAGGCTCTGTCTTCTTGATTTGGGAATCAGCAAGGGAAGGTGATGGAGGAAACTGAGCTTGGGTAGGATAGTAGAATATTTAGTTGGTGCCTGTCATAGTCTGGAAAGGGTTTCAGGCAAGGAGATGCGGTGTGAGAGGAAAGTAAGTGTCTGAGACCCCAGGGCAGGCACCAGGCAGAGGGGTCAGGGGAACGAATGCCCCGGGGGGGCCCAGTGCACTTGGCAAGAATGTACAGGACCACGGCCTGGTCAAGAGGGTGCTAAGCAGAGGCTGGCAGAATTAAGACAAGGACTCCAGGTTCATGGGTTCTCAGACCAGAGGGGTCAGTACAGAACCACCCAGAAGCCTTTAATGGTTCAGCCTCCCGGCTCCCTGGTGATCAGCAACCCATTCCAGGTGGCCAGCTGCAAGTGTGATGGGAACACCTTTGGCCCCTACTGCAAACGCTCCAGGGACCCCTGCGAGGAGCCGTGCTTCCCGAATGTAAAGTGCACTCCTGGGGTGGGCTGCGAGGCCTGCCCCCAAAACCTGACTGGAGATGGGCGTCACTGTGCAGGTGAGCCGGGAACAGGGCCCTGGCAGGAGGAGGGCCTGGGGACAGTTGACACCTTGAGGGCCTAGGGCAAACCATTTCCCCCCCTCTTCCAGTACGTCTTTAGAGTACTCACTGCAAGGGGGTATGGTAAGGAGGTGAGGACACGGGGTGAGGTACGAGGCTGAAGGAGAAGAGATTGTGCAGGAAGGGGGAAGGAAGGACAGAGCAGACCTGAGGCCCTGATGGGGGAAACCCAGGGCAAAAGACTGAAGAAGGCCTGGGGGAGGGGGGAGACGTCCCGCAGCAGCCAGCAAGCCAAGGCTCCAGTGAAGTCATGATGAGGGAGATCACAGTGAGACTTTCACTAAGTCCCCTAAAGTGCCCAAACGAAATGGAGAGGCCACTGGGTCTTCTGAGCAGAGGCCTGAGTGGGTAGAGCCACAGCTTTACAAGGCAGACAGAAGGACGGAAGTAAGGAAAGCAGGCTGGCGGGCCCTTCTCCTGCCAGGCCTCTGGGTCCTTTCCTGACGCAGGGGGTCTGACAAACACGCCATTCCCTCGGCAGAAATGGGAGAACACCTACATGCTGGGGTTTCCCAGCAAAGAAATACCTGGAAAAGGAGAGAAGGATAGCTTGGGGCTCAGAATGACTCATAAGCAAAACACAGACTGAATGGACTTTGGGGGAAGGAAAGCAAGCCTGTCCCAGGAGCCGCTTTCTGTGGGCTGGGTCTCCCCACGGCTGCCCAGCCCTATGCTGCCAGCCTCCCCACTCCCTCTGCAGCTCTGGAGAACTCTCCCCTCTGTCAGAACGTGTCCTGCCCTGTGAATTACTGCTACAACCAGGGCCACTGCTACATCTCCCAGACGCTAGACTGCCATCCCACCTGCGCCTGCCCCCCAGCCTTCACCGACACCCGCTGCTTCCTGGCTGGGAACAATTTCACTCCAACCATCCACCAAGGTACCAACAGCTGCCCTCTGCCTTCATATGTCTCTCACTTGGCGGAAGATGGGGGACTCGGGGGTCAGAGCTTCGTTCCTCAAACTCAACAGGGCAGAGCTCCAAATCTCTCAGGTGGTGGTAGGCTTTGGGAGCTGCGGTTGGGGGGCAGCGGCCAAGGCACAAGTCCCAAGCCTGAGCAGTCTGCTGAGGAAAGACTGGAGGTGACCTCACGGCCCAGAGAGACGAGAGTGAGGAAGCCCTGACCATAGTGGAATGGGCACTAGGGTGAGGTTCAGCAGAATCAGTCACTTCTGACTCCTCTGGTGACCTTTTGTCACTGTAGAATGGGGCAGCCTCCCTGAGCTGACCCAGCAAACTTCTTGGGTAAGTCTGCATAAACCGTGAGGTGATTGTGAATCTGCTTCTCCCATCTCCAGAGCTTCCCGTAAGAATCATCCGGCTCTTGCTCAGGGAAGAAGAAAATGCCTCCGTAACAGATGTCAATGCCTCGGTCAGTGCTCCAGGCCAGCTCTGGGTGGGGAGGTGGGTCTTGGCAGGTTTAGGGTTTGGTCCTGGACATCACTTATATGTTCTACATCTCACCATCCATCTAGATTCAGTTGCCAGAGGAGGCTGGAGCCTCCTGCCCCAGGGAAGGCAGGGGATGGAATCCCCAGACAGAGCCCTCTAAGGGGACTGGAATAACTAGACCACAATTGTCTAGGGGGGGTCACGTCACCCCAGCCTCTCCTTCTGAGTATCCCCTGAGACCTGCACTTGAGTAGCATATGGTAGAAACATGAGAAGCCATTTTGCCTCCAGGAAGCCTTCCCTGACTTCCCAGAGGAGGCTAGCATCTCCCTCTTCTTGGCTCCTATGCCCTTGTCCATTCCTCAGCCTCAGAGAGAGTACCACAGTAGTTGAATTATTGAGGCTCTAGAATCCTACATACCCAGGTTAAAATCTTGGCTCTCCCATTCCCCAGAGCAGGTGTAACAATTGGACAAATTATTTGATGTCTCCTCTGTAACACAGAAATAATAATAGTACCTATTTCAATGGGTTGTGTCAAGTTTTAAATGATAATGTATGTAAAGCACTAACTGCAGTGCCTGAAACACAAGTGTTCAAAAAATTATGATAATAATTATTACTATTGCTAATACTACAGCATTCCACACTCTGAATAGTAAAATCTGTTCATGCTTATTCACTTCACCAGACTATGGGTCTCTGAGTATAGACTGTTTCTGAGTCAGCTTGAAGTCCCCAGCACCTGACCATCCCCTAGGTCTGGCTAAACATAATCAGTGTTCAATATACACGTGGGGAGAGAATGATTGGATGAGTCACAGAAGCGAGGCAAGGCAGGAGGCACTCATTCCAGATTTTCCCCTTGTCATTGGAGGCACGGAGGTATGCCTTCACTTACCAACAAACTTTTTTGTTAATGTTTACTTATTTATTTTTGAGAGAGAGCAAGCACAAGTGGGGGCATGAGAGAGCACGAATGGGGCAGAGAGAGAGGGAGAGAGAGAATCCCAAGCAGGCTCCGCACTGTCAGTGCAGGGTGCAGTGTGGGGCTCGAACTCACGAACCGTGAGATCATGACCTGAGCTGAGATCAAAAGTCAGATGCTTAACTGATTGAGCCGCCCAGGTGCCCTGCACCAACAAACTTTTATTAAGCAGGAACCCATGCGAGTTACCAGGTTAGGCTGGGGTGTAGGGGAGCAGGAATGGATGAGAAATATTCTGTAGGTCCTGGCGCTCATGTGCAAAGAAGGAGCGAGGCATGGATAAATAAATGCATTCAAGTGGGAAGGGTCTCCTCTTTGGACTGGGCCTCACTCCCACCCCCCCACCCACTCCCTAGGTGGCCTACAGACTGAGGAAGCTGGATGTGAGGGCCTTTCTCCAGAACAGCCAAGTGGTGCAAATGTAAGTGGGACTGTCCCTGCCCTGTCCCCAGGTCCTCCCTTCCCCTTCTACCCTTAATGCCTCACTCTACCCCTCCCTCACAGCAATTCCGGGGCAGCACAGGCCCCGGGAAGATACCTTCAATGCTGGAATGTCATCTCGGAGTTCCAGTACCTCCCTCGGGGTCCTGTTATCGACTTTCTGAACACCAAGCTGCTGGATGCAGTGGTAGAGGCATTCTTACCCCAGGCCTCATGGAAGAGATGGAACAGAAGTGAGGAGCCCAGGACCAACGTGAACTTCCACTCCATCTCCAGAGAAGATGTGTACAGTGTGAAGGCTCGTGAGTCACTATCCTGGGGATAGTCACAGGGACAGCTGAGGGAGGAGGTGAATGAAGGGGACCTATCACAGATCTTCAGCCCACACAAAGCCAGGGTGGAAAAGTTTTCTATGGAGAGCCACAGATAAGCAAGAAGCAAGTAACTTACTTAGTTTTTTGTTTGTGATTTTAAAAAAGTTTTTTTTTAATGTTTATTTATTTTTGAAAGACAGAGCAGGAGTAGGGGAGGGGAAGAGAGAGAGGGAGTCACAGAATCTGAAGCAGGTTCCAGGGTCTGAACTGTCAGCAGAGCCCGATGCGGGGCTTGGACTCACGGACTGTGAGATCATGACCTGAGCTGAAGTCAGATGCTTAACCATCTGAACTACCCTGGCACTCCTCTGAAGGAAATGATAAGCATTTTACCTACCAGCTTTATAGATACAAGAGCAGAGCACAATATACTGCTTGATGAATTCCCAGGGATATAGTTTCATGGAGCATTTACTCTAATTGTCAATTTCTGACCATCACCACTAATGATTTTCTTTCTTTTAATAAAATTGTTAATGATTTTGTTAAAATACCTTTGCATTTTATAAACATAAGCAGGGACATCCCTTTTACCTTTGCCCTCCAGCTGGAGGATATTAAGCTAAAGACTGGAGACCTGGCCCGGGGACAGAGATGTCCCCTCCTGGAAAGGTGTGACCCAATGCAAAAGCCATGCCCAATCCAAACTTTAACACCCCCATCTGGACAGGGAGATGGGATTTCTGAGTTCCCTTAACTGTGATAGCCACTTGTTATCCTCGAACAAGAGTGAGATGAGTTGGTAAGCTTACCAGGGAAGGAAAGGAATAGCTTTCACTATGTTGGGAGTGAAGCAGAGAACAGGGCAGTGACCACGCCAAACCCAACAGAAGCCAGTGTGTTACTGGAGGGTGGGAACAAGCAAGAGCTTCTTCTAGAATCTGGGCTGGGCCTCCTCCCTCCGGGGGGCAACAGTGTGAAATCCTCTGAACTACTCTGCATATGTGCAGTACGGGGTAGGGGTCCGGGTAAGGGAACAACTGCCCTAGACCTGACTATGACTTTTATTAAAGAAAACAGACCAAACCCCCCACCATTTTTATCATACAAGTACAATATGTTTTTTTGTAGAAGCTTTAGGAAATGCAAATTAACAAAAAGAAAAAAAATCGCCTGTAATTCCAATCCCCAAAGACAAGTCCATTTTGCACATAGCCTTCTGAATTTCCTTTTGCACATAAGGATCTTCACACCTATCAATATTTTTTATAATAAAGGATAAAGTAGTGTCTAATGTTTTGATAACCTCATTACTTAAGCAATTGTGAACATATTACTTTGTGTATTATGTATGTATTCCCATTTGATTTGTTATTTTATCATACATTTTAGCATAGTGTGCTATACTTTATTGAAACAGAGTGTTATACCAATAGTGACCACTTATTGAGTGCTTACTGTGTTAGGCAATGTACTGAATATTTTGTATTTATTATCTCCTTTAACCTTCACAGCATGGTAGTTACTCTTATTATCGTTTCCTTATTATAAAAGATAAGGAAATCAAGGCTGAAAGAGATAAGAAATTTCCCCCAACTTGTTAGTAGTAGAGTTTGAATTTCATCTTAGGTCTGGTTTTCTTCAAAGCATCTGCTCTTAACCAATGCACTTTCCATACCATGGTGGTTGCACAATATTCCTTAACAAAGTCCCTCCTATTAAACATTGTTGCTATTATAAACCATGCTGCTCTAGACTTCCGTGAACATATGTATTTGCACACTTTTCCTATTATTTCTCAGGATAAATGCCTAAAAATGGAATTCTTGATTGGAAAGGTATATATTTGGTGTTACTGATTGCTTTCCATGTTCCTCTGTGTCCTACCTGACAGTGAACGTGAGCACACTGGAGACTTACTTCAAATGCAATGGCTACAAGGGCTACCACCTGGTCTACAGCCCCCAGAGTGGCCTGACCTGCGTGTCTCCGTGCAGTGAGGGCTACTGTGAGCACGGAGGCCAGTGCCAGCACCTGCCCCAAGGGCCCCGCTGCAGGTGAGTCGGGGAGAGGGCAGGAAGGGCAGTGCTGGGGAATCCGAGCTGGGCAAAGATGCTGCAAGGGGCCCACAAACCCCATGGTATTTTGTGGTGTCTGAAAGTTAGGATGGCTCTTCTGTAACTGAGAGAATAGGGATCAGAGAAAAAGCAACCAGGAAAAAGATGTGTGAGTGCCTACTCTGTGTGCAGAATAAAGATGTTACATTACCTCTAATACTCTAACCAGCTACTAGGTAGGTATTATGAACATTTTTTAAAAGCTTATGTATTTATTTTGAGAGAGAGAGAGAGAGAGAGAGAGAGAGAGAGAGAGAGAGAGTGTGTGTGTGCGCGCGCGCGCGGGGGAGGGGTAGAGAGAGGGAGAAACAGAATCCGAAGCAGGCTCCATGGTCAGCGTGGAAATCACTACCGAAGCTGAGATCAAGAGTCAGTCAGGTGTTGGGGCGCCTGGGTGGCTCAGTTGGTTAAGCATCCGACTTCGGCTCAGGTCATGATCTCACGGTCCGTGGGTTCGAGCCCCTCATCGGGCTCTGTGCTGACAGCTAGCTCAGAGCCTGGAGCCTATTTCAGATTCTGTGTCTCCCTCTCTCTCTCTCTAACCCTCCCCTGCTCACACTGTCTCTTTCTCTCTCTCAGAAATAAATAAAAACATTCTTTTAAAAAAAGAGTCAGTAGGGTGTTTAACTGACTGAGCTCCCCAGGTGCCCCAGTATTATGAGCATTTTAAGGAAGAGATAGGTAAAGCACCTGCCCAAGGTAAGTTAAGGAGCAGGATGTGGGTTCCAAAAGCAACTTCTTCCACCTGATTTTGCTTCTGGAGTGTACATTCTACTGTCTGCCTGTGGGAGAGGCACCCACTGCCTCCTGTCTAGGTCCCTCCCTGCCCCTCCTTAAGAGTACCTGTCAGGGAAGGCCCTCTGCAACTGGTGTCCTAAGTCCCCTCGGTTCATCAGCAGTCTCAGGGGCTCCCGTGAGGGAGTGCACTAAGCCTATAGGCCTGCTAAGGAGGAGAAGGGCAGTGCCACCCGGGGCCCTCACGTCGTATCAGTGCCCTGTGTCTACCCTCATGCTCACTGCAATCCCAGATCCACCCAGCCCTATTGCCTCCCGGGTCCAAGGAGCGCTAGGAGGAGCCAGGGCTGTGTCTGCGCATGCTCACCTGTGGCCAGGTGGCGCTGACCCCAGGGCCAGTCTCCGCTAGCCAGTGGCCACACTTCAGCTCCGCCTCCTTCCCCAGAGGGGAGGCCAGCCTTTGGTGGAAAACCTCCTGGGGCCTCCTCGCTGTTGACCTGTTGACCGTGTCCCCTCTCTTTGTCCCCAGCTGCGTGCCCTTCTCCATCTACATGCCCTGGGGCGAACACTGTGAGCACCTGAGCGTGAAGCTTGGAGCCTTTTTCGGGATCCTCTTTGGAGCGCTGGGAGCCCTCTTGCTGCTGGGGGCAGTGGTGTTTGTGGCCCTGCGCTTCTGGAGCTACCCCGGGAGCCAGTACTCCTACCCTCTGGACTCAGAAAGCTGAGACCTCTCCCCAAAGGGGTAGCTGTGGCTTAAGATACCTCGGGACCCACCCCAGCCTCACCCATGTATTTGCCAGAGCCTTTGCTTTCAGGAGGCTGGGAAAAGGAAGGTGCCTGAAGGAGATTCAGGATTCTTGGTCCAAGATCACACCTTGTCAGTAGACACAGGCAAACAAGAAGGGGCCATAAAGACCACCTACTTAAAGGATGGATTCTCACACAAAAAGGACACTGACCTACATACACACTTCAGAGTTAATAATGTCTAAGCTAAAAACCAAAATGCATTTGTATGCAAAACTCCAATTTACTTCTAATTAAAGTCTGTTTAAGTAAAATCCTTCTGACTTTTTTTTTTTTATTTCCCAAGCCATGGATTCCACTTGTGATTTTCCTCTGGGGCCTGAAGGGCTAGGCACAGGGAGCGGAAGAGAAGAAGTGGGTTGGACCCAGGCCTGCTTCAGCCCTCAGCCACTCTCTGTGGGGAAGCGTGTTGCTCCAGTTCAGGCAAATCCTTGCTTCAGCCCCCACATCACTTTCTTTCCCTGAGGAGAAGAACACGAGCCACAGCCTGGCCTTTGGAGGAGGATGGTAGACATACTCCCATACGGAGTAGCCCAGACTCACCTAGGAGCCCTCCCTGCCTTGCTGGTCTCTGCCCATCAGTTCTGAGAGGATAAATACACTCAGTGCCTTTACCTGTCTGGTTTCTGTCCCCACTGCCTGTGTTCCCTGCAGGAGGGATTAAATCATTGCAGCCACCTTTCCAAGAACCAACTTGAGAAGCAGGCCACCCACCCTCTCCTTAGACCCAAAGTACCCAATCCCTCATATACTTTCTCTGTCCTTTCCTGGGCCCCAGCGGAGTCTTGTGAGCCTCTCCACCCTGCAGTCCCTTGGCACCACTCTGCTTGTTCCCAGCAGCCTGACCAGTTTCCACCTCACCCTTCTCTCCTAGCAGGCAGAACTTCATGCCTCTCTGGTGGAACACATCCAACAAAAACGGGTCCACAATTCCCATGTCTCAAATACCTCAATTCCAACTCTATGCAGAAACTGGGCCTCTTGTCCCTAAATCCCAAATCTCTGAAGGGAGAATCTCATTAGTCCAGTTTATGCCAATTGTCCATCACTGGTCCAAACTAATGTAGCCAAAGGGTAGGAAAGGAGGTCACATGATACAAACCTGGTGCTCAGGCTCATTCTTTTAGGTGAGGAAGTGGTGTTGTAGGAAGTTCAGGAGAAACGTGATCTTTGATCTGAGCAGAGACTCCAAACTGTCTGCTTTTCACAGAGAATGACGGCTCCCAGTAGGGAAGGCCCCTCCCATATGTACAAAGTTGTGGTTTTAACCTCAAATACCCAAAGTGTAATCAAAGCTCCTTCTGAACTCATTTTTATTTGGGGTGCCTGGCTGGCTCAGTCAGTAGAGCATGAGACTCTTGGTCTTGGGGTTGTGAGTTCAAGCCCCACGTTGGGTATGGAGCCTACTTAAAAAAACAAACAAACAAAATGTATTTAGTCCTAGCATTAATTTATCAAGAATTAAGCATATAGCCCAAATGGATTCACTACCAAACGTTTCAGGAAGAAATTCTACCATGTCTGTATAATCTCTTTCAAAAGATTGATTTCAAAAGATATGTTTTTTTTTTTCAGAAAAAAACCATAAGGAAAAAACCATACAGCAATATCTCTCATGAACATAGATGCAAAAATACTTCAACAAAACATTAGCAAATAAAACCCAACAATGAATACAAAGAATTATATGCCATGACTAAGTGGGATTTATTCCAGGTGTGCAAGGCTGATTTAACATTCAAAAATCAATTAAGAGGTTTTTGGGAGGCTCAGTGGGTTAAGCATCTGACTCAATTTTGGCTCAGGTCATGAATTCATGGTTTGTGAGATGGAGCCTGTGTCAGGCTCTGTGCTGACAACATGGACCCTGCTTGAGATTCTCTCTCTCCCTCTCTCTCTGCCCCTCTTCTGCTTGAATGCTCTCACTCTCTCTCTAAATAAACATTTAAAAAAATCAATCAGTGTAATTTATCACATCAACAGAATAAAGAAAATCATGTGATTATACCAATAGTTGCAGAAAAAACATTTGACAAATTCAAACACCAAAATTCTTGGCAAGCTAGGAATAGAGGGGAACTTCCTCAGCTTGATTTTTTTTTAAAAACCCTATAGCTAAGAATTACACACCAGAAGAGAGGGGCGCTGAGGGGTGGGCAAAATGGGTGAAGAAGATCAAGAAGTAGAGACTTCCAGTTCTAAAATTAATAACTCATAGAAATGTAATGCACAGCACAGGGAATGTAAACAATTATATTGTATTAAGTTTGTATAGTAATTAGACTTATTATGGTGATCATTTCATAGTATGTATAAATGTCAAATCCCTATGTTGTAGGCTTGAAATTAATCTAATATTGTATGTCAATAATACTTCAATTAAAAAAAATGAATCCTAATGTAAACTGTGGACTCTGGATGAATAATGACATTTCAGTGTAGGTTTTTTGATTGTAACAATGCTCTCTGGTGGGAGATGTTAATAGTGAAGGCAGTTGTGTGTTGGGGGGAAAGGGATATATGGAAACTTTGCACTTTTAGCTCAGTTTGCTATGAACATAAAACTATGCCAAAAATTGGGTTTATTAATTTAAAAATTGTACAAATTTAAATAAAAAGAATTAAGCACATATGACACTACAAGGAGACAGGGTGGGCTGGGGGGTGGTGCCCAGCAATTAGAAAGAAAGGGATGTGAAACAAGGAGGGGGGCGTAAACACGAAACGCGGTGGACTGTTGAGATGGCCCTTGCCCTGACCATTGCAATCCCAAAACTAAGTTATGTGATGAGGACTTTATAATGTGACCCAAGAACAGGGAGGGCATGCTCATTCTGAGCATAAGGTCCAAAAATTACATCTCACTCTAAACCCGGCGAGGACTCTTGGCAAGGGATTGACCCGCACCGTGCAAGACCGTGATCGTTATAGATACTGTGCGTCCTGAGCATGTGAAAAGGGAACCTGAAAGAACAAAAACAAGGTGGCAAATGGGGGGCAAGCCCACCCAAACTCAAAGTCCTTCCTCCCCTCATCCATCTTCGGACATTAAGTTTCTTCTGCTCTCACTGGGCAATGGTGGGGGGAGGGGAGCGGAGGGCAGAGTAAGTGTTGCAGACTATCCTGCCATAGGTGTGGAGATATCCAAAGCCTAAGAGAAGCTCAAGGGCTTGCTACAGGGAAGGAAACCCGTAGATTGGGGAAAAAGAGGAGGTGGGGACACTGGTTGAAGAGGAGGCATTCAAAGTAAGGCTGTCAGATTTAGCAAATGAAAATACAGGAAGCCCAGTTAAATTAGAGTTTCAGAAAAATCACAAATAACTTTTTTAGTATAAGATGTTCCATGAAATGCTTGGGATGCCCATATATTTTAAAAAGCATTCATTGCTTATCTGAAATTCTCATCTAATTGAGTGTCCTATATTTTACCTGGCAACCTGGTTAAAATGGCTGAGGCACTGGGAGTGTAGAGAAAGGGGTGTCTTGAGAAAGGAAGGGGGTGTCTGTGTGGGAAGGAAAGGCCTCTTGGGGCACCTGGCTGGCTCAGTCAGAAGAACATGTGACTCTTGATCTCAAGGTTGTGAGTTCAAGCCCCATGTTGGGTATAGATACTATTTAAAAATAAAATCTTAAAAAGAACAATTGAAAGTTAAAAAGAAAAAAGGCTGCTTGGTAAGTGGTGCCATTCAGATCAAGGATACAACTGCAAATTTTCATCAGCCTGCTCTCTGGATCTGTGTGGTTTGGATTCTGTCACTTATGCACCTGGAATAAAGAACTGATGGGTCCTTCTTCAGGGTTCCAGGCATGTGTTGGTTTGGCAGAGAGGAGGTAGACAGGTGTGACGCCCTTATTGGGCACTGGGCACTCTTAAAGGGCTGAGCCAGACATACAGATCCCTTGCCCATCCTTCCCTGCTCTCAAAGGAGCCTTCCAGAAACTCTTCATCAGTGTAAAGCAAGCAGCTTTAAAAGACCAGGGTGGCAGGGGTACCTGGGTGGCTCAGTCAGTTGAGCATCTGACTCTTGATTTCAGCTCAGGTCACAATGTCACAGTTTGTGAGTTCGAATCCCGCATTGGGTTCTGTGCTTCAGCTCCGTGCTGACAGAGTGGAGCCTACTTGAGATTCTCTCTCTCCTCATCTCTCTCTCTCTCTGCCCCTACCCTGCTCTCTCTCAAAAATAAATAAACATTAAAAAAATAAAGACCAGGATGGCAAATAATAGATAACTGGCATGATATAGCAGTGTAAATATTTACCAAAAAAATGATGCCCACTCATTTGAATTTGGGGCACACCCATGGGATCAGTTACCAGTCACTGCTTTCCACTAACTGGCAGCCAGTCCCCCTTACAGAGGTTGTAGGAAGGACTGGCTGTGGCAGGTGATTCAGCTGAAGTCTCTCGTCAGAATAGTCCCACCTCATGCTGTCCTCACCATGGCCTTTTGTTTTTGCTTTCTGGGTTTGGGCTGAGTCACGGGTGACTTTAGACAGGCTCTCTTGTTTAGGTCCACACCCACCTTTGTCTACATGAAATACATAGCCTTTTCACCTCATATACACACACCTTTGAGTCTTAAATAACTGGAGAATTTTTCTCTAGGCTTTCTGGTTCTTGCTGGTTTGTAACATTACTTCAGCTAATTCTGGTCAACACCAGTAATTCTCTCTCTTTCTCTTTGCCTCTCTCTCTGTCTCTGTCTCTCTCTCTCATACACACACACACACACACACACAACATGCAAGCATAATTACACACTTTTATTCCCAAATGCTTCTAATTGGTATAGCCTATATTTTACAAATTTTTTGGCTTCCAATAACAATAATCAGCATTGCATGTGCATGTTATGTCCTTATATGTGCATAATTAAGTTTAAATTATCTACTTTATCAGTTTTCCCTGATTCAAATAACTGTAGGGGCACCTGGGTGGCTCAGTCAATTAAGCATCAGACTTTGGCTCAGGTCATGATCTTGTGGTTCATGAGTTCGAGCCCTATGTTGGGCCCTGTGCTGACAGCTCAGAGCTTGGAGCCTGCTTTGGATTCTGTGTGTCTCTCTCTGCCCCTTGCACTCAGTCTCTCTCACTCTCAAATATAAACATTTAAAAAAATAAGTGCAAAGCAAGAAAAAAAAACCTAACAACTGCAGTGTTACCTATTTACGCCTAGTTATAGTACAGCTTAATAATAATTATATCATTATATTTATATTTTGTTTGATTTCAGCACTGAATGCCATTTTCTCAACTTTCAGAGCCCAAGGCCCATATTTCATGGTCACCTGTTCACAGGGCCCACCATCTCAGTTACTCAGCAAACAGTCCAGTGCCTTTCATGTACAGGCTCTGTACTAGGTTCTGTGGTAACAGAGATGAATACTACGTGACACTTGTCTTGAAGCACATATGACTTAACAGCCTTGTAATAAACGAAGCATGATGTAGCTTGGTAAGTGTCATAGCAGAAACATAAAGACACTGAGAAACCTGCTCTTTAGGGAATTTGAGGAAAGCTACCACAAGGAGGCACTGAATGAACAAGGCTTCTGGGCTTGAATAGAAGTTTTCCAGACTGAAGGGACCAGACAAGAGGAGAACATTCTAGGGGACAAGAATCATGATGTGCAAACTCTCTGGATGAAAGCAGGTGCGACTGGGAAGTAGTGAGAAGTTTCCTGTGGAAGGAACATAGGACACAGACCTGGGAAAGTTCTCGGTACCATGAAGACCCTTGTACACAAAGGTGGGAGCTTGATTCCCTTGGAAGAAACAGGACTAGCTTTGATTTTGGAGAGGGAACCTCTAAAGAGAGTGTGAAAGGTAAACACCATTATTAACCAAATGACTGTACTGGGATAGCTTTTTGTGTTTTGTTTTGTCTTTGACCTTTATTGGCTATTATAAACAGTCCTGTAATGAACACATTTATTTATTGGTCTTTGTACAGATTCTTAATTATCTCCTTAAGATAAGCCCTTTGGAGTGAAATTAGTTAAAGGGATGCACATTTTTAAGGCCTTAGATAGTCAAATTGTCCTTCAGAAAGGCTGTACCAATTTCATTCACACCAGCAGTGTTTAAGAGTATTCTTTCCCTCCCTCACACCCTCATCAACATAGAAATTGTTATTTTTATAATTCTTTACCTATTGATAAACAATTAGCAATATCTCATTGTATCAAAAAAAATTTTTTTTTTGCTAGTGAAGTTTCTTTTTCATGGAAAACAGGCATTTATATTCCTGCTTTTGGAAGGCATTTATACTCCTACTTTCTATTGGTATGTGTGCCTTTTTATTGCTTTGTAAGAGCTCTTTGTGTATTAAGGAGATTCTGGTTTCCTATATGTGGTGTAAATAAGTTCTTTCAGTTTGTTATTTCTGTACATGTCTTTCCTCCCCTACTAACTTTAGCCCCTGAGGGAAGAGACATCTTTGAATTCCCCCCCAGCACACAACATGGTCTCTCTTCTGTTGTCGGTGCTCAACAAATACGCGGGGAAGAAGGTTTCCATTATTTTTGTCCAACCTACTTTATAAAACTCATCCTGCCCCACTCTGCAAGAAGGGGATCAGTTGAATAGGCACACTCCCCTTATGCACAGGAATATCCAAAGTTGCCTTACTTCATTCATTTAACAAATATTTACTGAGCACCACTGTCCTAGATGCTAGGTATACTGGAGTGAGCAAACTCTTACATTCTAGTTGAGGGAGACAGATAGTAAACACGACAAATAAATAAAATATATATTATGTTAGGTTGTAACCAGCGTTACGAAGAAAATCAAAGTAGAGGGGGTGGTCAGGCAGACTTACTGAGAGAGTGAAAGGGGTGGAAGTGTTAGCCGAGTATATATCTGCAGGAGAAACATATTAAGCAGACTGAGCAATGCAAGCAAATGTCCCCAGGTAGGAGCATGCATTCAAGGCCTGAGGCATTCACAGAACAGCAAGGAGGCCAGTGTTTTTGGAGCGCAATGAGCAAGTTCAAGAGGCTGGTAGAGGGGCACAGATTGCATACAGCTCTGCAGGTCACTTTTGGACCTTTGCTTTCTGTCTGAATGAAATGGGAGGGTTTGGAGCCAAGGAGTGGCTCTACATTATAGAGCGACAGCTCTGGCTGGTGTGCTGGGACTACACTGGGGGTGGGGGAGCAAAGGTAGAAAGAGGGTGACCTGTTAGGAGGATGCTAGTAATCCAGGTGAGAGATCATGGCAGCTTGGACCAGGTGAGAGCAGTAAAGATGGTGAAGAAGGGTCAGACTGTGGGCATATTTTTGACAACAGCAAAGCCAACAGAATTCTCTGATGAGTTGGATGTAAAGTGTGAAAGAAACAGAGGAATAAAGAATGGTTTCAAAAATTTTGAGTCGTGCAACTGAAGGATATAATTGACATGATGATGAAGATACAGACAGAGCAAGTCTGGGGGAAAGATTAAGACTCTGATTTGGGGGGCGCCTGGGTGGCTCAGTCGGTTAAGCGTCCGACTTCGGCTCAGGTCATGATCTCATGGTTCATGGGTTCGAGCCCCGCGTCGGGCTCTGTGCTGACAGCCAGCTTAGAGCCTGGAGCCTGCTTCAGATTCTGTGTCTCCCTCTCTCTCTGCCCCTTCCCTGCTCACTCTGTCTCTCTCTCTCTCTCTCAGAAATAAATAAAACATTAAAAAAAAGACTGATTTGGGGGGCACCTGGGTGGCTCAGTTGAGTGTCTGAATCTTGATTTCAACTCAGATCATGATCCCAGCGTCGTGGGTAGGGTCGAACCCTGTATCCGGCTCCATGCTAAGCATGGAGCATGCTTGGGATTCTCCCTCTCTCTCTCTCTCTCTTTTTCCCTCTTCCCCTCTCCCCTACTCTCTCTCACACACTGTCTCTTTCAAATAAAATATGTATGTGTGTGTGTGTGTGTGTGTGTGCACGTATACACACTCTGATTTTGGAAATATTGAATGTGAGGTATCTCAGACCAGAGAGGCTGAATATATACATTAACAATAGTTGTATATAGGAGGTGGGGTTTTAGAAATTTTTTTTCTTTCTCTTCTACTCCTCTTTCCATTTTTGTTTTCTTTTCTTAGTGCTTTGAAAATTTTCAAAATTTTAAAATCATAAGCAAGTTTTTTACAATAGAAAAAAGATTAGCCACATTTAATTTTTCTAATAATAATAACAACTTGACTTATGCCAAGCTAGAGGGGAGGAACATTTGAGTATTGCAGACTTTCTTGTGATCTGCTTGTGTCCAGAACTTGAAATTCAAGTCAATTCAGCAAACATTCTCTGTCATCCTCCTACAGGCCAGGCACTCTGCTAGATTCAGGGGATACTAAGATATAAATATGGTCCCTGCTCTGAAGGAGCTCAAAGTTCAACAGCCTCCAGGACCAGCCTCAGCAAGCGCTGTAATCAAGGTCCAAACCAAAAATCAGGAGCGAATGAAGGAATGTAAGGGGAGGATGCACAAACCCCCTGTATCATATAAATATCAAAAAAAACCCAAAAACCAGGGCGCCTGGGTGGCTCAGTCGGTTGAGTGTCCAACTCGGCTCAGGTCATGATCTCACAGTTTGTGGGTTCAAGCCCCACATCGGGCTCTGTGCTGACAGCCAGCTCAGAGCCTGGAGCCTGCTTCAGATTCTGTATCTCCCTCTCTCTCTCTGACGCTCCCCTGTTCATGCTGTCTGTCTCTCTCTCAGAAATAAATTAAAAAAAAAAAAATCCACACACCACATACTGATCAAATAGATAATCTCTGGACCACACTGAGTGTGATATTGATGTCCGATGGAAGCACAAAGCAGGTGACAGTGGGTGATCAAGTCACTCTTTACTGAAACACAACACATGAGCCAAAGGAAGTCTGAGAACATCTTTGGAACCCCCCCCCCACACACATACACTCAGGCATATGTGCCTTAGGGTCCCGCTGCCATGTCTGGGGTAAGGATTTAGGCCAGCTGACCTCTTGGGAATCTTCCAGGTGCATCTCAGCGCAGTAGCAGTGACGTGGCTCCAGGCTGTGGGGGGCCCAGACGCCGGCAGCACTGCCCCCTTTGGCACACAACCACGCCTGGCCGCAGCTGATGGTCCTTAGTCCCTCTTGACGCGCAGCAGAGACACTTGGATGGGAGGCATGAGGATACACAGTTCATGGAGGAGCTGCAGGGCAAAAGGAGCAGGTGGTTCTTCCAGCCCGCCTGGCCCATGAGCTCAGCACAGGCCGGGGACAGGAAGGGACAGTGGGAGAGAACGTATGAGGAGGCCAGCAACACTTCCTGGGCCCCCACAGGCGGGGCATGAGCTAGGTGTTTCATGCACATAATGCCGTTTGACCTCACAATAACTTTACAAAGCAGGTAGTATTCACTTCATTTTATAAGAGAGGAAAATAGTATGGAGTAACTTAAAGTCACACAGTTAGGAACTGGAATTCACCCTCAGATCTATATGGCTCCAAACTTGTTTGTCTGAGTCCTGAACCCTGAGCCCTACATCAGTGTCCTGCTCCCAACAAGAGTTCGTGCCTAACACCTGTATGGCCTGATTCCTATACCTCAGCTCCTGACCTGTCCTCTCTTCCTGGCTTCTTTCTTTTTTTTTTTTTTTTAATATTTTTTAACGTTTCTTTTTGAGAGACAGAGCATGAGTGGGGGAGGCGCAGAGAGAGAAGGAGACACAGAATCCAAAAGAGGCCCCAGGCTCCAAGCTGTCAACAAAGAGCTCTATGTGGGGCTTGAATTCACAAACTGCAAGATCAGGACCTGGGCTAAAGTCAGATGCTTAACCACCTGAGCCACCCAGGTGCCCCCCCAACGCCTACTTTCTGAACCCTGAAATAGTTTTCAGTTTGGGGGACTCAGATCTGGCACCGTTCTGGCTTCCCTCTTTGACTAGGATTCACACCTGCTGCTTTGATTATCAAGTGCAGTAGGCATGTGTCATTTTCTTGCCTGTCCTGCTTCAAAACCCCCATACTGTGTTCAGAGATCTCATTATGGGAGCCCTGATGGGCCCCTTTCCCCTAAGAGAACTTCATGAGCCCAGATACTTCCTCTTCTCATCCCCTGGCAGCAAGATGTGAGCACAAGAGCTAGGCTGAGCTGACCTGGTTAAACCTTCCAGTGTTTCATTCCGTCCCCACAAGCTCTGACCCCAGAATTCCACCATTGGAAACTTTGTCCAGTGATCCAGGCCTTAGGAGAGTTTTCCCAGCATATACAAATATATCCCAATCTTGGCCCCCATCTGGATCATACATCTATAGGGTGTTTCTCTGTCTAGCATTCCTATTTCCTTTGGGGCCTGTCCTTTTCATTCCATGTGGTTGAGCTGTCAGTCATAGTGACCTTTGCAAGTCAATGAAATCAGTGTTTCTTTAGTATAATATGTAGACCTTGGAAGAGGGAAGTATCTGTGACTCCAGAGCTGTTACAGCTGCCTCTCTATGAATATGGAGAAAGATTCTGAAGAATGAAAAGCTAAGAGAGGCAGAGAAAGAGAAATGTCTAAGCTGCTGGATCCAGCCATAACTGAAGCTGGCATAGTCACTTCTAGGTTTCTCAGCCAATAATACCTTTCCTTTTGTGTGTAAGCTACAATGAGTTAGTTTTTGCTACTTGTAACCCGAAGTCCTACCTATCAGCCCATTAATATCATTGATCTTCTCCCAAGGGCCAGAAGGCCTGAGCTTCCTAGGGCCTGAGGAAATTGGTGCTGAAGGAAAGAATTGCTTTACATAGCACTCAGGAAAAACAGGCAGAAGCCAAGCCAAGCAGGGATCCTTAAATTTAGTTCCTAATTCTTTCCTCTACTTTCTTGGCCCAGAAAGTGCCCGCTCACCTGCTGCATCAGCCTCTCCACCACTCTTGGGTCAGTGAGGTTTTCTGGGGAGGCCACACTCAGTCGCAGAAGGAAAAAGCCTCCATCTCCACCTGCAAGTTTTTAAAAAAACAGCAGATGAAACTATGGGTAAGTCAGTTCAGGAATCATGACGTGACCTGTGCCACCCAGCCTCTGTCCTCACCTCTGCACATATGTGCTCACTCTCACGTGTAAATGTGTCTGTGTTCACTTGGAAGCTTATATTTACTCACTGCAAAGAGAAAGAGGATTCTGTCTCTCCCATAACTGGGCTCCGTGCAGTGTCTTCCCAACAAAACTGAAAGAAAGGATGGCTAAAGGGCCCATCCACAAAAAGTAGTGTGAGGAAGGAGAAATCAAAGTGAATCTAGAATGTTCTTGAGGACTGGCAGTCACAAATGGCCTGTTGGGTAAGGGTCCAGACAGGGAGAATGCCAGAGAGGGGCCGGCTCTTGGAGGGGATGCCCTCAGCCAATGTTTCCAGCTCCAAGTTGGCGGAGGTTTCCATCCAGCCTTCCCAATTTAGCAGCCCTGTGGGTAAGTTTTGCCTTTCGTTGAGCCCTAACCTGCTTGCCTTCACTGCCCTGTTTTAGTCATTTCCTCCCATCAGAGTACTGTCAGAACTGATCCAGTCGTTGCACTTCTATATTTATATAGACCGATAGAGATATCAATATTGATATTTTATCCTCCTTGTTTTTGCTGCCACATGCATATTTCACAGCGAGAAGATTCACAAGAAAATAATCCTGTCGGTTATGTGTATGATGGAAGCTGGGTAGTTGGGAGACAGCAGTGGGAGAAAGACATTTTATGCTGACCCCTTATGAACCTATTGACTTTTAAATCATGTCAACGCAGTATCTAATCAAACAAATAATAAAGAAAAGCATTTTAAAATAAAGATATATTAATAAATTGAGCTTTAAAAAATAAAAGCACAGGGGTGCCTGGGTGGCTCAGTCGGATGAGCATCCAACTTCTGCTCGGGTCATGATCTCGTGGTCTGTGAGTTTGAGCCCCATGTAGGGCTCTGTGCTGACAGCTTAGAGCCTGAAGCCTGCTTCGGAATCTGTGTCTCCCTCTCTCTCTGTCCCTCCCCTACTTGTACTCTGTCTTTGTCTCTCAAAAAAAAATGTTAAAAATTATAAAAATATAAAAAATAAAAGCACAATGGGAGACTATGAGTTGGAATCAAACAGACTTCCATTTGGAGTCCCTCTGCTATCTTTTTAGCATCTTTTTTTTTTAATTTTTTAAAATGCTTTTTATTTATTTCTGAGAGAGAGAGACAGATGGAGCAGGGGAGGGTCATGGAGAGAGGGATACACAGAATCTGAAGCAGGCTCCAGGCTCTGAGCTGGCTGTCAGCACAGAGCCAGATGCAGGGCTCGAACCCACAAACAGTGAGATCATGATCTGAGCCGAAGTCGGATGCTTAACCGACTGAGCCACCCAGGCGCCCCTCTTTTTAGCATCTTTAAATCTGTTTCCTCATCTGTCAGGTGGGGCAATAATACCCACACATTAAGGTGGTTTTGAAGGTTTAATGAGAAGAGATAACATGTGCAAAACTCATAGTTCACTGCCTGACATCAGTGAGAACATTCAGCCGGTGCCAATGCTTCACTGGTTATGAAATATTTTCATATCACCTCTGCCTGGAATACAAAAGATGCTCAGTAAGGTGGTTGTGATCAATATTTTTATTTCACCTCCCCACAGAGTCAGGGCTAGCTGAGGACACCACAGGCATAAGTCACAAGGACAGTGACGGGAAGTGAAGGTGGAGGCTCCCAGCTGACCAGGAGCTGGGCTGACCCAGCAGCCTCTGACGAGGGTGCCTCACCCCTGAGAAGGATATGTTGTCTCAGACATGTAGCTTTAAATGCCCAAACCTTTGCCCAGTTTATTTATTTATTTAAAGTCACTGTCTTTGGCTCCAACCCCAGCCACAGACTCTTATGGGGTCCCAGCTGCTCAGGGGGCAGCTACTTGGGCCAGATGTTTACATGGTGCCCCTCTGTGTGGCTCTGGCTGCTCATGCTTCCAGAGCACGAGGACTGTGGCCTTTGAATACAATTTGGGGCCTCACTTGGCACACATTAGTTATTCAAAGGTTAGTGTCATAGAAGGGCAGAGGTGGAATGAACATCGTTGTTCATCCTTCACAGCCCCCTACAGTTACTAGTGGAGAAACTGAGGCCCAGAGAGGGGAAGAACCTGTCCTAGGTCACTAGATAGTAAAGGGTGAAATCAGGATCTTAGACTATTTCTACAGACTTCCAGTCCCACAGTTTTTCCATATGTCACCCTAACTCTGCCTGTTTCTGATTTTGGCAAGAATCACTAGATCATGAAGAGGTGACCTCAGAGACTGGGCTCAGAATAAGCCTCCTTCCTTACTCCCTACTCCTTAAGCATGTAGACATCCTGGAAACNCCCCAGGAGCCACTTACCTGCAGTAACTTCTGTGGCCCACTTTGTCTGAGCAGTGGTGGGCATGGCTGTTGGGAGATTCCCTCCAGTCATGCTGGCTGTCTTCAAGGTCCTTGCTAAGGCTATGGTCTTGACTAAGGTGATATTTGCCTCTGGGCTCCTGTTAGCCACAGTCAGATGGACAGGAGGAAAGGGGCTCCTGCTGATGGGGGTGGACCCATTGGTTGTGCTGTCTGTGGTTGAAGTCTCTGAGGGAATGGGGTTCCTGCTAGTGGCTACTTGGGTGTGGCTGTAGGCCATAGATGAGACCCCAGCAGGGGAGGTCACTTTGCCCACTGTTGACCCAGCCTGTGTGGAGATTGTAACTGAGCTCTCAGTGTGGCTTGTCTCAACAGAGAGGGCTGAAGTTTCTTCCAAGGGGTTCGTGCTGACAGTTACCAAAGTTGTGCTGGGGGTGGTGGTCTTTGCTGCTGCTGTTTCTCCCTCTATGGTGCTATTAGAAGGTAGTGGGGTCTCAACTGTGGTATCAGGCATGGCTGGTTCTGTGGCTCCTGACAAGGTCTCAGCAGATGTCATGGTCTCCAGGGAGTCTGATTCTGCTTCCGTGGAATCAAGCAAAGCTGACATCTCAGAGGGAGACAGGGCCTTTGCTCCTGTGGGGTCATGACCTATGTCCAAGGTCCCGGGAGTGGTGGCAGTTGTTTCTATTTCTATAACGCTACAATTGATAACCTTGGTGTAGGTGATAGTATAGGCGAGCAAGGCTTTAGCCAGAGCAGCAGCGTCAGATGCCAGGGTCTGTGAGGTGGCAATGGCCAGAACTGAGCTGTCAGAGACGGCACTGCTCTCCAAGGCCAGGGCCTTGGCTTCTGCAGAAGTGTGAGCCAATGTCAAGATGTCAATTACAATCCTCCTTGCCTCCTCTGAGTTGTCATCTGTACAAAGGGTGTCAAGGACAGATTCCACAAGATCAGTGCCTGTAACAGTCTCAACTGTGGTCATTCCAGTTCCCGTCGGGCTGCCACTTGTGGCTGATGCCTCCATAGGAGTGGTGATCACAACCATGAGTTTGGAAGATACCATTTTTGTGAAGGCCTTGGTCTCTGTTGGAGGAAAAATGATCTTGGTTTCCCTGATCCCTGCTCCTGAAATGGTGCTGGTCATGATTGAGGTCCTATCAAAGGTCTGGGTGCTCAGGGTTTGAATTTCCAAAGGGATGTGGCTTTGCATAGAGGTCTCAACAAGGTCAGTGGCCTGGAAGGCTCCCTGTGAACTTGTCCTGATCCCCGGAGTCATGGTAGCCACTTCTACATGGTTTGTTGGCACCAAAGGACCTGGTCTACTGGTGCTGGGATCTGTATTAGGT
This sequence comes from Crocuta crocuta, assembly GCF_008692635.1. Classification (NCBI taxonomy): domain Eukaryota; kingdom Metazoa; phylum Chordata; class Mammalia; order Carnivora; family Hyaenidae; genus Crocuta; species Crocuta crocuta. The sequence continues at coordinate 4,544,829 of NW_027530544.1, read as the reverse complement.
AAGACCACCTTTGTAAGTCATTAGTACCCCTGGACTGACTTCACACAAGTTCTTGTGTTTATGCCCTGAGCAATACCAGGAGGAAGGTGGAGAGAGGAAGTTGCTTTTACTCCATTTTTCATCTATACATACAAGAAAGGAGGTGGTATTGGGAAGACCAGTCCCATGCATCAGCCATGGAACTGGAATCACCTGACTGATGTCCTCTGATGACCTGAGGCAAGCAAGCCTCTGAATCCAGCTGATTATTGGTCTGAAGCCATCAAGGGGAATGCGTGGGGCCAGGATCTAGCTTCAAGTGGGGAAAAAAGGAGGCAGAAGTCCAAGAGAGCCAAGAACTACAGAGCAGAAACCACAACTCTCAGAGCCTTCTCAAAGAATCCTTGTCACTTTCCCATAGATACTTTACTCATCCAGCGAATGTTTCCTCATGGAAGTGAAAACTCTTCTAATACAGGAAACATCTGTGGTTTTGTATTTAGAGGTAGCTGGGAGCACTGGAGGGAGAGACAGAGGGTGGTGACTACTGCAACAGGGAAAACAGCAGGCAGAGTCCTGGGGGCTCCAGTAAGGGACCCTGGGGTCCCATCACCTGAGTCTGCCTCCTCCTAGTAACTACAGAAATGATGCACCAGGCACGTTCCTCCAGTAACAGGGAACCAAGTGAGGTAAATTACTCTCCTTAGAGATGCCACTAGTATTGCTCCACAGGGCAGAGCATCCCTGTTCACTTGATGGATCCTGCGAGGTTGCATGAGGCCCTGGGGAGGCTACAGCAGGATCTTTTTATGGGCTGACAAGTGTGCCTGTCCCATCAACTAAGGATGAATGGCTCTCTCTGTAACTGGGCCAGGGACTCTTTTGGGGAGGGTTGCCAGATTTAGCAAAAAAAAAAAAAAAAAAAAAAAATACAGGATGCTCAGTTAAACTCGAATTTGAATTTCAGATAAACAAGGAATAATTTTAATGACAAATGTTTTCAGTATGTGTATTTCTCGTGTAGTATTTGAGACATACTTCTAGAAAAAGCTTTGTTACCTGGCATTCAAATTTAAGCACATTCCTTGTGTTTTATCCAGGAACCTTACTCTTGGAAGGAAAAGAATCAAAATATAAGCCTCCCTTTTCTGGGTTCTGATGGTTTGAGATGGTCTTTACTGAGGTCTACAGGCCCAAAAGTACCCAAGGACCCAGTGAAAGTACAGGACTGTTTGGTCACCTCTACCCTGGCTGGTTGTCAGGACAGGGTTCCAGGTCCTCTCTCTGAACAATAAAAGAGCACTGGGCCAGGAAGCAAAAGATTGGGTTCCAGCCCCAAGCTTATTGCCTACTAGCTTTGGAGTCCAATGATTAATTGGTTCAAATCCTGACCCTACCTCCTACCAACAAAGTCAGTCACCAGACTTCTCCAAGCCTCCATTTCCTCCCTGTGAAAAAGGGTTACCATAGTGGTGAAGACCAAGGAGAAGGGGGATAGGAAAGTCTTATATTCCAAAGACTGCAAGGTGTTACTAAGCATTCCTCCCATGCCTTGTCCTCTCAAAGAGCTACTTGAGAGCACACAATGGACTTTAATGCAATGAGAATGTCAGGCTGTCCTCACATGCATATCAGGTCAGTCATGGCATGCACTCTCAGTTGTTCTGCAATCGTGCTTTTACAGAATATACTTTCTTCTCCCCACTTCAAAGCCCAAGGTATTTCTTTGAGCTTCCTCAGTTCCCATATGGTGAAAGCAAAGACTTTCAACGTCAACCCACTCAGCCTAAAGCCCAAACAGGGGGGCTCTTGGGGTCCGACCATCCATCTCCCCTGAAGTATTTTCTTCCTTTTCCAGGAATCCTGTGATACCATCCTGCCGTGAAACTTCCTCATGCTTCCCAGCCCATAGCCTCTTCACACCCCTTGGAGCTCTCACACCCCCCCACCCAAGTCTCCTACCCACCGGAGGTTTCTCAAACACAGCAAAGCCTACCTGGTCCTCTAAGGCTCTAGAATCTGCAGCTCTCCTGGTCCACTCCTCAGATCAAACAGGCAGAGAGGAAGGCATGTGTATGATAGACCCTGAGTTTGAGTCCCTTCTCTGCTGCTTGCTCCACTGCTTACCAATCACGTGACCCCGGCCAAGTCTCCTGGCTCCAGCCTGCATTTTCCTCATCTGTAAAATGGAGCTAAAGGTACCTATTTCATAGGGTTGTGAAGATTAGGTTCAATTAAATGTAAAATATGCAACACAATCCTGCCAGGTCATGAGTGCATGCAGACCATGTGGTCCAGTGGCTAGCCACATGCAGAATAACATCCTGGCTTTGCATATGAGTTGCTTAGTCCTGGAAAGCCTCAGTCCCATCTTGTAGAAATGAGTAAGAATAAGACCATGTCTCTCTCATGGGGTTACTGTGAGGATTAAAAAGATGGTGCATGGAGGCATATGGGAAGTCTCTGTAACTTCCTGTAAATTTTGCTGTGAAACAAAAACTGCTCTAAAAAATAGTCTTTAGAAAAAAAGATGGGGCACCTGGGTGGTTCAGTCAGTTAAGCACCCAACTTTGGCTCACGTCATGATCTCATGGTCTGTGAGTTTGTGCCAAGCATCAGGCTCTGTGCTGACAGCAGAGCCTGGAGCCTGCTTCGGATTCTGTGTCTCCCTCCTCTCTCTGCCCCGTCCCTGCTTGCACTCTATCTCTCTCTCTCTCAAAAATAATTAAACATCAAAAAAATTTTAAGGAAAAGATAATGCAGGATGTTGATCATACGGAAGAGATTATGTATGGGGGATGCAGAGGTTATATGTGAGTCAAATCTCTGTATTTCTGCTCAGTTTTGCTGTGAACCCAAAACTGCTCTACAATAAAAAGTTTATTAAAAAAAAATAAAGACAATGCATGTGACAAACATAGCGTAGTTCCTATGACACATCCATGTTAGTCTCTTCTTTCATAAAAGCCCTGCCCTTCTCAGAATCCGCCCTCCCCAAGCAGTCTGTAACTGTTAGACTTTTCACACAAAAACTGCTTTTTAAAGGAAATTTGGGCTAGGAAATAAACTTGGAGGCGTTAGAATCTTGTTGAGCCACTTTCTTTGGCTCTAGTCAGATTTATCCCCAGCCTGTACTTCCCTGGCTCCTCCCACTCCTCCACCTCACTCAGTCCCTTCAGAGGACAGCCTGCAGCCACCGCACAAGGCCATCGCTCATCCTAGGGCTGCAGCGTCGTACATGTGTAAGCTGACACACTGCTATTTGCACACTCTTTATCAACAATAGTAATACTTCAGATGTAGCTTTATGGTTAATTCTAATTAATCAGTCACAAAGGGCTGCCGGTACAGAAACATCCAGAGCCCGGTAAGGAGAGAAGCCCATACCTCCTTACCTGCAGAGCTCCCGGGGACCCCAGCCTCGCAGCAGAAGAAAAGGGGGAGAGCCAGGCCCCAGAGAAAGCCCATCCTAACAGGAGCTCCAGCCACCGTTGCCCAGCACGTCTGCCCACTGCCTCTAACTGCCACCTCTTCCTGCTTCCTCAACCCAGAGAGGAGGGGCAGGACACCTGCCTTGGTGTGACTGGGTAGTTTCCAGAAGCAGCCAGGTGATCACAAAGGCACAGACTGAGAGCTAGCAGGGTGCACGGCAAGGGCTGTCAGCAAGCTAACCCTCCTGCAGCCCTGGCCCAGTGACCTCTCCTCTCTGAAGTTTGATTGGAAGATATGGAATCACTTCCACAGTGATATTCACCCCCTCAGCCCTGCAACCAGGAAGGGGATGGAAGATGGTGTTTCACATTTCCCCACTTTCTACATCCCTTCCCTCTTCTTCCACCCCTTATACTGGAGACTTAGAAGCCATCTGGGTTTCCTTTCTAATCCTAGCCTCTATTAGCTCTATGACTAGAGAAAAATAAAGAACCTTTTTGAAGCTCAATTTCCTGATCTATAAAATGGGTATAATCCTTACCTTGCTGGACCATTCTGTGAGGATGACATGAGAGAGTAAATCTCTTACACAGTGCCTGCTACATACTGGTTGCTCATGGAATACACGTACATCTTAAGTGCTCAACAAATGAGAGCCCTGACATCTATCCTGATCCTCAAGCAATAGAGAGAAGGAACAGTCCCTCAAGGTCTGCAGGAGACAGTGTGGAGCAGTGTCTCTAACATCTTTCCAATGATTCCCGTGATACTGTGTCCCTGTCAGAGTCAAGACCGTGTCCAGGGCCAGACTAGAGGTGCAGGATGGGAAAGGCACTAGCCGGGAGAAGGGAAAGGGAAAGTGTGCAGGTGGGAGTCACAGGGCCTGAGGGGAGGGAGGTGGGAGGGTGCTGACTTACAGAAGCTTAGGGAAGTGAGGCTGAAGAATATATTTCCAAATACCCCAGAAAAGAATTTTACCCCTTCCAGGGGCCAAGGAGTGAGCTGCTGTGGCCACAGCCAGTGGAAGCAGACAAGGTACCTGGGGGATTTGAGGATCAGAGTTTTGTGATGAAAGCCACTCTAGAGTAGAATGGATCAGCATCAAGAAATCACAAAATCTCACTGCTGGAAGGAACTTCAAAGTGCAGTCAGGAAACCTAAGTTTTCTTTCCAGCTCCTTCCTTAAGTGTGGCCCAGGAACTGTATGATCTTGGACAAGTTATTTGCCCCCTCTGGGCTTCTATCAACAAGGTCCTCTTGGCCATGCAGTCTAAGGTGTAAAACACTGTCTTCTAGAACTTCACCCTGCATTGAGATAAAGAACTCTGCTGCCTGGAAGAAGGAGGGAGTCGTTCCAGAACGTGGGGGGAGATTCCATGAGAAGAAGGTGAGCAGGTCCACCTGGGACACAGTCTAGCACATGGGATGGGATCCCAGTTCCAACAACATGGTTGATCTGCAGAATTTTCCCAATGGGCTAAACCATTCTACCCTCCCATTCAACCTAAATCCTTCACTTCATCAAATGGGAGGATGGATTTCCCCTTGGGGGATTTCAGGAGAAGAGAGGAGGCCCCGGGCCACAGCAATGACCTGAACTCTGTTTGACCCTGTCTAGTAGCATGAGATCTAGTGTGGGGCTTCCCCCTAGAGAAGACGGAAGAAACTCCAGCAAAAACAAACTCTTAAATACAGAGAACAAATGGGTGATTGCCGGAGGAAAGGTGGACGCGGGCATAGGTAAATTTAAGGGAGTAAGAGGTGTAAACTTCCAGTTATAGAATAAATACATCACAGAAATGAAAAAAAGAAAGCAAGAATGCAGCTCCTTTCTGTCTCTTTCCTCCCCTTGTAGACTACCTCTCTGCCCCGCCAGGGCTGGGAGAGGGACTTCCTCATTCCAGCAGCCAGTGGCTTAATCTACAGACTGACGCATTTCAGGTGCCTTTCTCATGCCCACGAAGAACTTCCCCTCACCATTTCCTTTTTCTTGGCATTTGTCATTTAAGTGACCAATATCTCAGCTCCAGCCCAGTTGCCTGTGATGGGACCTAACCAGAAGCCCACTGGGAGGGAAGCCTGGCTGAATACTTCCCTGGGTTGGCTGGATTTTGTCTGGTCCATCTTCCTCTACATCTGGGGGAATTCCAAGCCTGGGCACATGACTGTTGAACACTGAGTCCTAATAAACTTATCCAGAAAGTTTCTGGACTTTTTTTTTCCAGCTCAACTCGGCTCTCACCCTGAATGAGCATCAGAGGCTAGTTTCATTAACTTAACAAACATATATGGAATACTTACTATGTGCCAGCATTTGGAACATGTCACCAAGTAGAACAGATCCCTAAACTCATGGAACTTCCTGGTGGAGAAATATGGCAAACAAACACAATAAATAACTGAATTATGTAGGGATGAATATCATGGGGAAAAGAAGGAAAAAAGACAAGAGGAATCTGGTAATGAGGGAAGGCAGGGAGGAGGTGCAGCTTGCTGTGTGAAATAGTACGGTGAGAGATGAGTAATGACCTGAAATTGGTGATAAAGTTAGTTATATCTGGAGAAGAGCATTCCAGGCAGTGGGAACTGCTAGAGAAAGGTCCAGAAGCCTAAGGCAGGAGCAAATTCAAGGAGCACCAAAGGACCCATGTGACTAGAGGCATGCTAGGGGCAGATTTGAAGGTTAGGAGGGGGTAGATGATAAAGGGCCTTGCTAGCCTTGGGGCTGGAACTCCGAGTGAGGTGGGAACCTCCCCTGGGGAGTTTTAAACAGAGGGGTGATGGGATCTAACTTTAGAGGGATCAGTCCTGAAGCTGCACTAAGAATGGGAGCCTTTTCCCCCTAGTCCAGGCAAGAGAGGAGGGTGGCTCTGAAGTGGAGGTAGCAGAGGAGGTAGTGGGGGTTGATCAGATTCTGGATATTTTTTGAAAATAGAGTCCACATGATTTCCTGCCACATTGATGTGGGATGGCAAACAAACAGAAGTCAAGAACAAATACAAATTTCTCAGCTTAAACAACTGGAAGGATGGAGTTGTCGTCAATGCCTTTTGGGTCTGGCTCTTTCATCAGAGTATTTAGAACCCCTCCCTCCACAACGAAACTAGTGCGTATTGTAAGGATAAATCTGACTCAGGACAAGGGTTATCAAGTAAAGCCCAAAGGACTGAACTGCCAAGAGTCTGATAAAAGAGTCAGGTTGGTCAAATGTCGTTGAAATACAAGGTTATAAATCTGCTAGACCACTGAGATATAGCCCAACTCCAAGCCATAGTTAAGTTGTTCTGGGTTTGTTGGGAGGAAAAAGCTTTTTTCTCCTTCAACTTGGGTCTTGTAGTTGAGCGTCTGCAAATTAATTGAGAACAGACAGATGAACAGGTGAAAAGACCAAGTTTATTAACACAGGCACCAGGAAGTTGCTCAGTATTGAGTAACTCACTGAATAACCATAGATCAAGGTTTTTATACCAAACATAATGAAGGAGTGGGAGTGGAGGAGGTGGAGGGTTTAGAGCTTCCATGGGTATGGAAAGTTCTATTAGGCAGTCTGTGTCTATGACAGCAGGATTGGCTGGAAAGTCACTCAGAGGGAGACTAATAGCAGCTGTATCTTTGCAAAGCTCTGCTTTAGTCACTTAAGGGAAGATCAGATATCATTTCTTTCTACACCTGCTATAGCTCTAGTGTTTCTACTTTATAATATCTCTATAGCAACTCTGGGGGTCCAAGTGTGTCCCTACAAGTTCAAAATGTTGAGTATGCACAGATTGTTTAGATGAGATCCTGTCCTTCTCTACCACAGAAGAGGCGGTAAGAATCATCTAAATTTGCAAGGACCTGAGAATGGGCCTTCCCCACCCTAACCCCTATTTTTGGGCTATAGTATAGGAGACTCCCGAGAGCCCTTTGACCACTTGTTCATTCATCTCTTTGTTAGGGTATAACCCACATACAGTAAAGTACATCAATCCTAAGTAGCATACAACTTGATGAATTTTTACATTTGTATACACCCAGGAGGTATCCACCACTCAGATAGAAGACACTTTCAGCATCGCATTGAGCTCCCTTGTGTTCCTTTCCAGTCACTATCTTCCCCCCACCGCAAATCATTCTTACCTCTATCACCATAGATTAGTTTTGCCTATTTTTGAACTTCATGCAAATGGAATTATGAATATACACTCATTCATGGCTTCCTTTTCTAAACATTATGCCTGTGAAATTCACTCATGTTTTGTGCAACAATACTTCATTCTTTTTTGTTGCTAGATAGTATTCCATTGTATAAAATATATCACAATTTACCCATTTTCCTTTTTTTTTTTTTTTTAAAAATAGTTTATTGTCAAATTAGTTTCCACATAACACTCAGTGCTCATCCCCACAAGTGCCCTCCTCCATGCCTATCACCCCCTCCCCCCCACATCCATCAGTCCTCAGTTTTTGTCAGCATTCAAGAGTCTCTCATGGTTTGCCTCTCTCCCTTTCCCCCACCATTTCCGTCCTTCTTCTCCCCCTTGTTCCTCTGTCAAGTTCCTCCTAATCCTCCTATACGTGCAAACATATGGTATTTGTCCTTCTCTGCCTGACTTATTTCGCTCAGCATAACACCCTCAAGGTCCATCCATGTTGCTACACATGGCCAGATTTCATTGTTTCTCATTGCCATGTAGTATTCCATGGTATAGATAAACCACATCTTCTTGATCCATTCATCTGTTGATGGACACTTAGGCTCTTTCCATGTTTTAGCTATTGTGGAGAGTGCTGCTATGAACATTGGGGTACATGTGCTCCTATGCCTCAGCATTTCTGTATCCCTTGGGTAAATTCCTAGCAGTGCTATTGCTGAATTTACCCATTTTCCTATTGATGGACATTTGGATTGCTTCCAGTTTTTCACTATTCCGAATAAAGCTTCTATGAACAGTCTTGCATTTGCATTTGTGTATATATATNTATATATATATATATATATATATCTAGGAGTGGAATTGCTGGGCCATTGGACCTACATGTGTTTCGCTTTAGTATATAGTATCCAACAGTTTTCCAAATTGATTGTGACAACTTGGGCTACACCAGCAACATATGAGAGTTCCAGTTGCTCCACATTCTCATCAACACTTGCTATCATCAGGCCTTGTAATTTTAGATACTCTTATGAATATGAATTTATTTCTGTAATTTCAACTTGAATTACAAGGCAGAGCTTGTAATGTAGGGCCTCTGTTTCCCCAGGGCTTTTCCCCAATAGTATGCTGCTGCCAGGGAAATGACTTTCATAGGGAAGGTATTTGGAAGACAGGGAGGGAAGATGGAAGGCCAGATAAAAATGAAATATGCATGCACATATCCACACACGTTCACACTCAACTAGAGGAAGCTGTACCGGTATTGGAACATCTCAGAAACTGTCTCTTCAGTTTGGGTAAACCTAAATCTAGGTAATCTAGCTGGGGAAAAAAAGGATGATATAGGAGCAATAACAAGAGATAGGGTTTCTGGACATTTGGAAGAAAAAAATCACTGAGAGAAGAGAGGGAAAAGAGCCCATAAATCAGCATCTTGGGGCTTTCTACGAGGCCCGCAGGATGATCCCAACTGGAGAGGCCACATCCCACAGAGCCTCACTGGAAAAGCACTCCTTAGCAAGGAAGGGAGAGAAATCCTAGGTTCTGGATGTATGAGGAGAGTTCTTCCAAACAGGGCCCAGGGCTGTCTCTTCGCCTGGGCTCCTCCATTCCTAGGCAGGAGAAGAAATCTGTGGCTGGAAGAGCTGGAGGGATAAAGCATGTGTTCCCGAAAGCCAGTAGGTGGAACATCTTTTGTGCACCATTCAAGTCCTTTTGGCCTTGCTTCCTACTCCAGCCATTGCTACGATGACTAGTTTTCCAGGAGTGATGAAGCAATGCCTTGCCACGTTCCATTTGCTCTCTCCCAGGGTTTCCCTGATGCCAAGGCTTGGGATGCTTCCAAGAGCTGCCCTGCTTTCACATATGAGCAACAAAGAACTGAGAATGTTAGTGCCTAAGTGGAACAACCTATAAACCCCGAGAATGAGAGGGAATGGACAGATGCTTCCTATTCCATCCCCAGGACAGATGGTTCTCTGAAACATTTCGTAAGGCTTTTTAAAAGGTCCCACAGGATCAAGCAACAAATGAGCCATAGTGGGGACAACTGGATAATGCATCTTTGTATTGGCTCTCCTTTCTTCTCTGTATCACTTCACTTTTCCCTCACCTCTGCTCCTTGGAATTTTGTTCCCAAATAAGTTATTCAGAGAAACTAAGCTAAAATAGAACCATTGGCCAATAAGTGGACTCTGACAGGACCTCCCTTGCTATAATCATTTATTACTAAGAAACCAGTGTTCAGATGAGTCAAAGCCTGGAGGGAAGCATGGACATGGATAATGGGCCATTTTATTTAGGTGGAACATAGGTGTGGGGAAGGGGCCTTACAGGAGATAAGGCCAGAAATGGGCCTTGGGCCCAATATGTGGAGGACTTTGCAGCCAAGTGTGGGAGGTTAGCTTTTGTTCTGGAGACAATGGGAAGCCAGTGATGGTTTCTGAGTAAGGAACTGGCAACACCAGAGCTCTGCTGTGGGCAGAAAACTGTGAGCAGAGACCAGTTAGGGGAGATCTAGGGGCAAGAGGACCAGTTAGGACGCTGTGACCTGGGACTTTGGCAATGGAACTACAGGAGGAGCAGACGTGAACCGTGTTGTGAAGTAGAACTACAGAGAAAGGCCACGGTCAAAGAGAAGTAAAAAAAAGACCCTAATGGGGCGCCTGGGTGGCTTAGTCGGTTAAGCGTCCGACTTTCGCTTAGGTCATGATCCCGCGGTTCGTGGGTTCGAGCCCCGCGTCGGGCTCTGTGCTGACTGCCAGCTCAGAGCCTGGAGCCTGTTTCAGTCTGTGACTCCCTCTCTCTCTGACCCTCCCCTGCTCACGCTGTCTCTCTCTCTCTCTCTCTCCTAGAAATAAATAAAACATTAAAAAAAAAAAAAGACCCTAAGGCCTGGAGTGCAGGAAGCTGAAGGGTAGGGAACCTGAGGGGAAGGCAATGGGCTCAGTAGACCCCAAAGACCCCTGGGATCACTGTCCTGGAGCTTTGAAATCCTCACACAAGGAAGCTCCCAGGAGCCTTGTCCCAACCCACCAGAGGAAGGTCCCCCTGCCTCCCTTTTTCTCTGGGAAGAAGACTGGTGAGCATGAGGCTACAAGGCTCAGACCAGGCTATTGTGGAACTTAGAGGTGGCCACATGATGCCTGGGAAGGAATTTTGAGGAAGGAAGCACAGATCACTTGGCTAGACGTGCTAGGTTCTCACCTTCCACTTTCAAGAAATGTTTGCTATATTCATTATAACCACCACAAACAATGAATACGATGAGCCAAATTTATGTTTTATAATCTGTATAGCTGATTTAAGTTTTTAAATGTTCATTTATTTTGAGAGAGAGAGAGAGTAGAGGAGGGGCAGAGAGAGGGAGACACAGAATCTGAAGCAGGCTCCAGGCTCTGTGCTGTGAGCTCTGAGCCCAACGCGGAGCTCAAACTTGCGAACCGCGAGATCATGACCTGAGCTGAAGTCAAATGCTCAACACCGGCGTGTATGGCTGATTTAAGTGTGTTAACGACTATCGCAGATTTCCATTTTCCTCTGGTTGAGCCGATGCAGAAGCATGCAGGATAGAAACCAAGAGACAAGCACATTGGGACTGGTGGTAAGGCCCAGCAGGCCCAGGGGTGGGGGGCAGGGTGGGCTTTGCGTCACAGGGCCCGGAAGAAGCTTCACGGTAGATGTCAGGCTCTCTTCTTGATTTCCCTCACAGAGATGGAGAGGGGCCTCCCTGGGAGGCTGGTGTGGAGAAGCTGCTGGACCTAAGTGAGCAGGAAGTAAAGGCCAGCTTATTTGCATGTCCCCAGATAATAGCTATGCCTCATTGCACATCTACCAAGGCCCTTTTGCAACAGCTCTACAGGGCATGCTCTAGGACACAGATGAGGAAAGGGAAACTCAGAAAGGCAGAAGGAGGCACCTCAGGTCACCCAGGTAATAAGTGGTAGAGACAGGATTTGAACCCAGGTCTGTCTGGCTCCCGAGTCTATGCTTTTTCCTTGTACCATGCTCCCTTCCTTTCTGCCCAATGCTCATAATATGCTAGAGTGGGGGCTGAGGCCTCTGCTCCAGTGCTCGGCAGAGAGCTCTGGACAGGTCAGGGCTGAAGCCACGACACAGATGAAAAATAAAGAATGAAGGATGATTTAGGGCAGAAAGCAGCCAATCACAGTCTGTAAGCCAAGTCTCACTTGCTGCAGATTTGTGTGTGTGTGTGTGTGTGTGTGTGTGTACAGATGACAAGTTAAGCATGTTTTTTATATTTTTAAGTGGCTGAAAAAAGTCAAAAGAATATTTCATGACACATGAAAATGATATGAAACTCATAAACTATTTGTAAAAAAAAAAGTGGAAACTAATTTGACAATAAACTATTTGTAAAAAAAAAAAAAAAAGAAAATGATATGAAACTCAAGTGTCAGGTCCATGGTCAGATACCACTGCTCCTAGCCCTAAAACCATGGAGCTCTGCCCCAGCTCAGGTCTCTTTTCCCCCTTGGTAACTGTTCCCCGACCTTGGGGCCTACAGGCCAGGGAGGCAGAAGCAGGTTGTCAGCACCCCATTCTGGGAGAACCGCCAGGGCACTCACCAGGCGCTGCATCCAGTCTAGATTGCTTCTTGCAGGTCTCGGGGGGGTTTCTATCCTCAGCACCATCCGCAGCACCATCTTGGTATTCTGAGAAGCTGAGAAACACAAGGTGAAAGTTCCCGGCCTCCTCCCAGACTCCTAGGCCCCCTCCTCCTATGTAGCATCCCCGGCACCTCTCTGCAGATGCCTGTCTTCCCTCAAAAGTCTACGTGGATCAGGTCAAGAGACATCTACATTGCTAGAGACGCAGGGGCAGTTAGGTGACCCAATCATCTCACTCCCCACGCTGATCCCCAACCACCAACAGCTTAGCCTCTCTGCGTGTGGATCTGAGAAAGGAGCTCAGAGGGGAGCAGCAGGTGGTCGAGAGCAGTGGGGAAACAAAGCTGGGAGGAACATGTGGGCACTTTTTATATGAAGTGGACCAAAGGTGAGGATCTCAGGATTATCAAGGACCTCAGGAGCCATTCAGTCTGCATCCTGGCCTTGGCCTGAGGTACATGCAAGGAGCTTGCCTCTCTCTGTCACAGCATCCAGCTCCGCTGGGGGGTTAGGAAGGAGCCTGTGTGTGAGTTACCAGGGTTGCACAGGGCGTGGTGGTCTGGGTAGCAGTCTGATACCACGTGGCAGAATTCATCACAGTAGCAGCTTCCTCTCTTGCAGTGATGATCTATTCCAAGGCAGCAGAGGGACTGGGGTTGGGAGCAGCTGCCTGCAGAAAAAGGGGACATTAAAAAGAGACAGTTATGGGGCGCCTGGGTGGCTCAGTCAGGTCAGCCGCTGACTTCAGCTCAGGTCATGATCTCTCCATTCCAGCCCCACATCGGGCTCTGTGCTAACCACTCAGAGCCTGGAGCCTGTTTCAGAGTCTATGCCTCCCTCTCTCTCTCTCTGCCCCTCCCCCTCTCATGCTCTGTCTCTCTCAAAAATAAACTTAAAAACATTTTTTAAATAAATACGTACATAAAAAGAGACTGTTGTAACAAATGATGCCGGGACAACTGGATATCCATGCACAAAGGAATGGATCTGAACCTCTACCTCACACCATACATAAAAATTAACTTCAAATGGATCACAGGCCTGAATGCAAGAGTCAAAACTACAAAACTCTTAGATGATCATGGCCTTGGACTAAGCAATAGTTTCCCAGATATGACACCAAAAGCACAAGTGACAAAAGGAAACATACACTGGACTTGATAGAAATTTTAAAGTTTTGTGCTTCTACAGATAGTATCAAGAAAGTGAAGAGACAGCCCACAGAATGGGAGAAAATATCTGCAAATCATACATGTGATGAGAGAATTTTATCCAGAATATGTAAAGAATTCCTACAGCTTGACAATAACAAAAAAGGGCAAATAACCCAATTTTTAAATGGGCATAGGATAGATCCAAAGAAGATATACCAGTGGGCAAAAAGCACATGAAGGGCTGCTCAACAACGTTTGTTATCAAGGAGAGGCAATCCAGAACCACAAGGAGACACTACTTCACACCCGTTCGGAAACAGGTGTTGCTGAGAATGTGGAGAAATTGGAACCCCATCCACTGCTGTGGAATTGAAAAATGGTGCAGCCGCTCTGAAAAACAGAGAAAAACAGTTTGGCAGTTCCTCAAAATGTTTAATTTGGAGTGAAAACCATACAATGCCGCAATCCCACTTCTGCGTATATACTTACGAGAGCTGAAAATACATGCTCACATAAAAACCCGTACACGTATGTCCATGGGAGAATTATTCATAAGAACCCAAATGTGGAAACATTTCAAGTGTCCATCAACTGATGAATGGATAAAACAAAATATGGGATACCCACACAATGGAGTATTATTCAGCCCTAAAAAGGGATGAAGTTCTGACACATGCTACAAGGTGGATGGACCCTGAAACACGATGCTAAGTGAAAGCAGTCAGCCACAAAAGGCCATATGTTGTAAGACTCCTTTTAAGTGAAATGCCTATAATATAGAAGTCCATAGAGACAGCAAGTAGATTAATGGTTGTCGGGGGGCTGGGAAGCATGGGGACCAGGGAGTGACTCCTAGGGGTACAGGATCTCCTTTGGTAATGAAGAAATGTTCTGAAATTAGACAGTGGTGTGGTTTGCACGACTCTGTGAACATACTAAAACCCACTGAACTGTACACTTTATTTATTTATTTATTTATTTATTTATTTATTTTATTTCTAGGAGAGAGAGAGAGAGACAGCGTGAGCAGGGGAGGGTCAGAGAGAGAGGGAGATACAGACTCTGAAACTGGCTCCAGGCTCTGAGCTGGCTGTCAGCACAGAGCCCGACGCGGGACTCGAACCCACGAACCGTGAGATCATGACCTAAGCGAAAGTCAGACGCTTAACCGACTAAGCCACGCAGGCGCCCCTGAACTGTACACTTTCAAAGGATGAATTTTATGTTCCATGAATTATATCTCAGGAAAGCTATTATTAAAAACAGAGACACAAGAATGAGACAGAGCTGAGAGAAAGAGAAGAATGAGAGAAAAGAGGAGGGTGGCCGGGATGTGACAGCAAGGAAGACAGAGAAGCAAGAGAGAAAACAACAGACTGAAGTGTGACAAGAAGGATCGATAAAATCCCCGCAAAGTTAGAGGAAGGTCTCCATGGTCCCTCTTCACAAAACAGTTTCATCAACCCTAATTTTGATCATTTTCCCAAGCTGCCCAATTCAATTATATCTGACCAGTGCATATCCACTACCAAGTGAGGGGTTTCATCTTCTTTAAGGGCAGGGGAAACAAGGCATTGGCAGGTAGGTATGTGACCCAGGTCATCTGGTGAGTCAGTGGCCCCGGTGGGAATGAGCCCCAGGTGTTCTCACACCCAGGACTCTCAATGCTGTTCTTGACCTACCAAATCAATTCCTGTTAGGTTAGCACCTGCCTGGGGCTTTGTTTAGGGATAAGCTTGAGGGCCTTCCAACGTTGATGAGATCAACAGCGAGCAGGCCGCTGAGAGGGTGCAGGGTTAGGTGTGGCTAGCCCAGCCTGTTATGGAAACAGGGGCCAGCAGGCGTCTGATGAAAGGGGAGCAGTGGCCTGGAAGGTCAGACCTCTCAAGGTGATGGTGGCCTTCGAGTTTGGCCTTGCTTCTGTCTCATGTTAAGTTAGGAGCCTCCTACAAATGAGTAGTTCCCCTTCTCACGTCATCCCTCTTCCCAAGTGCCTAGTTCAGTGTCAGGTTGTCACCAATACCGAGGATGGATCAAAGAGGGCTGGAGGTGGAAAAGAGCCCCAGAGACCATCCGAACAAGTGCTGTAGCCCATTCATGAGTCAGAGATCATTTCGGTGATCATGACCAGTATTTTTTTTTAAGTTTATTTATTTAATTTGAGAGAGAAAGAGAAAGAGAGTGCGTACAAGCAGGGCTGGGGCAGAGAAAGAGGGAGACAGAGGATCCAGAGTGGGTTCTGTGCTGACAGCAGAGAGTCTGACGTGGGGTTTGAACTCACCAATGGTGAGATCATGACCTGAATCGAAGTCAGATACTTAACCAAATGAGCCACCCAGATGCCCCATGACCAGCATTTATTTTAATAAGATGGAAAGGAATGAAATGGATTGGGATAGCACAGCAGAGTAGGGCAGAGCATACGTTGTATATGTGAGGGTAAGTCGTTTGGGGTTCTTTTTGAAATTTTTGTTTTTATATGCCTATATGTATGTACTGAATCACAGTGTAAAATATATTTATTAATGTGGATTGTGGCCAGAAAAGTTTGAAAGCCCCTGATCTAGCAATGGAAAAGCCATTTTCTGAAGGTCACACTTAACCAGCAATCCTGACTTCTTCCCTGCTTTTTCCACCACACCATGCTTCTCATTCAAAAAGCCTCTTATTGCACTTGCTACTAATCTCTGCCATTCCCTAAACACCCTGAATACTCTTGCTTTGCAGCCTTTGCTCAAGCCATTTCCTCCGTGTGAAAGGCCCTTCCCTCTCATAGCCACTAAAAACACATTCTTATTCTTCAAGGTCATGTTTAAATTCAATCTTTCCTGGGTTGCTAAGGAACAAACTCATTATTCTGAAAATGACAAATGAAGAATTAAACATTTATCCAGCCTTTCCATACAAACCAAGTAAATGACAAGGGAAAAGTCTGTATAGAAGAACCGCAGCTAATAAATGTGGAAGGAGCGATAGAATCGGAAAGCCAGCGTTTGGCACCCCTAGTGAAAAAAATGGATCTATGCAACGATCATCCCTGGGGATTAAAACCATTAGAGAAAGGCTGAGGGGGAATGTTTATAATGGACCTACAACAGATGCATTTGGTGATCAAGTTTATTTAACACAGAAAGTGGGACCACTAGACTTTGTGTGTCTCTTTCAAGATGCAATGGCAAGTATACAGCCTCACCCTATGGTATATTCTTGCCAAAAGAAATGAACCTTAATTACCAGGTTTTGGGAAATGCAGGGGACAGAGAGACATCCACATAGAATCAATCAGATAAATCCAGAATGTAGAATTTTCTACAGAACAAATGACCTGGTTTCTTCAATTAAAAACAGCATGAAAAAAGGAAAAGGGGACTGATAGATTTGAAGAGGCTTAAGAAATATACCAGTTTAAAAAAAAAATATATATATATATACCAGTTAAATGTAATGTGTGGACCTTGTTTGAGTCCTGATTAAATAAGCCAATTGCAAAAGAGTCCTTTTGAGAGTTGGAGAAATATGAATAGGTAGTAAATAGTAATAAGCAGGGGCACCTGGGTGGCTCAGTCGGTTGAGTGAGTGACTTCAGCTCAGGTCATGATCTTGCAGTCTGTGGGTTTGAGCCCTGTGTCAGGCTCTATGCTGACAGCTCAGAGACTGGAGCCTGCTTCAGATTCTGTGTCTCCTTCTCTCTCCACCCCTCCCACACTCATGCTCTGTCTCTCTCTCTCTCTCAAAAATAAATAAACGTTAAAAAAATTTTAATGGTAGTAATTATTTTAATCATTTCATCTTTCATAAGGTATTATGGTTATATTTTTTAATATGGTGGATAAGAATTTAGGCAAAATGTTGATAATTTTTAAATTAGCCAGTAAGAACATTGGGTTCATTATACTAGTCTCTTTTTGTGCGTGTTTGGAAATTTCCATAAGAGGGATGTGTAGGTGGCTCAGTGGATTAAGCATCTGACTTTGCTTCAAGTCATGATCTCACAGTTCATGAGTTTGAGCCCCATGTTGGGCTCTGAGCTGTCAGCGCAGAGCCTGGAGCCAGCTTTGGATTCTGTGTCTCCCTTGCTCTCTGCCCCTCCCTGCTTGCACTCTGCCTCCCTCTCAAAAATAAACATTAAAAAACATTAGAAAATGTCCGTAAGAAAAAAAAATTAATAATAAATTTGACCTATTCTGAAAGCTTTCCAACACCCCCCCACACCTGGGGATAGAAGGGATTAACTATATTTATTGGGATTAACTTTTTCTTTTTACCCTTAATACCTATTGATTTTAGCTTCTAACATAGCATTAGTCCCTGTCTGTTATTACAGTCTTCTTTCTGGAGGTACGTATCTGTCTTCCCTACCAGCTCATCCAAGGTAGGAAATGCATCACTGTAGTTCTGGTGTCAAATATTTTTTATTCAATTTAACTTAAAATATCTGAATTGAGGGGCACCTGGGTAGCTCAGTCAGCTAAGCGTTCTACTTCAGCTCAGTTCATGATCTCCCAGTCTTTGAGTTCAAGCCCCACACTGGGCTCTATGCAGACACCTCAGAGCCTGGAGCCTGCTTCTGATTCTGTGTTTCCCTTTCTCTCTGACCCTGCCCCACTCACACTCTGTCTTTCTCTCTCTCAAAAATAAATAAACATTTAAAAAATTAAAAACTATATATCTGAATTGAATTTGAGTTCACACTTGAGTTCCCACAGTGTCCAAGGTCAGGAGAGAGATATAGTTTCTAACAGTGCTGACTGGTTCTGTCATAAAAATGACAGCATAAGTGACTAAGCACCCAATCATTCATTCATTCATTCATTCACTCATTTTAGTCTATTTTTTTAAGTTTTCTTTTTTGAGAGAGAGAGAGAACGAGCAGAGGAGGGGCAGAGAGAGAGGGAAAGAGAGAATCCCAAGCATGCTCCCCACAGTCAGCATAGAGCCCTATGCGGGGCTTGAACTCATGAACCATGAGATCATGACCTGAGCAGAAATCAAGACCTGGACAGTTAACCAATTGATCCACCCAGGCGCCCCTCATTTTATACTATTGAGTGACTCTCTGAGCCAGGTACCATGGTGGATCATGGACATATATTCTAGTGCCCT
Organism: Crocuta crocuta; assembly: GCF_008692635.1. Lineage (NCBI taxonomy): Eukaryota > Metazoa > Chordata > Mammalia > Carnivora > Hyaenidae > Crocuta > Crocuta crocuta. The sequence continues at coordinate 4,526,394 of NW_027530544.1, read as the reverse complement.
GCCCCACCAGACCCTGCAAAAAAGCACCTTCCAGGAGCTCAGTATAGTGAAGTGTCATCAAACTACGAGTAACCAGAACATCGCCATGCTGTACGACTAGTGCTGTACCACAGGTAAGAGGAGAGAGCCACGGGATTTGGTGGAGAAGCAGTGGGCCCATCAGGAAACTGCTTCCTAGTGAGGAGGCAATAGCTCAGGTGACTCTGTGACCATCCTGGTGGCTTCAGACCTAGAGGCTAGTAAAAGTGACAAGCTCTGGGGCCCAGAAAGGAGGGGGTGAAGAATAGAACCTGCCGATAGTTTGTGCCCCTCCAGAGAAACACTCCTGAAACATATTTGACAATTTTATAGAGAAGAAGGCGAGCGTGCTGAGAAAGGGTGTGGAAAGGGGACCTGGGCAGCCTCTTCCTCCCTTGGCAGTTCCCGCTGATCCTGCTCTAGCCCCACACCTGCAGATCCCACTCAGCAAAACTGAAGTCCTGCCCTTCCCCAGAAGTGCTTTACACAAAGCCATTTAATAACATAAGTGTTATTAAATCAGAACAGAAATCAAGCAGAAATCAAGCATGCATAAGCATGCGTATGCCCTTGAGGCTCCCATTCCCACAAAAGTATTCCTACCAATGGCATTTAACTTTCTCACAAAAGGCAACTTTATCATCCCACTACATTTCCTGGGGTATTTTAGCAAACCAAATCAGTTGGTGCCTGGCAGTTGCCCCTTGAGTCTGCCTATTAACCTGGATCTAGGCTTTGTCACCCCACCTTCCCTCCTACCTCCCACAGTGCGCACTCTAGAGCCCCATGCCTCCTCTACCCACAGGAGCCTCCTTTGGACATTCCTCTGGGGTCCCCAACCAAAAAAGACCCTCCCAAGCTAATCATGCAAGGAGATCTTACCAACATGAAGATGGATGGTTACGCAGAGAAGCCACATTAAGCACAAGTAAGTGCTGAGTAAATGAATTCTTTAATTAACGAATTAGTGAGCATTAGGCCCTAGGAGGTGAATCATGCCTGGAACAAAAATGATTGAATGAATGAATGAATGAATGAATGAATGAATGAATGAAAGAGACTAGAGTCCAGGTCCCTTTGAGCTGCCAGCCTGGCTCCTCACCTGTCTCCTGGTTTGGGGTCGCACGGCTCAGCCACAGTAGGACGAGGAAAACCAGACACATGGTTGCGGGCATTGAGCAGAGACAAGAGCATTTCAAGGACCAAGGCCAGGGCTTTTAATATTCACTCATCCCAGGAAGCTCATTTGTTATCTGTGCCCCTGGGGAGGTGCCAGCTCACAGCCGGGCAGCCACGGGCAAAAGGCGGGGCGGGGGGCCCCAAGACAGTGGTACAGGTGTCCCAGCTGTTTGGAATAGCTTGTCCAAGCAGAGGTAATGCAGACCAAAAATATACATATATTTTTCCCATCTCCTGGGACTTCCAGACCAGCAGAAGAAGCAGAATCAGAGAAACCAGAATGATATTGCTGTCAGGGACTTTGGCAATCTTCTGATCTGAATCATTTCTCCCCCTACTCCCCCCTTTTTATAGATAAGAATACTGAGGCCCAGAGAAGGCAAGAAACACAAGTTGACACAGCTCAGCAATTGTGGAGCTGGGGTGAGTCTCCTGGCTCCTATCCAGTGTTCTTTCAACCAAAATATAGTGGAGGTATTCAGAGATGTCCCTGGGGAGGTCCCTTCAGTCAGGAAAATCGGCTGGGCAGCTCTGTGTCTCCAGAGCTGGTATAAGCCGTCTACACCACATTGCTGCTGGAATGCTGATGGACCAGAAGAAGGCTGAGGGAGAGAGACTCGGACGGACTATTTACTACAGGAAAATATGAAAAGTAAGGTGACTCTATTGACCACTCTGGAAGTGCCCAACTGCACTTCTGCAGTTCTGGGGCCAATTCTATCCTTGGCCCAAGCGGGTTTCTGTTGTACCCCTGCAAGCGGCACAGGGTCTGCTTTAAGAGTCTGTGAGCACCTAAGACAGACTCAGGAATTATGCCTGACGGCACCTGTCACCTTCCACTATGGAGACGGGAAAGATTAAATCTTACTTTCTAAACCTCCCTGCACTTGGTGATCAGTGATAGAGTTCTGGCCAGTAAAACATAGATGGAAATATTCTAGAGAACTCTGGAGTTTAGCTTTCTTCTAAAAGGGACGGGCATGGAGCACCTGGATGGCCCAGTCAGTTAAGTGTCTGACTTCGGCTCAGATCAGGATCTCATGGCTCATGAGTTTAAGCCCCTAGTTGGGCTCTGCTCTGACAGTGTGGAGCCTGTTTTGGATTCTCTGTCTTCCCCTCTATCTGCCCCTCCTCCACTCTTGCATGTGCGCTCTCTTTCTGTCTCTCTCTCTCTGTTTCTCTCTGTCTCTCTGTCTCTGTCTCTAACTCTGTCTGTCTGTCTGTCTCTCTCTCACACACAAATAAATAAACATTTACAAGCAAATAAATAAAAGGGCCAGGCAGAAGAAGAGAGCTTGCTGGCGCTCCCCCTTTCCTACTTCTGTCCTCGACCGCGTGTGATGCCCAGAGGCATGGGAGCCACTTCACAATCATGAGGCAACAATTGTGCAAGGATGAAAAGTTAACATGTGTGTGTGTGGTGGGGGGAAGCCTGGGCCCCAAACATATCACAGACAACTGAACCAGAGTCAGCAGTCACCTACCTTGGGGTTTCTTGGTATTTGAGGACAATAAACCTCCATTCGTTTGTCACTCTTAGTTGGGAGTCTCTGTAACATGCTACTGAAAGCATACCGTGTAGTGATAATCTTTAGAAGTTCTCAGCCCAGGCTGGAAACCTAGCCCTCAGGGAGGCCCTGGTGGAGACTGCACTTGTTGGGAGGTCAGATACAATGAGTCACAGAAGTTCTGGCTCCAAGATTTTCGGATGCTACGAAAGGGGGAATACTGTTTCCCTTTCTAACAGCCTCTAACAATAGTTGCGGTGGGGGACACGGAAAGACTCAAGTGTTCTCAGGGCTATAAATGCTTTCTGTCACTTTGTCATAGCCTTAAAATTCACTGATTGATTTAACAGTACTATTTAAACACCTATTCTAAGCCAACACGGAGGATTCAACAATGAACAAGACAGACACAGGTCTGCTTTCAAGAAGCTTCAGTCTATTGGTAAGAGACATACCAATGGGCAGTTACAATACAACATTACAAAGAGAGGTAGAGCTGAGGAGGGAGACCCCACAAGGGCCTGGGAAGAGGGAGGGGAAATGTGCTGCAAAGACTTTCTAGGATACAGCTTATGCCAAAACTTAGAAGACGAGTAGGATTTATCCAGGTGGAGCACTGAGTGGGAAGAGAAAATGTTCTAAGAGGGAATGGCGTGTTTAGAAGATTTCATGCTATATAGTTAATTCTCATCATTCAACTTCAATTACTATATAGAATTGCATTATTATGAGAGGAATGTAAAATAGCGTGGCCTCTGTGCAAAACAGCATTGTGATCCTTGAAAAAATAAAAATATAACTGCCCTACGGTGCAATTTCACTTTTAAGTATATCCCAACAGCAGGGAACTGAACAGGCATTTGTACAATAACACTCATAACAGCACCATTCACAGTAGCCAAATATCCATCAATAGTGAGTGGATAAACAAAATGCAGTATATGCATACAACAGAGTATTATTCAGTCTTTAAAAGGACGGAAATTCTGACACATGCTACCACATGTATGAACCTGGAAAACATTATGTTACATGAAATAGCCACATACACAAAACCAAATATTGTATAACTCCACTTACATGAGGTACCTGGAATGGTCAAATTCAAAGAGACAGCATGTACAGTAGTGGTTACAAGGGGCCGGAGGTTGCGGTAACAGAGAGCTACTGTTTAATGGGTACAGGGTTTCAGTACAGTGTGATGACAAAGTTCTGGAGATGGATGGTGGTCATGGCTATAGAACAATGTGAATATACTTAGCACAGGAATATAGGCAATAAAATAGTAATGACTTTGGATGGTAACAGATAGAAACTTACTCAGTTGTGGTGAGCATTTTGTAATTGTATATAGATGTTGAATCACTATATTGTACACCTGAAACTAATATGATATTGTATGCCAACTATACTTTGATTAAAAATAATTAAAAAATAAAATAAATGGAATCGTGTGTTTGTGAACATACCTCACCAATGTGAATGTACTTAATACACTGAAATATACATTTAAAATAGTTAATGTAGTGAATCTTATGTATATTTTATCACAATAAAACATTGCATCATGAGTTTTCAACATTTAGCCATTATCTGGCTGATAGACATTTGGATTGGTTCCAGTTTTCCAAAATCATAACCAGTATTGCTATAAACATTCTTAAACATTTCCTCTCCTACACCATCTAGGAATGAAATTGTTCAGTCATAGATTGTACACACCTTTAATATGTAAATGATCAAAGGTCCTCCCAGGGGCACCTGGGTGGCTCCGTCGATTGAGTGTCCGACTTCAGCTCAGATCATGATCTCACAATGTGTGAGTTCCAGCCCTGCATCAGGGTCTGTGCTGACAGCTCAGAGCCTAGAGCCTGCTTCAGAGCCTGCCTCTCTGTCTGCCCCTCCCATGCTCTCTGTCTCTCTCCCTCTCAAAAATAAACATTAAAAAATTTTTTTAAAAAGGTCCTCCAAGTGGTCATAGTGATTTATCTTCCCACAGGCAGTGCAGAAGGATTCCTTGTTGTCTCACATTCTTATCAACACTTGATATTCTCGCTTCCCCTCCCCACAGTCTGATGGGTGTGACATCATAATTAATTCTAGCTTTAATTTGTCTTCCCATGATTACTGCTAATTTTGAGATTACTGATCATCTACTGTTTCCTTCTTTGAATTGCCTGTTCGTAACCTTTGCTCATTTTTATCACTTTGCTTTTGAGTTTATATGAAGTTATCTTTTTCTTACTGAGAGTAAGAAAATCCTTTATAAACTCCAGTTACTACTCCTCTGTAGGTTACACGTGCTGTAAATATCTTTCTCTGTGTGTCTGGCTTGCCTTTTCATTTTGTTTCTTTGAGGTGCAGAAGCTCTATATTTTAAGGCAAATTTTCTGTCGTGGTTTCTGCTTTTACGAATTATTTTAAGAAATCTTTCTCTGACTGCCAGCTCAGAGCCTGGAGCCTGTTTCAGTCTGTGACTCCCTCTCTCTCTGACCCTCCCCTGCTCACGCTGTCTCTCTCTCTCCTAGAAATAAAACATTAAAAAAAGAAAAAAGAAATCTTTCTCTAATTCTTTTAACTGTATTTTCTTCTAAAAGCATTAGTATCCATCACCTAAAGCTGCTACAACAAATTACCACAAAGTTAAACAGCATAAAACAAGAAAAAGGTAGAAGTCTGAAATCGGGTGCTGGTAGGAGCGTGTTCTCTGAAGGCTCCAGGAGCAGATCTTTCTCTGCATCTTCCCAGTTGGCAACAGTCCCTGGCCTTCCGTGGTTTATAGGTTTATCATTCCGATTTCTGTGTCTGTCATCACATGGGGTTCTCCTTGTGGGTCTCTGTCACTTCTCTTCCTCTTATAAGGGCATCAGTCATATTGGATTTAGGGCGCACTCTACTCCAGGGTGACCTCAGTTTGACTGCCTCTGCAAAGATCCTTTTTTCAAAAAGGCCACATTCATAGGTACCAGGGGATAGGGCTTGAACTCAAATATTTTTCTGGGGGAAACTATTTAAATCACAACAGCATTAAAACTTTATTTTTCACATTTATGCCTTTAATCTATCTAGAATTAATTTTTAAGTTTATTTGTTTATGGGGTGGGGGGGGGGAGAGAATGAGAGAGAGAAAGAGAGCGGGAAAGAGAATCCCAAGCAGGTTCCATACTCTCAGTGCAAAGCCTGACATGGGGCTCAAACTCAGGAACCATGAGATCATAATCAAGAATTGGATGCTCAACTGACTGAGCCACCCAGGCGCTCCATCTGGAATTAATTTTTGTGTTGATTTGTGGTGTGGGTCTAAAATAACTCTTTTTTTTTTCATATGGATAACCAGTATTACATAATCATGTGCCAGATAATGCATCACTTCCCCATTAATGTATGATACTACCTCTGTCATATATCAAGTTTCCTTACATGTATGGATCCATTTATGAACTTTCCATTTTGTTTCTTTGTTCTAATTTGTCTTTCCGTATACAAAGTGACACATTATCTTAATTATGATAGCTCTAGAATATGTTTTGAGATCTGCTAGAGCAATATTGTTCTTTAAAATTTCCTTGGCTGTTTGGCTATTTTTACCTCTTTACGCGATTAATTAGTTTTGAACTCTCTTTCATATTGCTATAGTCTCTGTAGCTCCTGGGGTATGACTTTTCCCATTGCATCTGCTGATTCTTTCTCATAGCAGTTTATAGTGTTAATTTTTTTCAATTAAATTTTTTACTTTGAGATCATTATAAATGCACATGCAATTGTAAGAAATAATACAGAGCAGTCCACGTAACTTTTACCCAGTTTTCCCAAGGATAACATCTTGTGAAAATTTCAATACAATAACACAAACAGGATATTAACTTTGAAAGTGTCAACACACTGAGCAAGTACCACGGCAAGGATCCTTCATGTTGCCCTTTTATAGCCACATTCACTTCACATTTGCCCCACCCCCTCCTTAATCTCTGGCAACCACTAATCTGTTCTCCCTTCCTATAATTTTGTCATTTTCAAGAATGTTATATAAATGGAATCATACAGAATATAACTTCTGGAATTGTTTTTTTTTTTTTCACTCAGCATAATAATTCTCTGGAGCTTCATCCAGTGGTTGTGTGTATCAATAATTTGTTCCTTTTAATTTTAATTCCTTTTAATTCTGGGTAGTACTCTGAAGTATGGACATACTATAGTTTGTTTCACATTCAGCTATAGAAGGATGTCTTGGTTGTTTTCAGTTTTTGACTAATAAAGTTGCCATTAGCATTCATGTACAGGTTTTTGAGGTGAATATATGTTTTCATTTCTTTGGGATAAATGTGTAAAGTTGTAATTGGTGGATCATATGGTAGTTGCATGTTTAGTCTTATAAGAAACTGACAAACCGTATTAAACATTGGCTGTACCAATTTATATTCCCGCCAGCAATGAATGGCATCTTTGCATCTTTGACAACATTTAGTATTTTTACTATTTTCTACCTTGGTGATTCTGATATATATGTAGTGATATCTTGTGGTTGGGATTTTCATTTCCCCAGTGATTAATTTATATTGAACATCTTTCCATGTGCTTGTTTTTGCCATCTGTATACTTTTTCAGTGAAATGTCTCTTACTATCTTTTGCCCATATTCCAATTGAATTGTTTATTTTATTACTGTTGTTTTTTCCATTAATTCTTTTAAATTGAGGTGTAATTGACATACAACATTTACTGTAGAGTTTTGAGAGTTCTTTCTAGATACCAGCTCTTTGTTGGATGGGTGGTTTGCAAATATTTTCTTCAGTTTTGTAGCTTGTCATTTCTTCCCTTTTAACAGGGTCTTTTGCAGATCAAAAGTTTTATTTTGATGAAGTCCAGTTTATCAGTTTTTCCTTTTATAAATCATGCTTTTGGTGTCAAATCTAAGAATTCTTTGCTTAGCCATAGAACCTGAGATTTTCTTTTATTTTTTTCTTAAAAGTTTTATAATTTTACATTTAAGTCTGTGACCCTTTTTGAGTTAATTTTTGAACAGGTATGAAACTTAGGTCAAGGTTGATTTTTTGCCTATGGATTTTCAGTTGCTTCAGCACCATTTGTGAAAAGGCTATTTTTCTTCCATTGAGCTGCTTTTGCATCTTTGTCCAAAATCGGGTAGGCAGATTTGTGTGGGTCTATTTCTGAGTTTTCTATTCTGTTCCATTAATCTACCTGTCTATCCCTCACCAATACTGCACAGTCCTTGAAGCTACATAGTAGCTATATAGTAAGTCTTGAAATTGGGTAGACTGATAGCTACTTTGTTCTTCCTTTTCAAAATTGTTTTAGTTATTCTTGTTTCTTTGTCTTTTCATATAAAATTTAGAATAGTCTTGTTCATTTAGACAAAAAACCTTGCTGGGGTTTTGATAGGACTTGCATCAAGTCTGTATATAAATTTGGAGAGAATTGATATCTTTACTATGTTGAGTCTTCCAATCCATGAACATAATATATCTCTCCATTCACCTGAATCTTTTATTTCTTTCATCGGCAATTTGTACTTGCAGCATACAAATCCTGTACGTATTTTGTTTGATTTGCACCTACGTATTTTTAAGTGATTGTAAATTTGTAATTTTGATGTTTATCGCTAGTATATAAAAATGCAATTGTTTTTTGTATGATTATCTTATATCCTGCAATATTGCTAACCTCACTTATTAGTTCTAACAGGGCATTTACAGGAGATTCCTTGGGATTTTCTATATATCCTGAAATATGTACAGATGAAATAATATGATGTCTAAGATTTGCTTCAAAATAATCTTGGTAGGGGCAGTGGGTGGGGAGTTGATAACTGTCAAATCTGGATAATAGGTGCATGGGGATTTAGGATACTATGCTCAATATCTTTGTATACATTTGCAATTTTCTATTATAAAAAGGGTTTCCACTGCTCCCTGTAAAAGCTGCAGGGGTCCTCACTGTAGGGTAAAGTCATAGTGGTTGACATGTCATTCAAGACCGTTTATGATCTGACTTCTCCCATAGTTATCCAATTGTTCCTTGAACAATTAACAAAGGACCATCTTTCTGTATGTTTCACAGTTGTCTAAAGACTTTTCAGTTCCAGCTCTTTGTTTTCGTTCCTGCTACACTGACCCTCCTCTCTTTCCCAAGAGGCTCTTCTTCTTCCTCTCAACATTAAGTTCCAACCAGCCTCGGGGATCCTGGGGGGCTCAGTTCGTTGAGCATCCGACTTCGGCTCAGGTCATGATCTCACGGTTTGTGGGTTCGAGCCCTGTGTCGGGCTCTGTGCTGACAGCTCAGAGCCTGGAGCCTGTCTTCGGATCCTGTGTCTCCCTCTTTCTCTGACCCTCCCCCGCTCATGTTCTCTCTCTCTCTCTCTCTCTCTCTCTCTCTCTCTCAAAAATAAATAAAACATTAAAACACTTTTTAAATTCCATCCAGCCTCTGGGAGTCAGCTCCAGAAGCAAGAAGCCCTCGAGGCTTCCCCTAATCATCCTGGCCACTTTCATCTCTCCCTTTCTGATCTTCCAGAACTCTATCTTTATCACTCATTCCAGCATAACATAGTGGTTAAGACTGGGGTTTATGGAGCGAAACTGCCTGTATTTGGATCCAGGCTCCATTGTTTACCAGCAGTGTCACTTTGGGCAAGTTACTCAAACTCTCTGTGTCTTAATTACTTCTTCCATAGAATAGAAATGATAATGGCATCAACTTTATAGGGTAGTTGGGAGAATTACATGGGTCATACATGTAAAGAATTGAGCACAGTGCTCAGCACACAGTAAACACTGCACACTAAATAGCAGGTGCCTAAAGGGCAGGAACTGTATCTAAGCACTGAGTGTAGATGAAAAGAATCACACAGTCATGACTTGGATCAATTTAAATCAAACAGATAAAGTCAATATTTGATTGTATAATTTGGGGATTATTCCAGTCATTGCCTTCTCTTTTGCCCTTTCACTGGCTGACTCAGGGTTCTTTGTCAGAAATAAAGTCATAAAATGGCCCCTCAAAGTCACTTCCCCATCATAAGCCCTTCATCCTGCTAATAATAAAACTCTACCAAAATTCTATCTGCTTAAGAGACAAAGGAATATACTAAAATGATTTGAAGGGAAGGCTAAAGAACAAGACTCAGAACAGGATAGAAAACTGGCAGCCACAGCGTCTGAGAGGTGGGAATAAAGTCTCATCACCACATTAGAATGAGAAAGTGCCAGCCCATTTTTTTTTGGTCTTTGCCTAACTTGTTCAAGGTTCAGAGTTTCGGAAAAGAGTTCAGGCAATCTGGATTTGAGCCATGTGCCCATCCCTTGATCAGAGGGCTGAAACAAAAATCTGGTAAGGTTTTTGTGAGAAAAAATACTAACCAAGGATTAAAGAGAAGACTTGGCTCTAACTTTTCTTTGGGGCTCCTGAGCTGACTGGTACTTTGTGGAAAGAATGCAGGCTGGATAAATATTTCTGTTTGGCTGGTAAACTCTTCACCTTTAGTTTTAAATTAAGACTTAACTTCTGCTTGGGTCCAAAGTGGGCATGGTAAGGGGAAGTAAGTGCAAACTGCTCATAGTAGTTTCTGTTTATGATGGGAGCGCCACACCAGAGTCAAATAGTGCTGTTTGTAATCTTCGAAATAGCTGGAATCTGAGAAGTCTCTGGAAAACTGTTTAGATTGAACTGCCTGGACCTTCTACTCTAAAACCTGGCAATCAAGAGAACTTTTCTTGAGTCCCATTAGTCCCATCTCTGCCCCCATCCCAACCTGCCCCCATCTTCCCAGGGACCCTAATTAGTTGGAATGCACCAAGAAGCCAAAGTTCTTCCAAGATGAAGGCAATGGCAGGACCCTACAAACTATCAGGGGTAGAAATCAAGGTCTCTAAGTCTGGATGTGCAAAATGTTTATGGAAACTCCAAGGTGTCCTCTCCCTGTGTGATGTCGGGATAGAAAGTCTAGACAGAGGTACCAGTTCTCAGAGGAACTGGGCATGAGGCTAGGAGATCAAGAAGGCAGAAGCCCTGGATATTTTCTTGGCCAATTTGGGTCACCTTATCTTGTGCTGAAGAATGTTTGGGGAGTATTTTAAAGCGATAGCTGTCTTGACCGCCCTTTAATATCTATATACTTTTTGTACATTCCCTCTGCATTTCAAGGGAATTTTTTTTCTTAAAGCAAAAACCAAAATTAACTCTATACATTCTAAAAAACAATATGACCAGTTTGCAGGCATTCCAATAAGTACATAAGGAGGGGGGAAATTACTGCATAATCCCATCATTTCGATAGAGCCACACGTATTTTTTTATATTGCCTTCCCTTCCTTTATGTATAATTTTCCTCTCCAGGGATATTTTTCCATAGTTGTAATAATGATGTATATACACTTTTTATTCAAATTCAAGTTAAAGTACAGTGTAATATTAGTTTCAGGTGTTATAACACCCAGTGCTCATCACAAGTGCACTCCTTATTCCTTTTGCAATAATTTCAATCTTGCAGAAAGGTTGCAAAGATAGCATGAAAGTTCTGAAAATTTTCGTTTTTTTAAAAAAATGTTTTTAAATGTTTTTATTTCTGAGAGAGAGAGAGAGAGAGAGGCAGCGTGAGCAGGGAAGGGTCAGAGAGAGAGGGAGATACAGAATCCGTAGATAGGCTCCAGGCTCTAAGCTAGCTGTCAGCACAGAGTCCAATGCAGGGCTAGAACCCCCGAACCGTGAAACCATGACCGGAGCCAAAGTCGGACGCTCAACTGACTGAGCCACCCAGAAATTTTCAGTTTTGACAAATGTTACCATCTCACATTTTTCAACACTAAGAAACCAATATTGGTATATTACATTTAATTAAACTTTAGATTTTATTTGGATTTAATCAGTTTTGCTCCTGATGTCCTCCTTCTGTCCCAGGATTCAATTCAGGATGGAACATTGTATTTAATCGTGTCTCCCTAGCCTCTTCTGGCGTGTGGCAGTTCCTCAGTCTTTCCTTGTTTTTCATGACCTTGACAGTTTTGAGGAGTACTGGCCAGGTATTTTGTAGACAGTCCTCAAATTGGGTTTGTCTTATGTTTTCCTCATGAGTAGACTGAGGTTATGGATTTTTGGAAAGATTACCACAGAAGTGATGTGCCCACCTCATCACATTATACCCAGGGTGCATAATATCCACATGACATCAAAGGTGGTGTTAACTTTGATCATTTGGTAAAGGTAGTGTTGGCCAGGTTTCTCCATTGTGAAGTTGCTATTTTCGCTTTCCATACTTTTTTTTTTCAAATTTCTTATTTATTTTTTAAATTTACATCCAAGTTAGTTAGCATACAGTGCAACAATGATTTCAGGAGTAGATTCCTTAATGCCCCTTACCCATTCAGCCCATCCCCCCTCCCACGACCTCTCCAGTAACCCTGTTTGTTCTCCATATTTAAGAGTCTCTTGTGTTTTGTCCCCCTCTGTTTTTATATTGCTTCCTTTCCCTTATGTTCATCTGTTTTGTTTCTTAAAGTCCCCATATGAGTGAAGTCATATATTTGTTTTTCTCTAATTTCGCTTAGCATAATCCCCTCTAGTTCTATCCATGTAGTTGCAAATGGCAAGATTTCATTCTTTTTGATGGCCAAGCAATACTTCATTGTCTGTACTTTTTTTTTTTTTAAGTGAATTACTAATTCTAGTCCATCTTCAAGGGGAGAGAGGATTAAGCTCCACCTCCTGGAAAGGGAATAATTTACAGATATTGAATTCTTCTGTAAGGAAGATTTGTCTTTTCTTATTTATTCTATTGTCTATATAAATAAGGATTCATGTATTTTTGACATATATTTTTCTCCTTTGTTTCCATAAGACAATGTGTTATAAGATTTTTTCTATGTTACTATCACAGTCTACACAACTATCATTTTAATGGTTGCATCTATTTTTAGATATTTTCCACTATTAATTTTGAACTCACAATTTATGCTGCAGCAAACACCTTTTGGAACAATTTTCTATGATTGTTTGTGTTCCAGCTGTGGCATGATGTCTGGAACACAGAAACCTAAGTCTACTTAGGATATGTGGGTATATGAATGGATGCATGCATGCTGGGCTGGCATCCTTTTTTTCCCTGTTGAACAGGGGTCTTAGCCTATGGAGACCTCAAATCTAAATTAAATGTTGAGGGGCACCTGGGTGGCTCAGTTGGTTAAGCATCTGACTTTGGCTCAGGTCATGATCTCACAGTTCATGGGTTCAAGCCCCGCATCAGGCTCTGTGCTGACAGCTCAGAGCCTGGAGCCTGCTTCAGATTCTGTATCTCCCTCTCTCTGACCCTCCCCTGCTCACGCTGTCTCTCTCTCTCACAAATAAATAAAAACTTAAAAAAAATTTTTTTTAAATGTTAAATGTTGAGAAGAGAAGCTTGAGAACTTGCTGGAAATCAGGCTTTGACTTCCTGTGAACCATAACTAGTTTGTAACAATAAACAAAGGTCCTCAGAACAAGTACAGATTTTGTACTGTAAGCTATTTTTCTGTCTGGTTGGAAAACATTTGGACATTTTAACAGCTTCAGCAGTTTTTCACACAGCTTTATCATTCTTCTGTCAGCTTACATTGTAGACATGAAGATTTTTTTAATTCAGAGGGTGTTTTTAGGGCATATATATCATCATATTTAGTCTCTGGCAAGGAAAGGCTGTCGGTTTAATAATAAAGTGAGTAAAGGACATTTGGAATGTCACCCTCTCTGATAATGGCTGCTGGTGAAAACAAAACAGAAACAGTTACAAAGTAGCTGAGGGAAGAAAGGGGAGGTAAGTATATATTCATCACTTAAGATTTGGGAATGTAGGGGCACCTGGGTGGCTCAGTCGGTTAATTGTCCGACTTCAGCTCAGGTCATGATCTTATGGTTTGTGGGTTCGAGCCCCGCATTGGGCTCTGTGCTGACAACTAGCTTAGAGCCTGGAGCCTGTTTCAGATTCTGTGTCTCCCTCTCTCTCTGACATTCCCCTGCTCATGCTGTCTCTATCTCTCTCTCAAAAATAAATAAAATATTCAAAAAAAATTTTGGGAATGTAACCAAATCTTGGCGGAGATTTAGTGCCAAGGAAAGAGATAAGGAGCTAAGAGGTGCAGTAGTCAGAGGCAAAGTCAGAACAATCCTGGCCCTTGATCCACAGTATATTTCTGACCATTCTTGTGCCCGTGCAGAACAGGCAGTTCCTTACATTCCAATGCCCACCTGGCCATTCATGCATTCATTCCATTCATTCACATGTTTGTTGTTCTGTTAGAGAAAATGAGAAATAACAAGGCTGTGTGAGACGTGTTCTAAGAGGAGTACAGAAAGAGTGCTAAGGGTTCACAGAGAATGGGTAGGGCAGAATACAGCCAGAGAAAGCCATGATGTAGCTGAGTTAGCTCTTTAAAGGAAGAAAGATCAAGGCACAGTTGGGAATCTGCTAGTAGTTCAGGGAATGGCAGGAGATGAAGTTAGGAAGCTACGGTGTGACCACGTTTAAAGATCCTTTATGTGCCAAGGGAAGGAACCAAACTGTATCTTCTATGGAGAAACAGTAGTGAGGTTTAGGTAAAGGAGTATGACCCCATAGTAATGTTTCCATCCTCCCCCTGGCCCAAGCTCCTTATCCCCACTGTGGAGGGGCAATGTGGCAATATTTACCAAAATTACAAATATACATTTTTTGTGCCAGTCATTCCACTTTGGAGAACTCATCCTACAGATATACTTGTACCCATATGAGATAATATATGACCAGGTTTTTCACTGCAGCATTGTTTGTATTAACAAAGGATGGAAAACAAATGTTCATCAGTAGGTTAACTGGTTGAACAAACTACTGTCATTCATACAATGGAAAATGTGCCACTATAAAAAAAGAATAAGGAAGCTCTTCATGTACTGATACAGAAGCTTCTTTAAGAAACACTGTTTTTTGAAAAAGCAAAGTACAGGGGAACACCTGGGTGGCTCAGTTAAGCATCTGACTGTAGCTCAGGTCATGATCTTACAAGCTCATGAGTTTGAGTCCCACACCGGGCTCTGTGCTGACAGCTCAGAGCCTGTAGTCTGCTTCGGATTCTGTGTCTCCCTCTCTCTCTGTCCCTCTCCCGCTCATGCTGTGTCTCTGTCTCTCAAAAATAAATGTTAAAAAATTTTTAAATAAAAACAAAGAAGCAAGATACATAAATGTGGATATAATATTGCAAATTTTCTTAAAAGGGTGAAGAATTACAAATGTACATTATTTGCTTGTATAAAAAACTCTCCAAGGATAAAGTAATGAGGGGCTCCTAAAGGGGGGTGTGGCAAAAACTGGGCACAAGGTTTTTCACCATATACTTTTCTTGTGGACTTTAAGCATGTGGCTGTTAATTAGAAAATTAAATACTATTGATTAAACAAAAGAGGAAAAGAGGGAAGAAGCTTTCATTCCCTTTTCCTTTGCAGGCCTCATTCCTGCTTTTCAACTTGTCAGGACTTTCTCTTAGTTAGATCTGTGGTTGTAGGGCTTCCAGTGGTTAAGAGAGAAATATGCAAATCTTTTAGTCCTTTGTTTAGTCCTTTGTTGAATTTCTTTCCCCAGATTCTAAGTGGCCAAGGCTGGCAGGCGAGGGAGGAAAGGAGAGAAAGGTGTGTTTTCCTCACTTGTTGCTCCCTCACAGCTGCTGGTGCTAAAGCAGTTGTGTGCTTGCTGTGGAAACAAGGGCTTGGGGAAGAAGCTGGGAGAGGAGCTTCTGTTCCTTCTGTGGGCCAGTGGGGAGATAAAACCAGCTGGGAACTCCAAGCACCATTGTTTGAAAGGAAAACAAGTGAGAAATTCCCAAGACAGTGAGAGAAAAGGACAGGATTTACCTACGGTGACAAATGAGTTGCCAAAAGGTTTCAGGTCATCCGTGCTACTGACTTTTGTCTTACTGTTTAGCTTCAGCCTGTCAGAAGGCTGGTCACGAAAACTCCCACGTACACAGGAGACCTCCCACCACTCAAGATTTATTTTAACCCACTAACCCTCAGACCCCACTGTTCTGGTATTAAGATAGTGTAACGATATTGGGATAAATGACAGAATCCAAAGAAAATTAATGAAGTCTCTGATGGACCTCCAAAGCCAGAGACGGTAGCTCTCTGCTTTCTGTTCCTCTGGGAGGAGTCCGCCAAAAAGAGGGAGGCGAGGGCATATGCAAAGCACAGCCTCGTGTTCTCTGAGCTCCTAGAGTAGTAATGCTAAGCAGATTCACTTTCCTTTAATCACATTCATCTCTGATCCCAAGAACATCGAGCTCGCAATGGGAAAGCGTGGGCCATCTGGCAGCTGCTATCGCTAAAATTTTAACAGCTAGCAGTTTGATACCCTGGAGACTGGATATGGGAGAAGACTGAAGTTGGTCAGGGCAGAAGAGGCAGCAGGATATGGTGGGCATAGTGATCCCTGTTACCCATACTCTAAGCTGGAAGTTCGTAGGGAAAAGGAAACAGGCTTGAGCCTCGCTTTAAAGATGCTATAAAGATCATGCCTTCTTTCTATACCATTACAGAGTCTAGCAAATCTACGCACCCTTGGGGCCACAGGGAGTGATGGATCACACAGTCACTGCTACAAATGAATGACTGCCGAACTCATAGCACTCCTTTCTTTGGAGTGTGCCCCACTATTCAGGGGTGAGTCCCCAACACAATCATTACTCTTTGGCCTGCCTCACTGGCAACAAGAGGTTTGGAAAAAGCGGAACCTGAAGTTCCTACAGCTGCCCTAGGCTCTGCGCTTCCTGAGACTTAGTTGTCAGTTTTCCTCGGATTCTGTCATTTATCCCAGTATCTTTCCAGTATCTTTCCCCTTAGTCTTTCGTTCACTGATTTAAAATGTCCAAGTCATTGTAGAACATTCGGAATGCATCTTGTTTTCAGAGGCTTTGGGGAATGAGCAGACAGTGATGACAATATACCACACCCTAGTCCAAACCAACATAACTTCTCTTGAATGACTGCAACCATCTCTCTAGAAGATCCCACTGCTTCTACTCTTGCTTTAACTCTATTTATTCTCTGAAAAGTACACCCTGACATTTTAACCAGATGAGTCACTTCTCTAAGACTCTTCGATGGCTTCCCAAGGCCCTGAGAATAACGTCTAACATGCTTAGGAAGTCCTTGCAGGTTCTTGCTCAAATTCCTCCCGTTACTACACCAACACATATGCCAGCTCTCATCTGGAGTCCTTTCTCCCTACTCTGTGTCTAGCAGGGGCCTTGTCACCAATCGAAATTAGCCTCCCCCCTTTTAATAGTATCTACTCTTTCCCTTCATAGCTCTTATTACAGCTTGTAGTTATATATTCATTTTAGTGACTTTAGACAATGTCTGTCTCCCCCTTAAGACCTTAGGGTCAGGACTGGCTCCATTTTGCTCTCTGCAATAGCCACAGAGCCTAGCACAGAAACTGGCATACAGTAGGTACCCAAATATTTAATGGGTAATTAAATAGGACAAGACTGGCATGGAGAGAGATGGTTGAGATTAAGAAACTGAATTTGTGTGCTAGTGATAGAAAAGGAACAAGACAGATTCACTTTAAAAAGAAAATTGAGGGGCGCCTGGTGGCTTAGTCGGTTAAGCGTCCGACTTTCGCTTAGGTCATGATCTCGCGGTTCGTGGGTTCGAGCCCCGCGTTGGGCTCTGTGCTGACTGCCAGCTCAGAGCCTGGAGCCTGTTTCAGTCTGTGACTCCCTCTCTCTCTGACCCTCCCCTGCTCACGCTGTCTCTCTCTCTCTCCTAGAAATAAATAAAACATTTAAAAAATAAATAAATAAAAATAAAAAGAAAATTGAACAGAATTTGATGATAGGTGGTGGGAAGGAGATAGGCTTGACTAGCTGAACATGCCACCTGACTCAGAGAGGAAGGAGTCGAAACCCAATTTTCAAACTGGAGTGACTCATGTTTAGGTTTGGGGAAATATACTTGTGTTAGTTCTAGACATATCAGTTGGAGATGACCAAGAGATATCAAAGCAGAAATGTTCAGAAAGTTGCAGGGTAGGGGCGCCTGGGTGGTTCAGTTGGAGAGACAGAGACCACCACTACAGACCACCACAGACTCGTGGTTTCACCTCAGGTCATCATCTCATGGTTCGTAAGTTTGAGCCCCACATCAGGCTCTGCACTGGCAGCACCCAACACAATTCAGATGCTGTAGAGAGAAAGATTTACATCACTTTGAAATAAAAGATACTTACATCAAGGGGATGGGTAGGAAGCACACCTCGTGCACTGTGAATGACTATGTGCCTGTATCTTTTACACATGAAGGAATAAAAATCCAGAGAAACAAAGTCATCTGCTCAAGGTCACATAACAAGTCAGTGATGATGCATTCTGACCCACTTTTCCTGACTCAGAAACCTCCTGAATTTTTAGACATGCCTGCTTTATAGTAAACACTCAAAATCATTTCCTGATAGTCAAGGTGGACAAATAAAAGGCAGGAATTTCATTTCCTTAGTTTATTAAAGATGACAACAAACGTTAGGCTGCGTATATATTACAGCGAATAGAAATCCAGTTCAGAACACAAGTTGTAGATGAACAGAACATCTCTATATAGACTCTTGCTCCTTTAAAGCCTTGGCAGAGAAAGTCAATAACAGCCTCATTTAAGTGGAAAATATTTGCTGTCCACTCTTCTGCAATGTCTTGAATCTTGTCTCTACCTTGTAAGCAAACTTTCAACTCTTTTCCCTTTATTTATAAAAAAGAACACTTTTTCCCCTCCCATTTCATTCAGAAGGAACTCTCTTCAGTGCATTCAAAGCTTTCCCCCACAACAGCAGGGGATTTTCAGATACTGGTATTAGTTGCAAAGTGCTTTCAAAACATCCCATACTCCTTCCTCTCAAATAAATAAATAAATGGGTATTGGACAGTGATGACAGCAAAGTGTCAGGGTCACTCAAACAGATACGCAATCTAAAGAGACGGAATGCAGAAGGTGGAGAAAAATAAGTGAAAAACTAGGAGCATGTACGACTGCTGAGCTCAACTTTGGAAACTGTCGGCATTTTCCAGCCTTTGGTCCTATGCTAACATGAAACAGAGAGGACAATAATGAAAGTGCATCTCTCTTCCAGTGTAGTGACTTGGAGTAAGGAGCTGGATGTGTAATTTATACCACAACTAGAAGTAGAGCTCAGAGTCTGAATCTGAGGCCTAACCCTTAGTAAGACTTGAGTTTTTTGGGGCCATTCCCAAAGCTCCTAGGTAGGACAAGGCTCCTAGTTTAAGCCCTTCAAAACTGGGCTGGAGGCCTTTGCTCTCAGAGCCCCTCTTGAGGGAGAACAAGCTCAGGGTCTTCCAGCCGGATCCCAAGCACAAGGCAGAGAGACCAACAGCATGGGTCAATTCCTCCCTGCTCCCTGCTGTCCTGGTGGAGCCTCAGCTCTGGCTATTTCCTTACCAACGCTTCTACTTCCTGTGAGACTCCTGGTTGCCTCCAGCTCAGGTACTCATCGGCTTCCACCAACCATGTGCTGCTTTCTGTTTGGCTTCTTGGGGTAGCATCTACATCAAATTTTTTCTATTAGTAGCCAACTATGGAAAGACAGGTATACAAGAAGTCAGTCCCAGAAAAGAAAAAAAATGCCATGGGCTTTTGTTCACAGAGGTGCCAGCCCTGGGAACAGTGACCCTGACCAGTGTTCTGTGCAGAGGTCAGGAGCTATGGCAACTTAACACCACAAACATATCACGGTCCCACTGAAACACACATTTTTAAGAAAGGGTATGTGTGTGTTAAAATTAGTAATATGGAAAGAATGATTGAACATATGGATATCACCAGGCTAAATGGCTCAGTGCACAATAGGCATAAAGGCTCTTGTTATCCCAAGTACACAGGAACATTCACACTCACATTCACATCCACAAATTGCCACGTTCCCTAACCCCACTAATAGCAGAAAGCTTCCCCACCCCTACCCCGACTTTAACAAAAGAAACAAAGGCAAGAGTTCAGTCACCAGGGAAGGTCCCAGCTCTACTGCAGGAAAGGGATGAGAATGGAATTGGGCCATACTTTTACTTAGGACCAAAATGACCACCTAATGGAGGGCACAGTGGCAAGAGACCCACAAATAAGACGGAGGATGGGGTTTCTGTCCTCAACCTAGGATGGCATCAGGGACTTGCCTAAGCTTGAAAGTTTACATCTGCACCAGACCTAGGTTGATGAGAAGAGACTTTATCACTTAAGAGGAGGCCAACAGCTCCTCTGACTAAATAAATGCTCCTTAAGCCACAGGGTTGTGGCCTCACGTATGCTTGGTTTAAGGCTTTGAAGGGCCTGGCCTAAGTATCAGTTCTGTTTTCTTGCTTCAAGCCCACCAGGGTAAAGAAAGTCAGCTTGTGACATCATCTTTGCCTAGAATATTTTAAACAAGGAGGTCACGTGGTGGCCTCCTTGAGGTCTCTGAGTATTCCAGGTAGTAATGCAGATTTTGTGGCCTCAAAAATACCTAAGTAAGCTGGACAGAATGCACACCACGTAGTCCCAGTCTCTGATGCTTCTCCTCAGGGTGCAATCTGACTCTATTCGAGGACTGAGAGAGAAAACTCCATCCTACTATATCAGCAGCAAAGGACAAATGAGTTGGTTGAGAAAGGCCTGACTCAGAAGCTCCGAAACTAAAACAAAATAAAACTGGAAATGACACTTGAAATGCAGGTGAAACCGGATCTGGTCCAAGTAGAGAAGGCCATGGATGTCAGAAGAACTAGGTTTCATTGTCCACTCCCCTGACAGAGGCACTAGAAGCTTCACACAAGGACTTGTGTGTCAGTTCTGATGGAAATACCTGGTACCTATAAATTGTCACAACAGACTGGACCCCACCAACCTAACAAAGGTTGATTACACATGGACGTTAGAGAAGTCATAAAAAAAAATAATGATAATAATAACCAAAGGAAAAAAAAACCGAGTGGGGAAAGTCCTTACAAGGGAGGCTCAGTTCTGCACTATGTGTGGCCCTAGCGCCTAGCAGAGGGCTCAATGTGCTTTCTTCAGGTGGTCTCCAGGACGGTGGCCTCCAGGGCCAAAGCTTCGGTGGGCTCCTCCTCGTAGTCTGACATGTAAGACTCCAGGCTCTGCTTGGCCAGCAACTCCCGCCGGGCCTGCAGCCGCTCACACCGGGGACAGCTTCCAGACTTGAAACAAGCCTTATGGTAACACGCTTTACACTCTATTCAGGTGGGGAAGGTGGGAAAAAGAGAGAACAATTTCTATTATCTTAAGCTGAAAGTAAATCACTGCCAGCCCCTTCTTGCCACCATTGCTTGGTGCACCCGTGGTGAAAACAGGGAGTCTCTGAGTCAAACTGAACTCTTGCTAATAGAGACGGCTGAGGGAACTAAATGAGCTTCGCGTTCAGTCTGGTTTGCCCACTCCACACCGGCACCAGCCCTTACCTTCACAGGTCCGGCACTTATGGAGCTCAAAAGGGAAGATGATGTCATCCTCGTTCTGGCAGAACTCACAGATGAAGCCCTTGGCTTGGCAGAGCTGCGGGGGAAGGGCGGGGAGGGACAGGCAGCAAAATCAGGGGCAGCACACCAGGAACTGGCACAAGAGGATGAAGGAACCCAAGTGAGGGAAGGGACAAAATATAAAGAAGACTTGAGCGGACCCTAAGGGGTTCTCCCGCCTTCTGGGAAGAGACCAGGCTGGACTTGGGAGCATGACAGTCTGACTGGGGCCAGGACTGGGCAGTGTTAGACAAAGCTTTAAGGTGGAGACAAGAGAGCACGAGTCTGAGAAACTCCAACCAGGAGAGTGGGTTGCAGTGCAGAGCTGGAAAGAAGGAAGGGATGGTGTGCGCCACAAGGGGCTTCCTAAAGTCACAATCCCAGGCTGGGTGAGGATTCTATTTTGAAATAGGAACCACAGCCAATTAAGATAAAATGTGATGGCAAGGGCATTTCTCCAAAATAACACCCAGCCTTGAGTCAAGGTAGAGTGAAGTCTTTCCAAGTCCCCCCGCTGCACAGGGTCTCTCCATAGGCCCTGCTTTGAGCTCTAATTCTGGGACTGTCACAGGAACACACACTGGGCATATTCTAAGATGGGAAATTCTAAAAATGGAACTTCTGAATTCCTGGCATGTTAAGTATATCAAGGACAATAATAACTTGTATCTATAGAATGAAGTTTATAAAATGCTTTCACGTAAATTATTTTATCCATTCTCAAAGCTCCTGAGAGGGAAGAGCAGGGGCTATTAATTATTATCTTCATGTTAGAGACAAGAAAATTGAGGCTTACTGAAGAGACGGCAAAGCATTTCCTTTGGTCACAGTCACTGAGAATGATAAAGCGAAGACCCAGTCCCTCCCGATTCTAACTCAGGGTTCTCCTCCCACATCAGGACAATTCTACACTGAAGGCCTGCTTAGTCCTGCTCTTACCCAGGGGCAGTGCCAGCACCACATCCTCTTCTAATTCCAGGTTCTTTAGATCTAGATGAATTAGCTGTTCACCAACGCTGGGAACAGCAATCCTACCTAGTTTTCCTCCCATGTTGACAGGCCATTTCGACTTCCTGGAGCTGCACGGCAAGAAGCTGGGTCCACCCCACTCCCTGTACCCCTAAGCAAGAGTCCAGTCACATGCTAAGGTGAGACTATCTTACCATGCATCGCTCTACGTGGGCAGCCCCTGACCTGGTGAGCTCAGCAAGCCGGGGCCCCAGCTCCCCCTTCCTGGTTGCAGTCAAGTCATTCAGTGAATACAGGTGAAGATCCTCGGTCAGGTGTCCTGGAACTGTGTCAAAGGAATCGAGAAGCCTACAGGAAATGAGGGGAGGGAGGGAAGAGCAGAAAATGAACATTTTAGGGGTACCTGGATAGCTCAATCGGTTAAGCATCTGACTCTTGGTTTTGGTTCAGGTTATGATCTCACAGTTCATGAGTTCGATCGAGCCCCACGTTGGACTCTGTGCTGACAGCATGGAGCCTGCTTGGGATTCTCTCTCTCTTCCTCTCTCTCTGCCTCCCACCCCCCATATCTCTCTCACTCTCAAAATAAATAAACTTAAAAAAAAAATTAAGGACGAAAATGAACATTGTGTGTGGCACACCAAAGTAGAAGGATCTCTATCCAGAAGCAGACAGGGAAAAGAAGGGCCCAGACAGAGTCAATGAGGGTGAGCAGCGCTGAGCCAGCCTAGGAGTTCCAGACCACTCTGGACCCTCCACACTACCAGGTGTCTGGATGGCAGAAGTGACTTTCACACCTTCCTGCACAGTGATTCACGCCAGCTTGCAAAGAGTGGCAGGTCTGGTCTGACAGAACAACCAGCGAGTGCCCTTCCAGAGGATACAGACACAGTTAACTGCTGCAGGCTTTTCACTGACCATTTCTGGAATTCTCTACAAATCTCTCTACTTTCCTTCTTCACATAACAAGGGACAACTGCTGGGGCACGTCTGTTTCAGAGACATTAACCCAGCAAGAGGCCTCTGGCCTCCATACAAGACTTACTCTTTGGCCAGTCGGCACGTCTTAAACATGTTCTTCATGTGATATAGCTGGACCCGCAGCAGCTGAAGAGAAAGACATTGTGGTGCTGAGTGGGGGGTAAGAGTAGGTATGAAGAGGAAAGAAACAACTTAGAATGACCAATACCTTTAAACCCTGGGGGTCTGGAAGCTTTGCATGCAGCAGCCAGAGCCAAACTATTCTCTACATCTGTAACTCAATAATGGACTTCAAAATGACCTCCAGTCGGGGAGGGCACCTTTGCTAGGCTGGGTTCTCAACTACACGACTGGAAGCCACTGAGAAATCCAGAATGTGAATTTCCCACCTGATACCCTATTCTCCCTTCAGTATATTTTCAGTGCAGAGAGGACTCCTGCTTTTGTCAGTGAGTGCCATCTATGGCTTCAGAGCTGCCATTGGTAGGTTTGAGTCTCTAACTGGACAGATAGGTGGGAAATGGCAAGAGGTTTAGAAAGTATGCAGAGAGCGCCTGAGTGGCTTAGTCGGTGAAGCGTCCGACTTTCGCTTAGGTCATGATCTCACGGTTCGTGGGTTCGAGCCCCGTGTCGGGCTCTGTGCTGACTGCCAGCTCAGAGCCTGGAGCCTGTTTCGGAGCCTGTGACTCCCTCTCTCTCTGACCCTCCCCTGCTCACGCTGTCTGAGCTCTCTCTCTCTCCTAGAAAGAAATAAAAACCATTAAAAAAAAAAAAAGCTCTCAGAGCTTAAAAAAAAAAAAAGTATGCAGAGAAAGTGTGAGTAATGAGACGGTTACAGGTCTGACATGGTGACAGAGAGAAATGTGATCCTGGCAAAGGCTGAGTGAATGGAGGGAGGGAATGAGGGATGAGGAGGGTAATCTGTGATGTGGCCTTTCAAGGATCCTACCCGGACTTGATTGAGCAGCTTGACCTTCCTATAGAGGGCACTGTTGATGTCCTGCACATTGAAGAGAGGATCATTCCAGATCTTAAAGAGCAAGTCCTTAGAGAAATTGCTGACATAGTACTTGCTGAAGTCCCACTTGCGCAGAACCCGGCTGGGGATGACCATCTGGGCATTTTCATGGCAGCACTGACAGAAGTACTTGCCCAAGTACTCACAGTACCGCAGCCGCTTGATATAATCTGTAAAAACCAGAAAGTCAAAGGTCAGATGTGACTGTGCCTTCTATTAGGTGGTGAGGCAGCTCTCTTGCTCCTTTTCAAAGAGCAGGAAGGGGCGGACACTGGGCACTGGGCTCCATCCACTTCTGTGCTCTCAAACCCACTCTGTGGGTTTCTGTGTCCCTCCCTGAAGGCCACTGAGGAAACAAACCCGGGCAGAATTGGTAAGATCCAGCTTCCAAGAACCTGGCCCAGAGTATCCAGTTTTCTTTGGTACACAATGCTGGTAATGGGCCCCCCAAAATCATTTCCCTCTGATTGCCAGGGATCCTGCACAGCTCTACCTTCGGGGGTCTAGGCCCCTTCTTTCCCCTTCCCTCTTCTGCTCTGTTGACTCCTCTCATTGACACTGTGACCAGCCACTCTGCCAAGGGTGTGAGAGGGCACAGCCTCTGGAGGTGGATCAGGGGTCAGAGAAGATGCTCACCGGGGTCAGTCCGAATGCCACACCCTGCACAGCGGTAATTCTGCTTGGCCACAGCGATCTTCCTCCTGAGGAGAAGGGAAGGAGAGGGCTTTGGCAGATACCGGCCACAGGGGTATAAAGGAAAAGGAGGCAACCATAGGGCTCTTGTTAAGTATGGGAAGAGTGGGGAATTCACCTGTTGTTTTTTAGAGTTGGACAAAATGAACCCACCGGGAGAACCAATTCAAACCGAGGATTACTAGGTTAGAATTTAGGTCAAGGCAGGGACAGTCCCTAACAAATGAATCACACTTCCTGTACAAATGTAAGAGATGAGAAACAGGACAGAAGAGAGAGCAAGAGGAAAGAAACGTAACCATCCATCTTAAGAGAAGAAAAACCAGGGGGTACATGGGTAGCTCATTTGGTTAAGCGTCTGACTCTTGGTTTCAGCTCAGGTCATGATCTCATCGTTTGTGAGTTCGCTGCATCAGGCTCTGTACTGACAGTGCAGAGCCTGGTTGGGATTCTCTTTCCCTCTCTCCCTGTCTCTCCCCTGCTCACTCTCTCTCTCTCGCTCTCTCTGCCTCTCAAGAATAAATAAAGTTAAAAAAATTAAAAGAAAAGAAAAACCAGTAAGCTCCCAAAACTGTTGGGAGGAAGGCAACAGGTCAGGAAGGCCAGTGATAAAAGACCTCATTTCCAGGGGCGCCTGGGTGGCTTAGTGGGTTAAGTGTCCGACTTTCGCTTAGGTCATGATCTCGCGGTTCGTGGGTTTGAGCCCCACGTCGGGCTCTGTGCTGACTGCCAGCTCAGAGCCTGGAGCCTGTTTCAGTCTGTGACTCCCTCTCTCTCTGACCCTCCCCTGCTCACGCTGTCTCTCTCTCTCTCTCTCCTAGAAGTAAATAAAACATTAAAAAAAAAAAAAAAAAAAAAAAGACCTCATTTCCAGTCAGCTCCGGGAAGCAGCAGGAAGATCAGGAGTAAGACTTGTGACACGATAGATAACCTTCACTCTCTGCCTTTAAGTGAACAGAACTGTGTGGGAGCTACAGCTGGAGGCAGAGACAAGAGGCGAGTGGATGGCCCTGACAACCCCGGATATATCCTTTTTCCAAAGGGCACAGACACTGCCTACTCACGTGGGGGCTGGATGAACATTAAAAATGATCTGAGGCCGGGGTGGAGCCCACTCCAGGTTGCCACGAACACGGATACGCAGCTTGTAGATGTCAGCGTGCTGCCCGTCATCTGGTGAGATAGGCAGCGAGTCAGGGATGGGCAGGAGCTGCAGGAGAGAAGCACAGGAAGGTCCAACAGGGACAGTCTGGGGGAATGTGCCTGATCCTTTGGTCATGACAGAAACACAGTTAATCAAAGAGGTGTCAGGACACCTCAGGTAAAAGCTTCAGGCAACCTTGGCCCTCAGAACAAATCACTGAGGCACCAGGCTACTAGAAGTGAGGGCCTGGTGTTCCAAGAAGTAAAAAGAACAGAAAAAGCATTCCAGTGGGGTGGCACCCATTGCTGATGCTGTCCTGAAGCCACCTCAGGACCCCTGCTATGCCAGGATGCTTCATGCCTTACTTTTTGCTAGAGCAAAAAGAATATGAACGTTTTCACACTTTTTCACAGTGTCTCAAAGTTGGTCACAATACAGGAGTTCCACCTCTAGGTCTAGTAAGCAGTCATGTGGAATAAGGACAATGAAGGAGCCGTCATCTCCTGTTCTGACAACTGTTGGGGAAAACCCAGGCAAGCACACCTTCATTCATTCCTTCATTCATTCATTCTTTCATTCATTCCTTC
The DNA here is from genome assembly GCF_008692635.1 of Crocuta crocuta. NCBI lineage: Eukaryota > Metazoa > Chordata > Mammalia > Carnivora > Hyaenidae > Crocuta > Crocuta crocuta. The sequence goes on along the minus strand of NW_027530544.1, from coordinate 4,499,768 downwards.
ATTAACTCAACACATTTGTAATAAGTGGCTTCTGTGAGCTAGGAAGGAAACACACAGGCTCATTCTAGACTGGGGACATGGGACAGAGAAGAAAAGCATCAGAGAGGCTCATGGATTCATGGGGCTGGACAGTGGGTAGAGGGAAAAAGCTGAAGAAATCTACCTTCTGAGGAGCATCATGCTCTGGAACCAGCCATTCTAGCTCTGAGGCAGCCGGCAGCTGCATGCCTTCAAACTGCTTCAGGAGTCCCATGGCCACTGCCTCTGCAGATGTGGAGTGTAGGAAGCAGTGAGAGCTGGAAAGGAAGCACAAGGAAGGCTGAGCATAGAAGAAAGAGCCTGCCCTCCAGGATCTGATATTATACCCTGTGACTGCTGGGCTGAGAACACTCACAGTACCCCCAGTCTGCCTGGCTTCTTTTCTCATCAGCTTCAGACACATGAGTGGAGGAAAACAGATTGATCTTACAGTCCCACGACTTAGGCTCAAACCCCACTTAATAGCATTACGTTGCACTGCTAGTGAGGGACTCTGTATCACTTCCTTTCTCTAAACTCCAGTTTCTTTAACTGCAAAATGGGGGTTATAACATTATTTACAAAATAAATTGAGCAAAACTGCCTTGTGAACGATAAAGGACCGTTGCTCCTGAATGGGGGACTATTTCCCCTTGTTGGATCTACAATGGGAAACCAGTTCAGTTTGATTTCATAATCAGAAATCAGGGTCACTGCTCTCTCTCTTCAGATCTAATCTTCTGGGGGCCTCTGATATAATCAGAGTCAGCAGAGAAGGAACAATCCAGACTGCGATCTTTGCCTCCACTACAGCCCACCCCGTTTGAACCACTGACCTTCTGCTCTGCTGCTGGGGACTCACCACCACCAGCGGGCAGGCCCTTCGCTTTGTCTCTTTGTGAATGTGCATGCTTCGTCTACAGCCTTTCCCCTCCATGTCCCAAGAACTAGGTTTCTTTCTCCACATACCCAAGGTTTTATTTTTAAAAGAGGTAAAAAGTACTTACAAGGACTGGGAGGAAGAGAAGGGTTTGCTGTTTGAGGCTGTGCTCCTTCTGATGTCAGCATCTAAACAGAAAACAGATAAGGGGAGTGGGAAATGGAAAGGGAGGCAGTGAGGGATAATAACAATGGAAACCATTCCAAGCCTGTGTCAGCTTAGTGCTCAGGGTAGCAACTACAAGCTATGTTCTATGCAGGGTAAGGAGCAGAGCCCAGGGGAAGCTCTACACATCATTTATAGTTTGGCTCTGTTCAAGTTACAACCAGGATGAATAAGTGACATTATGCATAGTGTGGAGACAGTTGAAATGGCTACAAACCCAGGTGAGAACACAAACTCAGATTTGGTACAAAACAGTGAATGAGGAAAGGAAGCATCCTAAGGCACACAGGGACATACCCTCTATCAACACAAACACACAAAGAATACTCCAATCTCTCCTTCATTCTCTAAATCTCAAGCCCTCTTAAATGATAAACTCTGAGGTAAGGGCTCTAGCTAGCTCTTTTTTATATCAAAACCAGTACTTAACACAGAAATTGGGTCACAGAAGTAACTTATTAAATGTTCTGTGCAATTGGAACTTTGCTCCTAACACCTGACTACTATTGCTATTACCCTGGAATGCGAAAGTCTTCAGCATCCTTATAGAAGCTTCATGGACACTGGGTGTTATATGGAAACCAACTTGACAATAAACTATAAAAATAAATAAATAAATACGTACATACATACATACATAAATAAAAGCTTCATGGAAAGATTTCCTTTAGGTCTGGTGGCATGGGAAAGGAGAGAACTTTATGACTTGGCAGCTCCCTGGAAATGCCTGGTAACCAACACATTTTCATGGAGATATTCAACATGATGTTTTCCATAGAACTTTCAGGCCTAATTACAGGAAACTACAGCAGACTTTACAAAGCCTATTTCTCATAAAGGATTTTGAAGAGGATTTCTAATAACAATATACCTGAACCTCTAGAGACCTCATCTTCCCAAATACGTTTGATGGGGAAAATGTGAAATAGAGCAGTCACGTTCAAGAAGAGAAAATAGAGTGTATTCAAGTCATGAAAACAAGACTGTTCTGATAAGTCTCATCCTTCATTTCCTTTGATACCCAGTGAAAAGACATTCTTTTCCTGATTAAAGCTACACGATGATCATGTGAGCCGCTCAACAGAGCACTAAAGCTTACATGACATCAGTCTGCAATTGGCAATGAGAAGCTCAATTGTTCTTTACTGAGTTTCCTTCATACAGTTTCCTCTGTATATATATTTTTGTATGTGCCACTAGATCATGAAATCTCCTTGTAAGGAAATGAGAGCATGTCTAACTCTTCTGGTTAGCCCTAGAATACTTAATACAGGGCACTGTATACAAGCCCTATATACTCAGGTTATATTCCTAACAAATCAATGTTTTCAAAGCTATATATACCAGAAGAGAACAGAATTAGAATCTGTCAGTGAATTTTCTTATGCTCTCTAAGCACAGGAAAATTTAACATAACAAAATTTTTGATGAGTAAATAACAAATCTTACTTTATTACAAAGAGGTTTGTGTATATATTTTCTGTGTGAATTTGTACCACCAAACTCCAGATCTCAATACATTGCTAGTTGCCTATTCCATTCTAAAGAGTACTAGTGAAGAAAAAAAACTCTAGGCAATAGTAGACCTTCATAGACCATTTAATTTGTAGCATTCCTTTGAATATTGAATAACACTACTGCTTTGGATTTGTACATAAGTCTTATCTTTATACCCCTGGAGTGTTTTCTACATAATAGGCTTTCAGAAAATATTTCCTAAATAAATGATTAATTGGCTAAAAGCAAAAAGCAAATTTCAGCCTGTTGGGAATGACAGAAAAAGAAAAATGAGAGAAAATCGTAGACAAATAACCTTGAACAAAGAGCTAACCAACGTTGTTATTGTAGGGCCAGGCCATTTAGAGAAAACACTGTGCATCAGAGAGAAGTGGTGATAATTCATGGTTGCTAAGGAAACCATTGTCTTCAAAAAGCTATTTAGCAGCTCTTCAATCTCACAGAGAGAAGTCATGTTTTCTTCCAGAGGCAAAAAAAAAATCATCCTCTGCTCTTAGGAAAATATCGTCAAGTCATACTTCACCATGCTTCTTTTTTTTTACCAGAGGTACAAAGATTTCCTAGCTAATCATGAATACTTCCAAGAGTGGGGAAGACCACACAGGTTTGGTTGCGCCAATCTTCCCCTGAGAGTAGAGAGGGGGAAGCAGTGCCTGACCAAAAGAGATACCAGACACTGGCCAAGTACCATGAAGGCCCTGTGGGTACTGGGTCTCTCCTGCATTCTGTGAACTCTCTGGTCAGTTCAAGCATATAATTAAATTAGTGTGGTGAAAACACTAATCAAGGATCTGGATAAAAGTAGACGAAGCTTGGGGCGCCTGGGTGGCTCAGTCGGCTCAGGTCATGATCTCACAATTCGTGAGTTCGAGCCTCACGTTGGGCTCTGTGCTGACAGCTCAGAGCCTGGAGCCTGCTTCCGAGTCTGTGTATCCCTCTCTCTCTGCCTCGCCCCTGCTCATGATCTGTCTCTCTCTGTCTCTCAAAAATAAATAAATGTTAAAAATAAATAAATAAATAAATGTTAAAAAAAAAAAAGTAGACGAAGCCCTCAGGCAGAAAACTAATGAGTTAAACAGAGAGGACAAGGCCATTCAATTGGATGGAAGTTAACATAATTATGAAACTTTTAATTAATTATTTGACAAGTATTTTTTTCTAAGAGAACTGATTTCACATTTCCCATGCTTTACATAAAGCTATTGCTACTGACTGAAAAAAGAAAATCAAAATTATAAAAACAATTTAAAAAATGACATGCTATAAGAAGAATTTTTCCATGTCCAGACACTGGTATTGGGATGATCAGGAAAGAAATGGTTAGAACCTTGGTACCCTAGCCAAATCTGCATATTTTTAAACAAAGTAAGGCACGGGAAGAGAGTCGACTTCAGAATTTACTGACCAGTTTGACGCTGGTTTCCTTCCTGCCTTTCTTCTAGCAGATAAGGTGATACCCAACACATGTGGATATCCAACTCCAATGTATTTTCTGTAACAAGTGACTAGAGAGGAAACTTTTCTAAATGGAGAATCACAATTACTGTGTTTTTAAAAGTGAAAAAAAATGTATTTAAAAGGGTAGTGTGGGGAGAAACACTGGTTACCTTGAATTGGATATAACTTAAATACTTGTCAGAAAACATAGTTTCTGAACTTCTTTCTCTATATAGTGTGCCAGTTAAAAATCTATTGCCTTTCAGCTCAAACCCTGCCCTTCTTTGTGTTGGCTCTAGGATAATGGAGCTGGACTCAAAACAGTGGCCCTCTGCCAGCTGGCACCATGTTAAGCTTTGTCAGTAGAGGGCACTGGAGGGACACTGAAGGAGGCAGGCATTTCTCTTGCAGACCCTGGCAGACTCCTTCCTGTAGAACATGTGACTTCTCCCTTGGGGACGCAGGCCTTCATGAAGGTGGCCTTGAAGCAGAGTGCCACTAGTGGTACTTCTCAAACAGCTTCCCCAGCACCTCCTGGCAAAGCAGGAGCCACAGGCCTGGCACCTCCCATGAAGCACTTGCCCCAGCATCTCTTGAGTTCTGAGGCACAGCACTTCCCTAGGGACAGCCTCTGCCAGCACCCCACAGAACGGTTTCCTGGTGCCGTTGGCATGGCACCCCTCATGGACAGTATCCCCAGGCACTCTCTTGGGGCTGCTCTGCAGCCTCAGAGAAAGAACTTCTCCACCTCTAGTGAGCCGGGCGGTCTGGATCTCAGCCGTGTGGATATGATCCTCTTCTATGCTTGTTCCTTCCCCAGTGCTCCACCTTAGCCCTAGGCATACTGACAGCTACCTACATCTGCTATTCCTGTATACTTTAGGGTTCTTGTTACTCCTTATGAGCCCGTCTCCCATGACTTCAGTCTCACATGATAGTTAATAATTCTTTATTTTAAACTTTCCCTATTCAAATTACTCTGTCTCCTGACTGGACCCTGACTAGATACATGCATGTAGAAGACTGAAATTCTAGAAGAATCTACAAAGGAAGATAAAGAACAACTGATGAAGCTGTAATAAAAGGCGAAGGAGGGGTGAGGAACAAAACTCTAAAATGAAAGAAGTTTCAAAGACTGGGATTGGAAGCTTATAAATGATCTCATACAAATTTGGCAGATACTGTAGAAAGAAAGTGATGAAGTGAAAGAAGCCAGACGCAGAAGATCACATACTGTATGATTCCATTTATAGGAAATGTTCAGAAAAGGCAAATCTATAGAGACAGAAAGACGAGCAGTGAACTGTGGCTTGGGGTAGGAAGGGAAATTAAAATATTTTTTAATGTTTATTTTTGAGAGAGAGACAGACAGACAGACAGAGCATGTATTGGGGAGGGGCAAAGACAGAGTGAGACACAAAATCTGAAGCAGGCTCCAGGCTCTGAGCTGTCAGCACAGAGCCCAATGCAGGGCTCAAACTCACGAACCATGAGATTATGACCTGAGCCAAAGTCAGACACTTAACCAACTGAGCCACCCAGGCGCCCCATGGGAAGGGAAATTAACTGTAAATGGGCACAAGGAATCTTACTGGGATGATAAAAATGTTCTAAAACTAGATTATGGTAATGGTTCCACAAGCTGATAAATTTGCTAAAAATTACTGAAATAGGTGTTGATGAATACAAAGCTTTCTATGAATAAGCCTTCTGAGATCACAAGGTTTATATCCACTTTACTGCTAGGAGGGAGTAATTTCCAAATCTATTTCCTTCAGAAACACTTCTGTTCCATATGTTCTACTCAATGAATCAAGAAATGTGATTATATCAAGCAGAGTATTACAATATGCAGAGTATTCATCATAGATGATGTAATAGGGTGCTTAAGCACTTAAATTTTCCCAAGGGTGTTACGGATTTTAATCTGATAGTATCCTCAGAGGCTCTTCAATACATAGATCACTTAAGATGATCAAAAAGAAACACATCTATAAACCTCATTAGTAATCAGGAAGATTGCTAATGAGAAGTATAATAACACTTTTTAGAAAGAATTTCATACCATTAATAAACCAGAAAGACGAAAAGCAACAGAAAGCAAAAAAGAAATCTAGTGTAAAGAAAGATGAATTCTAAGTTATACTTTCATAAATAAGAATCTCTGTGTAGAAAGAAGGTAAACAAGCCACTTCTTTTGAAGGAGGCCTGTTCTGATTGCTTTCCCTCCAACTCCCATAGCGTGCTGGGATTGTGGGGCACAAGAAAAAGTAGTTTTCTAGTTGAAAAATGTTTCATGTATATAAAACATACAAATGTATAAAAAAGGTATAAAAATGTATTTTAAAAGCTTTAAAGCTCCCAAAATGGGGAAAGAAAAGATGCCAGGAAGACCAAATAAAAGTATGCCTTATGGTTAAAGCCGACTGAATATGCTCGGAAGGAGAAATGGCTGGCAGTCAGCGAATGTAGCCGCGAAAGGACTGTATTTGTAAACACATAAGAGACTAGTTAAAAAGTGATAGGATAATTATATATCAAGCAAGGGAAGACTATGTTACAATATGTTACGTTAGAATAAATTACAACAGTTTAGAAAAAGAGAAGAAGAAAACTGAATTTTATTTCTCCAATCTTTATCTGATCTTACATAATTATTTCAAATTCTAGTGGCTGATAATATTAATAGTTAAAATGATCTGTTTAGGGGTGACTGGGTGGCTCAGTCGGGTTGAGTGTCAGACTCTTGATTTCAGCTCAGATGATTAACTCAAGGTTCTTGGGATTAAGCCCTGCATCGGGCTCTGCACTGAACAGCGTGGAGCCTTCTTGGGACTCTTTCTCTCTTTTCTCTCCCTCTCCTGCTTGTGCTCACAATTACGCACACGTGCACTCTCTCTCTCTCAAAATAAATAAATAAACATTTTTAAAAGTTAGAAAAAAATAAATAAACTGTGTAATAAAAAGTCCTGAGTTTTCCTGTTGTGTGTTTTAAAGCCACTAGTAGAAAACTGCTACTTTCAGTTAACCCTACCTACGGAAAGCCTACTTGCTTGAATCACAAAGCAATTACAAAGGCTAAACATTTACAGCAGTAAATCCGAATTATATACAAAATACCAAGAAGGGATCGCTTTCTGCAAATGGCTCTGCAAATTCAAAACTCTAAAGACACACTATGCTTTCACGTCATTCTATCACACTTTTGCTGTCTGAATGGGTGGCAGTAGCTTAGCTATTGATTTGAACTCAAATTTCTTCTCCTGACCAATGCTTTCTAAACTGTCTACTACCTCCATCAGCCACAATGACTACTTAGTCTACAAATATCACTGCAGGGAAGAATCAACAAGGACAATCTCTGTGAGGAGGACTGTTGGAGGTCCTATAAAGAAGAAAATGAGTATTTGAATTATTACTAGCTGGCTCAGGTCTGGTTTTTCCCAGCTAGTTCTCTAAACCTCACAGATAGGTGTCACAAGATAAAGAATGTACAAAAGGTGATGCAAACATTCACACACATGCATGTATGAGCACACCCACACTTCCAACACAGGCTACCTGAAAACATCGAGGCCATTGACACTGAGAGTCCGTTCTTTGACATGTGAGTCAGGTTAGATCCTTCGCTACCATCTGTGATAATGATTATAAAAGGGGGCCCTTTAGTATTCAGACAGGAAGTAAATCAATGAGAATGACAGTTCTATACCACATGTTCCTGGAAATCAGGACTTGACTTGGCTCCAAAAGATGAAACTGCTTTTAGGAAGTTACATCCATAGGAAGGTGCTCAGTATCACTTGGAAGATAGTTACTGCTGCTTCCCCAACCCGGCCTGGTCTTAAAGACCTCCTAAGGTAGTGGTTCTCAACCAGGGGAGATTTTGCACCCTTGTAGGTAATTTGTGTAGAAGCCGCTGATGATGCTAAACAGTCTACAATGCATTGGTCAGTCTATTACAACAAAGAATTATCTGGCCTAGAGGTTGAGAAACCCTACCCCGAGGTCTTTTCCTTTAGGGATTTCCGTCCTGAATTGACTAGAGTTAGCTGATCAGGCAACTCCTCTGGGGCCATAAAGGCAACAACAGTTTTCCAACAGGAGTGACTTCATGCCACTCCCAAGCAGGCTATTTCAAATTTGGCTCCTTCCAGACTGAACAGCTTCCTCTGGCTCCCTGCTTTGCTACAAGGCACAGACTTAAGTGTCAAGTGGACTGTTCCCCACCCAGTGAAGCAGTGTTGTAAATTTACATTAATACTACTCCTATGAAACTCTAACTGCTGATCTCAAGAGAAAGGGCAGAACCCTTTATTGTCTTCTAATTTGGAGATCAAGCCAATCAAAGACTGTGGCATACAAAAAACAATATATAATTGGCCTCTGCCTCATTTTCAGCACAAAGCTCCTAAAACCTTTATGACTTCCAGAGTGACAGGAATGTCTTCTGTTATTCATAATGAGCTCCTTTCCATTATATCTGAGTTTATGCTAATGAGGTGACTCACTCTTGAGGAGTATCCAGATAACTTCAGGATGGGGCTGGCTGCCAGAAGAAAAACCAACCACCAGATTAGAGGATTAGAATTTTTAGCCTCATCCCCAAACTCCCAAAAAGGGAGAGGTGGTGCCGATTGAACTCAATCACCAAAGGCCAATGATGTAAGCACTCGTGGAATGAAACTTTGATAAAGCGTTTTCACTTGTAATGAGGTTTGGGAGAGCTACATGGTTGGTGAATATACTGATGTACTGGGAATATAGCACACCTTGACTGCATGCACAGAGAGGTTCCTGTGCTAGGAAAACTTTGGGACCGTGCCCTAAGTACCTCTTCATGTGACTGTTTATTTTTATCCTTTATAATAAAGTAATCTTAAGTACAGCGTTTTCCTGAGTTCTGTAAGTCATTTTAACAAGTTATGGAACCTGAGTTGAAGAGGTGTCTTGGGAACCCCTGAGTTTGTAGCTGGCTGTGGAGAAGAGTAGGTAACCTGGCGACCCCATTTGTGGTTGGCATATGAAGTGGGTGTACCTGTGGGACTGAGCCCTTAACCTCTGGGGTCTATGCTAACTCCAGGAGTTAATGGCAGAATCGAAAGGTCAGGATACTCAGTTGGTATCAGAGAATTGGAGAAATGTTGTTGGAAAACCACATACAAACAAACCAAAAAAAGAAAAAAATGGAGTTTTAAGTGGCTATTATTGTCATGAAAAGAAATCAGATATTAAAGAGAGAACAGAAGGAAGACTTCCTAGAGACCTGGAAAAATATGTATAAAAATTGTATTTCTGAATGGGGAAGAAATCCCATTCAGAAGCTACCACCTTGGGGAAGCTACCACCAGGTTTCGATTACTACTGGAGGTCTGGGCAGGTGAAAAGTGAATTACATCAACTGTCTAGATTGATATAAATAGATCTATAAAAAATTTATTCATCACCATCTTACAATGGAGAATTATAGAGTCAATTCACCTCTATAAGAAAATAACTCTTAGTTTCACCCATGGATGAAAGCTTATGTCCCTGAACTGCTTTTCAGTTGGTTGGTTTGTTTGTGGCACTGATGGGAACTTGAAGAAATGTATGATTTGCGGGAACGGATTAATCCATTAATCATGAGTTAACCGGATTTAACATAACTGCCTTCCCAGATTAGAACCCTTCCCTTTCTCTATGCACATGCTTACAACAACAACCACAACAAGGGTTGGTGATTCCACTAAGTATGTTAGCGCTGGTAGGACAGAATAAAGCTCTACTTTGTAAACCTGATTTTTCCCCTCTTTCTTTCCCCCCATGACTCTTTCTGTTCTTTTCTCTTAAGATTATAACAAAGCTCCTTTTAAACATTTTGAAAGAATTTCGATTGTGTTATAGAACATAAGAGAGTAAGATTCTAATTTCATGCAAGTATGGGCCAGCCTTAGGCTGTTAGCAGGAGGAATCAGAGTGAAAATCCAAGAGAAAGTGCAACTGAGGAGACTCATCAGGGTGACTTCAACAGCCAGGCCCCTCCACCTTAAGCACTTCTTTTTCTGCTTAAATTTTACTAAAGGAGCTTTGTTTTTAGCAAGAGAGGCTGTCTCTCACAGTTATTGACACAGTCCATAATGTACCATACTGAAGATTGTCTATACTTACAGAAAGCTTCTCAGTCTATGACTTCAAATTCAAAGAGACAGGCAATGAAAGTTGCTTAAAATAAAGTGTCACTTTTTACCTTGGATTTCAAATTCATCAACTTCATCAGCAGAGCCAGAGTCAGAGAATTGCGTTGAATCACGTGAGCTAAACTGGGAGCTGCTAGAAGTGACCCGAAAGCCTGCTATATTTAAAAAGAAAAAGAAAAAAAAGGTAATAAACAGAACAGAAAGTGGTCTCCTACCCCTAAGGTCACAATGGAAGGGACCTGGTATGACTTCAACAGAGAAGTGAATAGAACCTTGGCTGGGAGTTACGATGGTGAAATGGAAACTAACTCTTCTTGCTGGCTATTCCCCATTTTATTCACGACACTTTGAAGGTTTCAAATAAACAGAAGGTACTACTATCTGGGAAGTGACTCTGGGACCAGCAGGCTTAGTTCTCATATCAGAAACCTACTTTTTGGAAGATATTTCTGAGGTAGGAAATGGATAAACTCAAAGACTCTGGGTCTGGCAGGAAAAAAATTAGAATACAAAAAATCTTTCTGACAGCAGAGAAACTCTTAGCTGGGTTATGACATCTCAAAGTGAGACAAAAAAGAAAGCTCACAAGGCACCAATCTTATCCTAATGCCCTACAGAAGCAGAGCTGAGGAGCTCACAGCCTTACTCACTTCCATGCTCGGTATCCTGATACCCAGGGAGCAGGTTCTTGGTGCGAATCTGCTGGCGACGAAGGCGGATCTTCTGCTTCAGTTCCTGGATCTCTCTATCACTGTCTTCCTCCTCCTCTTCTTCCTCTTCCAGGCACTGGCTCATCATGTTGCACTTCATTAGCTCAATGGCAGCAATCAAGGACTCTGAGATGCTGAAGTGGGCATTCTCCTGGGGGAAAGGAGAGCATCAAAGAAGTTGATTAGCAAGGGGCTAGGTATGTTGAACACCTCACTGGCTGTAATGCTGAAAAGTAGAGCTTCCTTTTTTATTTTTTTAATGTTTACTTATTTTCAAGAGACAGAGAGTGGAGGAGAGGCAGAGAGAGAGGGAGACAAAGGATTTGAAGCAGGTTCTGTGCTGACAGCAGAGAGCCTGATGTGGGGCTCGAACTCACAAACCTCGAGATCATGACCTGAGCCAAAGTCAGACGCTTAACCGACTGAGTCACCCAGGGGCCCCTGGAAAGTAGAGCTTCTAAGACATGTGCTGCTTTTATTCAGAACACTCGGGGAAAATGAACACTTCCACTATAAGGAAAGCTGATGGCCAAAACAACGGTTCTACATTCTCTTTGCTCTCAAACCTGCCATGCCTGGCCTTCCTGTCCTACTTTACATAAAAATATGATAGAAAAGAAGTCTAGAATTTAATATCAAGGTCTTTCCTAAAGCATATCCCTGTACACAAAGCATTAAGGTAAACATAATATCTCAAGATAAAGTGCTTTTAAGCTATAAAATCCTACAAAAACATTATTTATTATATATCGGAGCCTTAAAACAAAATACAGAAGTTGATTCTGGAAACAATTTTTACCTAAGGTTCCAGGGTCAAGGAAACAATAATCATGTGGCTAAAATTCAATACTTCTCTGCCCAAGGTACCTTCTAAGACAAAATCGATAATATTTTTGGACTCAATGTGGAGCATAGATTCCCCGAAAAGTTCTCCAGAGACGGAACGTGTTGAGCTTACCTTTAGTTTGAACTTGTTTTTACTGTGGTCTTTGCTCATGTTACTACTGTGTACCCAAAGCCTCTTTAGAAGAAATGGCCAGATCACCTAACTCCTGAGCTCTTCAGTAGCCCCTTAGATTTCTTACCTTTTCCAGGTCTGCACAGCTTCCAAAGTCTTGCTCAGACAGGTAGCTGATAAGAGACTGTCCTTCTGATGGTCTTCGGAACATGCCCTCCCCTGAGCATAGGTACTGCCCACCCTCTGTGGGAAAATGGAATGTGGAGGTGAAAACTCCGACTTGGAAAATCAATCTGTAACAGACAAGCTTCTTTGAGAAGTCTGATGATTTTACCACTAATAATGCTTCCAAGTTCTCCCAGGTTAACAGGTTGGAAAGAAGATGACTACCCTCTAAAGGAATTTCTCTGAATCTCAGAATCCCATAGCACTAAGCCTCTTGTTTAAAGAATAGTAGAGTAACAGAAGAGAGCCCAGAGACAATCCTTTTACCATCCAAATTTAAAGATGAGATACTTGCTCTCCTACCCTACAAAAAAGAATACTAAAAACCTGTGCTGAGAATCAGACAAGGAAACAAATAGCTTCCTCCTGTGGAGCTTATCTTCTCGTAATTCGGCCCCGACACTCACAGGCCTCCTTTCAAGGTTCCCCTCTCACCCACTCAGAGAGCCATTCCATCTGGATTGACAGACATTCATGGTGATAACACCCACAGCATAAGAGAGGGTGGGACCCCTAAGTCAGAAAGGAGCAAGAGAAATGGCGGGGCAGTGTGATTTCTAGCATGGGGGCTGGAAATGATGATAGGAAGGGTGAGACTGTACAGTGTGTACCCTCCCCAGAGCTGACATGAGGCAGACGACTCAGAGCTTAGCAGGCACAAGGGGAGGGCAGAGAAAAGACACAGCTGCAGCCCTGGCCTTCCTAGTGCTCACTTACCATACTCCATGTACAGAGAGCTGGGTGTGCTGACTTCACTGCTTTGGCCAGAGTAGGGCAAGGGGCCTTTCAACTTCGACTTATCACTGCAGGATTCTAGTGTCAGTGACCACCAGGGAGTAAAAACACACATACGAGGTGAACAACAGATACATTCCCAACTTTGGAGTTTCAATATTTAACTGCTCCCATTCCCAATGCCCTCCCAAACAGGAGAGTGATGGCACAGCAACACAAAACAGTCCAAGAATGCGGGAACACATGGAGGAAGGGAGACGGGGCGTCAGTAACTTCTAAGAGGAAAAGAGAAAACATAACCCAGAATGCAGCAACACAAAGGTGGAAAGAATCAAATCAAAGTAGACTTATGAATGCAGTTCTTTTTTCTTCCATCTTCTTACCAAATGTTCTAGGAATACCAGCCAATTTCTCTCCTCTTAACAAAAACCAATGTAGAAAACAGCCCTCACATGGTAAAACAAAGATAAACACACTGAAACTTCTCTGATACCTTGACACTGGGTTCTTAAACAATCTCAGAAGGGTTACACTAAGGAAATACTAGGATATGGCCTCTCTTGAACCTGAAATGAACCTGAAAGTTGTCACACCTACAAATTTAACCCACTTCTCAATTAGCTGAAAAACAAAATAAAATCCAGCAATGTCCTTCAAAGAAGCATCAAGACAATGCTAGAGAAGCCAAGGATGATGGCCCTGTATCCAAAGGGATCAGTCACAGGGCTGTAGGCCCAGCCTTACTGGAGAAGGAAGGGAACGGTTTCAAGAAAAGCCTGACAAAGTAGGAAGTGGCTGGGTAGAAGTTTTCAAGAACAATGAGTTGGGAGTAGGCAGGGCTCGTAGGAAATGAGAAACTGATACTCTCCCAAGGAAAACACAAAATTCCCACTGCTACAGAAGGAAAGGCAAGCAGAAAAGCAGGTGGGGGCCTGAGAAACGAGGAGGATGCTCTGGGAAAATGAATGACCGAGCCACAGCCAACCCACTTCCCCCACAGAGGGTGCCAACTTGTCAGCTGCTCCTCTCATTAAAAAAATGCTACTCTGTGGTAAGAGGTAACTTTGTGCTTTCCTTGGGTCTCAAAGATTTCTATCGGTCCTAGCACTGAGCTCTCCTCCTCACCGCTGATCTAAAGACAAACCAGCAGTCTCCATGATGCCTTGGTTAAGAAACTATGACTTGCAAGTAGTTTAATTAAGTGCACAGTAAAATTAAGTGCACAACATAAACTCCCAACACTAGTACCCTATTCCTTTACAACATGTACAGGCAGTCCAGCCTTTGCTTTCTGAGCTCACTGCCTCCTGATGCTGCCCATTCAAATGAACAGCTCTAATTCTTAGATTTCCTCACACTCACTTGAAACCTGTCTTGTTACAATTTCTCATCTCCTTAAGAATAACAGTGTTCTTCTAAACAGTGGTCCTGTCAACTTCCTCCTCTTTAACCTTCTCTCTTCCGAGTTTACATACTCAGTGGCTTCCCCCATTAGCAGGAGGCCACCATTTTCAGTCCTCCCTCACCACTCTCTCTGGCAAACACTCTACTGTTAATATCTCTATAAACCCAGAATTGAACACAATCTTCAACTTGAACACCACCGTGAAAACCAAAGAAACAGACTTAAGTCACCAGGAAAAAAACCTGTACAATGGCTGGAATGGGGGAGGGGTGGGACTTACAGAGGAAGGAAAATAGGTGAAAGAAAAAGGAAATGGGACTCTAGGAGAGGCAAAAAGCATGCATCCACATCCAAGACCACGGAAGGGGGAAAAACATTCTGGTGTTAATTCAAGAAAAATAAAGTAATCCATAGTTAAGTACTCAGTTATAAGAAAACTTCTGCCACTGATTCATCATGATGCCTTAGACAACGAGTGGGCACCAGTTTCACCCTTTGGGCAAAACAGGATTGATAAATTTTGATTCTGCCGCCCAGAGCTATTGGGAGACTAAATGAGGCATCTGAAAGTCATGCATAGAAAACACACTATGCAAAATATCAGTGTCATTTTAGAGATGGGTCCAAGAATCACAGCAGGACTGGCCAGACTTGATTTGACACCAGAATGGAAACGAAGTTCTAAACTAAGCAAGAGGAGGAGGTGGCAGACAGAAAGGAGGACTGGCTCCCAAACCTGCAATGGGATCTTCAACTATAATGGTGATATTCCTGGGGCCTCCTGTACGTAGACAGACAGGTGCAGAGGAGAGTCCAGAGAGAGGAAATGAGAACAGAGAGAGTGAGAAAAAGAGTGTCCTTTTATCTAGCGGAGTTGGGGACCTAACTCCCAAGAGGGAACCCTAGTGCTGAAGTACTCAGCTACTGAACCGTAGTAGCTGACTCATACAAGAAGCTACACATGACCCCCTCTCCCTCAGACCCTTTTGCTTAGGTTTTCTCTGTTCTCCTTTCCAGTGCAGGTTACCGTGGTTTCTGGAATCCACGTGGATTCAAGAATGGGGGTAGGGAAGCGTCCCAGGCTCAAAGACCAGTGGCCTGGAGTACAGTGGACAGCAGGCCTGCAGCAGGAGGTGTGAAGCGAGGAGCTAACCCAAGTACTCTTCACACCTAAGAAAGCTTGTGGGAAGGCAGGTTTTGATTTGGGAGATTTTTTTTTCCCCTAAAGAGTTCCAATACCCGAACTGCATCTTGAGTAGAAAATGGAAAAAAAATTGTCACTCAGAAGTTTCAGATGAGGGCCTCAGCTCTCACCTTCCTAGAAAGAACAGAGAGAAATCAATGGCAGCTCCAGTTGCTAAAGGAAATCTTCGTCTTTTGCTTTTTAAAAGATTTTTATATATTATTTTTATATTTTTTATATATTATTTTTATATTTTATTTCTGGGGCTTTCCCACCCAGAACTGGCTTTGAGCACAGAGATCCATGTTATACTTGCTGTTATGGAGACTCTCCTACAAATGAACCCCAATCAAAGCCTACCAGACACTAACAACCCATGACAGAAGATGGCAGGGAGGTGGCAAGAGCAGTGAGCCCCACCTCTCCCAGGCCGAGGGTGCGCTCTGCTAGCAGCTGCTATTTGTGTGAGGGAGGGCCCAATGGCCAGGGCCTCCTCCCCTGGCGGCCGTCCAACCTGACTTAGTGATGCAGTGGCCAGCCCCACCTACTTGTTTCCTAGGTCCCATCATCTGACACGCACTATATCCCTAGTTTTAATGAGGAAACTCCAATGTCACTTTGCCTCTCTCATACTGGTGTGACACCTGACCAAACTTCTCAGGAATCACAGAAAGGGGAGGAATTTAATGGGATTATTTTTAAATAATATATATTTTTTAATGTTTTATTTATTTTTTTAGAAAGAGACAGACAGTGTGAGCAGAGGAGGGTCAGAGAGAGAGGGAGACACAGAATCTGAAACAGGCTCCAGGCTCTGAGCTGGCAGTCAGCACAGAGCCCGACGTGGGGCTCAAACCCACAAACCGCGAGATCGTGACCTGAGCCGAAGTTGGACGCTTTGCCGACTGAGCCACCCAGGCACCCCTAATGGGATTATTTTTAAAGCTCATTAGTGTTTCTCTCTGCCAGAGAACTCAAACTGTGACACGCCACACTCTCCTCTGATGCTAAGGAACTGGTGTAAGAATCCAGGAAAACATTTACCAGCTAGCAACTGGTAAAAAGAAGAAACATATAAAAGAAGAAACATAAATATTCTCCCATATCTTGGGTATTCAGATAACATTATAAACTTCTGTCTTTCATTATAAGCAGGATACCGATCATGTCATCAGAAACAGAAGTCACTAACTTGGGGATGGTGACTATCATTACCTGGGGCTCCTCTGGAAGCAATGTTGGTGTCCGAATGGGAGCGAGTATGGCTCTTCTTTGTTCCACTGGAAACAGTGAACGTCTGCCCCTCTGAGAAGCTGGACCTGCGAAGGACGCCGGACAGCTGGCTCTGCCCACCTCCTTCCTGCTCGCCTAGGGAAGAAGCAGCAGAATCTGGCTTCTGCGAGCTGCTGGAGGAGAACAAGTTGGAACTGCTGCTCTCAGCATTGCTGCTGTGACTCTGACAGCTGGTGGTCCGGCCTCGGGGGTCCAGGTTGCCAATGGCCAAGTATTCAGGCCCCTCACTGGCATCACTTGGGGAATCATTCTGGCTGCTGACCCAGGATGCTTCTAGGGGGCTGGTCAGTGTGCTAGAGCTCATCTCATTTGGGGTTGAGGGGGAATCCCTGGCTAACGCAGAGGCTGGAAGCAGTGGGGCTTGGCAGGATTGATCCTGTGCTGGTGAGACGTGCTCTCTACTTTCTTGAGGTTTCCGAGGAGGGCCAGAGAGTGAAAAGGAAGTCGATCTTCTTTCTAGGACATAAAAAGGGAAGAAAAAGGTGAGCTGGAAATCTGTGGTACTTATGAAAGGCTTCTCTACAACTAAGGATGTAACTCCCTATCATTACTGGGTGCCCAGGACACATGGCATCATCTCAGAAAAGGTTCGTCATGTGAAGTAAACAAAACTTACTTAGAAGGGGATAAGCTAGGTAAGAGTATGCCCTCTTGATATGATATGGTAGCTTCACTGCTTATTGGTACACATTTCTGGTCTGTAAAATGAGCAATAATAGCAATACTGCATAGGGCTGTTTGAAGGATCAAATGAAATAATGTATAGAAATTGATTATAACAGAGCCTGGCACGTGGTAGGTGCTCAATAAGTGTTAGCTATTATTATTGAAATGCCTTCTTGGCAACTTGAATTAGAAATCCAGGGGAATCTAAAAACATCTCTTTCCTCTGTTACTTTAATGATTCTATTAAATTATCTTAGGGTGGTTGCCATATAACTTTTTAAGATGTTCATTATCAAGACATGAAATATGACAAACTGCATCAGCCAAGGCTCCATCTGTGCCTCTCCTGGGTGCACCCACAAAATCCTTTACTTGTTCCAGGACTGGACATACATGTCATGACTTCCCTTCCTCCCCCATACCTGAGCCGTGGCTGGGTACAGACTGGTAGAGGCTGGAGAAGGACCCGAAGTAGGAATGCTGAGCATGGCTGGTTGGAGGAGTGTACGTGGAACCAGGCAGAGCTGTCAGGCTCTGGCTCTTTGTCACCAGCAGTGGGCTCTCATGCTTTCTGGCAAACTACCAAAAAACAAAAAACAAAAAACCCAACCACATGTTGGAGCCCAGGACAGAGGTCCTCAGAGAAGGAACACTCGGCACAACAGTAACACTGGTAGAAGCTGACCTTTGGCAGCAGGCCTAAACTGCAGCCAAAGCCTGCAGATGCAGCATACCACTCTATTGCTCCAGTAGAGCATACAATTTTGAAAACCTCAAAGTCCTGCCATACACCATAGCTTCTGAAACTGGAATCCCAGGTGGGGTATCTGGAATGCTTTATTATTGAAGCAGCACAACAAAATTCTTAACACTATGAACACAGAGTCAGAAATCAGATCAGCGTTCAGATCCAGGCCCTACCACTTAACAAACTTTGAGCAAGTGACTTCTCTCCTCTGTCCCTCAGTTGGCCTCCTTTGTAAAGTGAGATTAATGCCTATCTAATAGAGCTGTGAGAACGAAATGAGATGGTGCATGTATGGTGCCTAGCACCAAGCCTGGTACTGGTGACTAAGAAAGTTAAAACCAAGAAGGTCACCTGGGTGGCTCAGTCGATTAAGTGTCCAACTCTTGATTATAGCTCTGGTAATGATCTCACGGTTTGTGGGTTCAAGTCCCTCATCAGGCTCTGTGCTGACAGTGTGGAGCCTGCTTGAGATTCTCTCTCTCTCCCTCTTTCTCTGCCTCTCTCCTGCTCATACGCACTTTCTCTCCCTCTCTCAAAATAAATAAACTTAAACTTTTCTTTAATGTTTCTTTATTTTTTGAGAGAGAGAGAGAGAGATAGAGCACGAGTGGGAAGAGGCAGAGAGAGATTAAAACACAGAATCGGAAGCAGGGTCCAGGCTCTGAGCTGTCAGCACAGAGCCCAATGAGAGGCTCAAACCCATCCACCATAAGATCATGACCTGAGCCGAAATCGGACGCTTAACTGACTAAGCCAACCAAGTGCCCCTCAAGATAAATAAATAAACTTAAAAAAAAATTTTTTTTAAAGAAATTTAAAACTAAGAGAGATAGGGAATCCCTCCCAAAAAGAAGCAGGGCCTATGATTCCATTCTAACTGAGGCACTGATATTAGTGATGGGGCAAGTAAATCAAAGGGTTAACAATAAGCAACATCAAGCAACAAAACTTTCTTCATACTTCAAGGCCGAAAATGATCCTGTATAACACCAAGTCATACTAGTTCTGACACTATAAATCCTACTTCTGATTCAAAATCGTTCTCTTCCCCCCAGCTTGTCAAGCCTGCCCTTCAGGAGGTGCTTACTCAGACTAAGGATTTTTTAAAAAGGGTTTTAAGAATAGACACCTCCCAGGGGGCCTGGGTGGCTCAGCCAGTTGAGTGTCTGACTTCAGCTCAGGTCATTATCTCACAGTTCGTGAGTTTGAGACCCTTGCTGACAGCTCAGAGCCTGGGGCCTGCTTCAGATTCTGTGTCTCCTTTTCTCTCTGCCCGTTCCCTCGTTCATGCTGTCTCTCTCTCTCTCTCAAAAATAAACATTTAGACACTTCCTTTCTTAGACTTAAGCTTAGACTTTTTACTTCAATAAATACTTAATAGTACCGCCCCTTCTTCTCGAAGTACTTTTTTCTTCTAATGAAAGCCTTCCAGTTCACAACTGCCTAAGCAAAGAAGCCATTTGCTATGGTCTGTACCATGATGAGGTCCAGGGGCCCAGTGATAACTTTGCCCACTTACCATAGATGCATCAATTTGAGCCAGGAGGCGGGGGTTGTTCTGTTCTACTGCTTCCAGGCACTGGAGCATAGCCGTGACGTGGGCGTTGCTTAGCAGGAAAGCAGTATCTGGGGAGAGAAGAGCGACTGCTGCGATGGAGCCCAACAGGGAGAACTTTAGCTTCCCTGTACAGCCTGGGAGGGGTTCAGGGAAGGGAGGAGATAAAGGGTAAAAAGGACCTGAGGAGAATCGTGCCACTATGGAGAGAGGAGGAATCAGGGACATAGCATAGGAGACAGCTAAGTCATTTGCAGTATAATAGAGAGGCTACAAAAAGACGCTTCAAGGTCATCAAAACCCAGATTTGAATCCTGGCTCTAGGTGACTTTGGACCTCCTCAGGCTCTGCTTCCTTGACTGGAAAACAGAGGTATTAATATCCAGGTCTCGGGGCTGTTAGGAAGACCAAATGTCTAAAAAGTATGTAACTGGCACACAGGAAACTCAGTAAGTGGGGGTTATTCTTATCGGTTTGTGTATATAGGAGTAAGGAAATACCTCAGCATACAGTTTGATTGTGTTTTATGTAGGAGGTGAGAGAGAAGACTGGATGTCTGTCTCTGATTAGAATCTCTATGGCACCAAGTGAAAGTATGGGGCTCTGGGGTGAAAGTCAGTCTGTAAAGGAAGAGAAAAGTGGAAGAGAGGAAGTATATGCAACAATCCTGGCAAAGTGACCTCCACCTACCTGTGTAGAATTTTCTGATATATTGTTTATCCCCAAGCAGAGGTCGCAGCTGGGCTGAGAGACAGTGGCACTGCAAGCTATGCTGCAGCCACAACTTTGCAACAGCATGCTCACTCACGCCCTCAGTGCTGCTCTGGCCATTCTCGTGCAAGTTGATGAACTGGGAGGCAAAGAGGCGTGAGTCAAAACATGCATCCTGGTAAAGACAGCAAGACTGAGGCCTAATGACCTGAGAATTAAATTGAGAAGGGGAAGTGGAGGCAATCAGAGGTATTTTCCCTCCAGCTAGTATATAGAGGTTACTGAGGGAGGAGCAGGAAGGAAGGGATTAGTGGTTCCGCTGCTGGACTGGGCCACTGCAGAGGGACTAAGCAGTTAAGACCTGATACGTAGCTCCAGGAGAGGACCAAGCTGCTACATCTGTCTCTTTATGTTCTAACTCCAAAGAGACATCTATTTTGGGGTACTCTGAGGAAGGATAAACTTGACCTCTTGGCTTCTCTCACAGAGTCCTCCATTTCAGGTGGCCTCTAGAAAATAATGCAATAAAAACCTGGGGGAAAGGATCTGGGAAGACACCGCCTAAGATTCTCCACCAAAGAGAAGCCATCTGAGCATCTTTCTAGCTGCAGTCACAGCATTCTCTATTTGGAACCTCCTTCTACTTGGCTGTTTTTAAAAGCAAGGTCTGGGGCGCTTGGGTGGCACAGTCGGTTAAGTGTCCAACTTTGGCTCAGGTCACAATCTCATAGTTTGTGAGTTCGAGCCCTGCATCATACTCTGTGTTGACAGCTCAGAGCCTGGAGCCTGCTTCGGATTCTGTGTCTTCCTCTCTCTGCCTCTCCCCTGCTTGTGCTCTCTCTTCTCCCTCTCAAAAATAAATAAAAATATTAAATAATAATGATAATAATAAATAAATAAAGCAAGGCCTCAAAACCCAGGTTCAGTGCAAAACATATATGAATGGCAATTTCAGGCCGTTTCAAAGAAGAAATGACTACGGCAATATATTTTAGAAAAGGAAGTTAGCTGAGGTGATGGGGAGTGGTGGTAAGAAAAGTATAATGAGAAGGACAAAGAAAATCCACATAAGAAAAACCACTGGGCTCTAGCTTTTCTCACAAAAAGGGCCAGTCTGACATCTTGTAATTTGGTTCCCTGATCATTTAAAAACAAGTTACTTTGCCTGACATCATGAACCTGCAGTGGGTAGATATCATGAAATAAGACTGCCAGGCATTAACAGATATTGAAGATGGGTGATAGATATTTCAGGGTTCGTTACACTCTTCTCATTAATTTCGTATATATTTGAGATTTTCCATAATGAAGAGTTAAATAAATAGATACATACATTTGGCAGTGACTGATCTGGAACTAGCTGTGTAACTCTGGCCAAAAAACTAACCTCCACAAGCTGTTTGCCTACTTGGAAATGAAGGGTACATGAGCTAAGAGGTCAGGAAAATAAAGTCCTACAATGGGTAGCTAAAGATGTTAGGAATACGTTTGGCTCCATTTGACACTGGCCTACAGAAATCTCCATTTCTTTCCAACTGGTGGCTCCTCTTCTCCTCACATAGTATCAGCATCTCAGTGTTGCTTCCCCAACTGCTTTGGGGCATCTCTTGCCATCTTCCTAGGATTCTGAACAGCTTCATTCTTGTCCTAACATGCAGATCTTTTGAAGATAACAAAACTTTTTCACCTCTTCCCCAGAGGACAGAAAGAGGCCTGGAGCAATGGATTTGTAAGGTTTATTTTTTTTAAAGCAAATAATCCTCCCCTCAAGCTCCCCAGATTAGTTTTACAGGCATAATTTCCTTTCCTCAGTTAATAGGAAATTTAACACACAAAATCTTTGTAGCCTAGGAGACTCTTCAGGCAGAACATCAAACAACAGAGCCCTGCAGTTACTTTTCACTTCTTACCTTCTCCACATGAAGGGCTGAGTGCGGACTGAGCCAGCGGATGTCCTTCACAAATTGCCAGTAATCAGTCTGGCGGCAACACACCTGCTGTGGGAACACAGAAGGTGAAGAAATCACTACCACTTTAGACCAAATCCAGTTCTAGTGTTGACATTCAAAGAGAGGGCGAGGGGGAGAGCATAAGCTTCCCTTGCCTCAACAAAGGTTCTTAGCAGCAATCAAAAGCATATATACTCACGTTCACCCTTTTTATTTGTTAAAAACTGTTTTTGTTCTTTTGAACTGGTAATGCATGCATATGATATAGAAAGTTACACAACGAAAATAATCTGACTTCTCCCTTGACTCTCCACCACCGAAGCCCTAGAAGGTAAATCTTAAAATTGGTGAAGAGTTATTCGTTAAAAGTCAGAGACAGATGTCTTCAGTTCTTACCGCAAAATCAGGTAAGGGAAGACCTGCTTTCCCCTCGCTGCCCAGGTCAGAGAGTCAAAGAAATGAGCAATTCTAGATAAAACAGTCTCACACTGGAGGAGGCCTGAACATGATAGCAAAAAGTTTATGCTAAGAAAATCTAACTCTTATTTTTTGGGAATCCTTTCTGAGATGACTAGGCAACAGGTTAAAACTTAAATCTAAATAATTTAGAGTTACAAAACTAGCACAAGCATTAAGAAACAGACCAACCAATGGAACAAAATAAACAGCCTAGAAAGCCTAGAAAGAGTCTTAAATCAGAACTTAATATATGACTCAAGAATCATCTCAAATGTCAGTGGCTTTCTCACCTAGACTGGGAAGGTAAAAGCTAGAATTAGAAGTATCAGATGTATAGGCTTTTTTGCTAACTAGAATCATGGAGACCTTTAATATTCTGGCAGCAGTGTGGCAGTGTTTCTGATCTTTGCTCTGTGGCTTAGTGGACACTGAGTGGCCAGGTTGGGCAGCAGTGGCATATCAACTCCAACACATCTGCTGGTTATGTCATACCTATGTGAATAGCACCTATACTTCATTTCCTTTTTTTAGGCAAAATTCTAGATTAATTCAGAAATAAAATTGGAGACAACTCTTTAGATCCCATGGACATTACAAAGGAATACTACAAACAACTCTATGCTCACTAACATGATAACCTAGATGAAATGGATCAATTCCTTGAAAGGCATGATCTGCCAAATCTCACCAAGAATAGATAATATGAATAGGCCTATATCTACTAAAATAAATAAATAAATGGAATCAACAATTAATAACCTTCCAAAACCAAGAGCACTAGGCCTAGATGGGTTCACTGGTGAATTCTACTAACCATTTAATTATAACAATTCCTTATAATTATATAAGAATGTATATATAACTTATATTTATAAATACTATAAGAAGACAGGAGCAGAAGAAAATACGTCCCCAAATCATTCTATAAGGCCAGCATTATACTAATTCCAAAACCAGAAAAAAAATCACAAGAAAACTATGATCAATACCTCCCATGAACATAGATGCGAATGTCCTCAACAAAATATTAGCATACTGAATCCAACACTGTATAGAAAGAATTATACACTATGACCAAGTAGGATTTACCCCAGGTGTGCAAGGCTGGTTTAACATTTCAAAATCAAGACTGGAATCCATCACATCAACAGCCAAATTTATCACATTAATAGATACAGAAAAAACATCTGACAAAGTCCAACACTCATTCATAATAAAACTTTCAGTAAACTATGATAGAAGGGAACTTCCTCAAATTAATAGAGAGTATCTACAAAAACCTACAAGTATCATCATATTAATGGTGAGAAGCTCAAAGCCTTCTCACTAAGATCAGGAACAAAGGATGTCCCTTTTCCCCACTACTTTTTGATATCTTATTAAAGTCCTAGCTAATGCAATAAGAAAAAAAAAGGAAATAAAAGTATACAGATTAGGAAAGAAGAAATAAAATGGTTTTTGTTCAAGATAACATGATCATCTAAGTAGAAAATTCTAAAGAATCAACAAAAAAAGTTCCTAGAACAAGTAGGTAATTATAGCAAGGTGATACTACAAGGCTAATATCAAAAGTCAACCACCTTCCTATATATCAGCAATGAACAAGTGGAATTTGAAATTAAAAACACATTACCATTTACTCCCCAAAGTGAACTACTCCCCAAAGTGAACTACTCAGAAATAAATTTAATTGAATATGTACAAGGTCCATATGAGGAAAACCCCAAAACACTGATGAAATATAGCAAAGAAGTAAATAAATACAGATATAATCCATGCTAATGGATAGTAAGACTCAATACTGTCAAATGTCAGTTCCTTCCAACTAAAGCAATGCAATCCAATAAAAATTCCAGCAAGTCATTTTGTGGATATCAACAGACTAATTCTAAAGTTTATATGAAGGGGGCATCTGGGTGGCTCAGTCCGTTAAACCTCCAACTCTGATTTCAGCTCTGGTTGTGATTTCACAAACCATGAGATCAAGCCCCATGTAGGGCCCTGCACCAACAATGCAGAGCCTGCTTGGGATTCTCTCCTTCTCTCTCTGCCCCTTCCCTGCTTGCGTTCTTTTTCGCTCTCAAAATAAATACATAAACATTACAAAAATAATAATAATAAAGTTTATATGGAGAAGCAGAAGACCTAGAATAGCTAAAACAATTTTGAAAGACAAGAGCGAAGTTTTTCTTCAAAAATGACTGACACTACTTGACTTCAAGGCTTACAATAAAGGCACAGTAGTGGAGTATTGGCCAACAACAACAAAAAAAGACAGATCAGTGAAACAGAACAGAGAGTTCAGAGACAGATGCTCATAAATAGAATAAACTAATCTTTGACAAGGGAGCAAAGGCAATACAATGGAGCAATGACAGTCTTTTCAACATGGTGCTCAAACACCAGACATTCACGTTAAAAAAAAAAAAAAAAGAATCTAGACCCAGACCTTATACCTGTCACAATACTTAAGTCAAAATGAGTCATAAGTCTAAATGTAAAATGCAAAACTGTTAAGTCTCCTAGAAGGTAACACAGGAGAAAACCTAGAAGACCTTGGGTATGGTGATGACTTTTTGATACAAAAACGAAAAGCATGATCCATGAAACAAAAAACTGATATGCTGCACTTCATTAAAATTAAAAACTTCTGCTCTATGACCAATAATGTCAAGAGAATGAGAAGAGAGACCACAAACTGGAAGAAAATATTTACAAAGACATATCTGATAAAGAAATGTTATCCGGGGTGCCTGGGTGGCTTAGTTGGTTAAGTGTCCGACTTTGGCTCAGGTCATGATCTCAGTTCGTGAGTTCAAGCCCCATGATGTGCTCTGTGCTGACAGCTCAGTGCCTGAAGTCTGCTTTGGATTCTGTGCCTCCCTCTCTCTCTGCCCCTCCCCCATTTGTACTCTGTCTCTCTCAGTCTCTCTCAAAAATAAACATTAAAAAAATTAAAAAAAAAAAAAAAGAAATGTCATCCAAAATATATGAAGAACTCTTAAGACACAACTATAAGAAAACAATCAGGGGCACCTGGGTGGCTCAGTCAGTTAAGTGTCTGACTTCAGCCTATGTCATGATCTCAGTGTTCCTGAGTTTGAGTCCCACATTGGGCTCTGTGCTGACAGCTTAGAGCCTGGCGCCTGTTTCAGATTCTCATTCTCTCTCTCTCTCTCTCTCTCTCTCTCTCCCCCCCTCCCCGTCCTTCCCCGACTTGCACTCTGTGTCTCTCAAAAATAAACATTAAAAAAATTAAAAAAATAAAAAGAAAACAATCTGNCCTCCCCCATTTGTACTCTGTCTCTCTCAGTCTCTCTCAAAAATAAACATTAAAAAAATTAAAAAAAAAAAAAGAAATGTCATCCAAAATATATGAAGAACTCTTAAGACACAACTATAAGAAAACAATCAGGGGCACCTGGGTGGCTCAGTCAGTTAAGTGTCTGACTTCAGCCTATGTCATGATCTCAGTGTTCCTGAGTTTGAGTCCCACATTGGGCTCTGTGCTGACAGCTTAGAGCCTGGCGCCTGTTTCAGATTCTCATTCTCTCTCTCTCTCTCTCTCTCTCTCTCTCCCCCCCTCCCCGTCCTTCCCCGACTTGCACTCTGTGTCTCTCAAAAATAAACATTAAAAAAATTAAAAAAATAAAAAGAAAACAATCTGATTTAAAAATGGGCCAAAGACCTTAAGAGACACCTCACCAAAGAAGATATACAGAGGACAAATAAGCACATGAAAAGACATGCCACATTATATGTCATTAGGAAGAGTGGTAAATTAAAACATTACACCACTATACACCTATATTAGAACAGCCCAAATCCAGAACAATGCCAACATTAAATGCATTAAATGGTGAGGATATGGAGCAAAAGGAACTCTCATTTACTGCTGGTGACAATGCAAAAACGATACAACTACTTTGGAAGACAGTTTGGTAGTTTCTTACAAAACTAAACGTATTCTTACCATATGATCCAGCAATCACACTACTTGGTATTTACCCAGAGGAGCTGAAAATTTATGCCCACACAAAAACTTGATGTCNTAAGAAAACAATCAGGGGCACCTGGGTGGCTCAGTCAGTTAAGTGTCTGACTTCAGCCTATGTCATGATCTCAGTGTTCCTGAGTTTGAGTCCCACATTGGGCTCTGTGCTGACAGCTTAGAGCCTGGCGCCTGTTTCAGATTCTCATTCTCTCTCTCTCTCTCTCTCTCTCTCTCTCCCCCCCTCCCCGTCCTTCCCCGACTTGCACTCTGTGTCTCTCAAAAATAAACATTAAAAAAATTAAAAAAATAAAAAGAAAACAATCTGATTTAAAAATGGGCCAAAGACCTTAAGAGACACCTCACCAAAGAAGATATACAGAGGACAAATAAGCACATGAAAAGACATGCCACATTATATGTCATTAGGAAGAGTGGTAAATTAAAACATTACACCACTATACACCTATATTAGAACAGCCCAAATCCAGAACAATGCCAACATTAAATGCATTAAATGGTGAGGATATGGAGCAAAAGGAACTCTCATTTACTGCTGGTGACAATGCAAAAACGATACAACTACTTTGGAAGACAGTTTGGTAGTTTCTTACAAAACTAAACGTATTCTTACCATATGATCCAGCAATCACACTACTTGGTATTTACCCAGAGGAGCTGAAAATTTATGCCCACACAAAAACTTGATGTCAAGTTATACAGAGGCAAGACAACTTTCAAAATTAAAAGGAAAAAAGCCCTAAAAATGCAGAAAGTTTTATACTCATATTACAGAATCTTTAAATTGCTAGTCCAGTAGAAGAAATTAAAACTGGAAGCCCTGTTTCATGTATTATGAGTACAATTTATTCAGAAAGATGATACAAAACTCCATCAATGGATCCACACTCCCAGAAAAAGTTTTGGCCCTATATCCAAAGACTGTTAAATAAATATAAATTTAGGTGTTTTAAAATAAAGTGTTTGAGTGGCTCTTTAATTGCCCTCATTTAATTAATCAGCTTATGATCCAGATGACATTGTATAAGAAGGCTTTTCCTGTCCTTATTCAAAAATTGATGTAGTGGTTAAGGGGTAAACAAAATGACAAATGATGAGCCCTGGGTGTTCTATGTAAGCGATGAACCACAGGAATCTACCCCCAAAACCAAGAGCACGCTTTAGACACTGTATGTTAGCCAATTTGACAATAAATTATATATTAAATAAAAATAATAATAAACAAAATGACAAATATTTGAATATTGGGGGAAGTCATCAACGAAACACACATTATTCTTATCATAATGAAAAAGCACAATAATTAAAACAGCAGTGATGCACACAGAGAACAGACCATAATAAATAATCAGAAATAGATCTGTGTGCCAAGAGGATTAAATATATTAAAAGTAAATTACAAATGAAATGGTTTAAATGTAAAAAATTAATCCATTAATAGAAGAAACCATCAAGAAACATTTTTTATAATGGTACAGGGGGCTCCTTTCAGAGCCCAGAAGCCCTAAGAGAAATGATTAATCTGACTTACTAAAGATCAGATCTTTCTGTATAGTAAGAAGCCACCATATGAAATGGCAAAAGACAAACTAGGAAAAAATATTTGTAACTCACATTATAGACAAACGATTAATTCTATTAATAAAGAACTACAAATCCAAAGGAAAGGAATCTAAGGAAAATAGGAGGGGAATAGGAAGAGTTCATAGAAAAATAATGGGTCTTATAAGCATTTTTCATAATAAAAGGAATGTAACTTTTTATCTGTCATACTGGAGATAGTTTACAGTTTAATAATACCCTATATTGGCATGGATATGGAGAAATACATACTCTTCTACATCGTTGGTGACATAACTTCTTGGAGAACAATTTAGCAATGCCTATCAAAATTGAAATGCACATACCCTTTAGCCTAAAATTTCTGCTTCTAGGAATATCTTATGTAAAGGGCAAAATGACCTATACACAAGGTTATTTGCTATAGCACTGTTATTAACTGCAAATAATTGGAAGTAATCTAAAAGTCCATTACCAGGGGACTGGTTAAATAAATTATAGTACATACGTTAAAGGAATATTATAAAATGACAACTGTACAAAAGAAAAAGCACTTTATGTAACGACTTGGAATGAATTACAAGACCTATCAAGGAAAAAACCAAGATGCAGGATAGTAATTATAGCCTTCTTTTATTTGTGTGAAAAATCAGGAGGTGTAGCAAAGAAAATTATTCATATTTTTTTCATAAACATAAAATTCTTTGGAAAGAAACTAGTAAACAGTAGTTAAAGGACTGAAAGGAAATAAGATGTTTCACTGAATACAGTTTTATGCTTTTTGTGTTTTTAAGCATGTAAATATATTATTTTAAAAATTAAATATTTTAAAGCCAGTTATGGAATGACATATATAGTATGATCTTAATATTATAAAAGACACATAAATGCATAGAAAAAATAAGATCTACCAAAATGTTAAAAGAGTGGTTGTTGTCAGTTGGTATTGAGGTTGATGTTCACTTTCTTCAAATTCTTTTTTGGTATTTTCCAAATTTTCAACAAATAAAAAACATATATTACTTATATATTCAGAAAAGAAAAATACACAGAAGTCTTTTCTGTAATTATTGTTATTTTTAAAATACGGCCGCCTAGGGGCACCTGGGTGCCTCGGTCGGTTGCTCAGGTCATGATCTTATGTTGGTGAGTTTGAGCCCCATGTCGAGCTCTGTGCTGACAGCTCAAGAGATTCTGCTTGAGATTCTGTGTCTCCCTTTCTCTCTGCCCTTTCCCCACTCATACTCTGTCTGTCTTTCCTTCAAAAATAAACAATCATTAAAAAGAATTTTTTTAATTGGGTCGCCTATATTGCTGATAAAAGGTTTCTTCTTGGTGGTGGAAAAGAGGGGGATCTTTTTACTTCTCCTATTCAGCTGAGGAATCTTATAGACTGAGTGTCTCCACATTTCTTTTTTTCCCCCTTCCGTCCACATTTCTAAGCAGTAGAAAAGAAATGATCAAATATGCCTTGCCTTATAGAAAAACTAAAAGGTAGCCCAGATGCAGGCTGTCAGGGAAAATGAGATTCCTCTAAGAATATGGTCATGATGTCATAGCTTTCCAAAGGCCCTGAGTGATTTAAAAAAATAAAGTTCACATTCCATAACACATCCTTTGAAAGCACAGAATAGATATGACCAGCATGAATCACTGAATCCCTTCCCCCTCTCCAAGGGCACAACACCCAAAATAGCTTCCCGATGACGCAGCAGCCAGAAGCCTTTGAAAGCCTTAATCTTCAGGGAGGAAATGAAAGGGAAAAATAAGTCCTTGACACAGACATTAATTGTTAGGTCTTCACAAGGCAGAACAGAGCAGCAGTGAAATCGGTATTGATCTTTTGGTTTTGATTCTTTCCATTAGAGTGTATAGTTGAAAAATGTGTGTATGATAGATTTGCCTGGTTTGCTTTCCTTAATTAACATTACTGCTATTTTGTAGATGACCATATACTTTAATATTTTTCATTCTGATGACCATATGCTTTCATAGATATCACTTATTAATAACTGTAACAAGATATGTTAATGTTGGTTTGCATTTACCAAGCATCTTTCATTTGGAATTCCACTGACTTTACTATTTCATTATGACATTTTCTTTTTCTGGCACAGATGGTAAAACTGTCTTGTAATATGGTAAGGTGATTACTCTAGATGACAATATATAATTAGTAACGGGGCCAAAGAGAAAACCTTTTTGCTAGCAAGATGCAAGTACATAACCACTAAATGGCAGTGCCACTGATATATTTATTTTGGTCATCAACCTGGGAAACTTGTACTGAGTTTTTGTAAAACATGTGGCATGATTCCCAAGTTTCTGCCTTGGGAGACTGAGTGGCTGGCAATGCCACAAATTAGTGTTAAAAACAGGAGGAAAGGCAATCTTATGAGGAAAATAAATTTGTTTTGGGTCATGTTGTGCTTGGCCTATAGGACAAACAGCCAGATGATAATGTATACAGACAGTTTGTCTTATGGATCTGGAGTTTAGCAGAGGTGTCTGAGCTAGGGGTCTTTAGTACAAAGGTGATAGTTAAAACAATGCAAGTGGATGAAGCTATTTCAGGAAAATGTACAGAATAAGAAGAGATAAAGAAATGGGACAGAATCCTATTAAAAACTAAAATACAAAAGAAGAGATTCCAGGGAAAGAAACTAAGAAGGAATGGTCACAGGGATAAGAGAAGGACTCTACATCACTAGAAGAGTCATGGTAAGATGATGGTCAACAATGATGAACATAAGACAGTGTTCAAAGGAGAAGAAATGTTCATGGGTCTGGTAACATGGACATCATTTTACTTAAACTTCAGTAGCAAGATCACCAGTAGTAAGGGCAAAAACTAGATTGCAGTGGGTTAACTTATCTTCATAACTATTTTTTATAGAACTACATGTAACTTGTAACTTAAAAAATGGAAAGACATTTCCTATATGCCATAAACTGCACTAGGCAAATTTGTATGCTATTTCATCTTTCCATCAAACATTATGATATAAAAAACATTATCTTCATTTTTACAGATGAGAAAAGCAAGCCTCAAAAAAGTTAATAATACCTAATAGTTAAGATCAACTATCAACTTCTTGTGTTTTTTTAAAGCTTTTCATGTATACTATCTCATTTAATTCTCACAATAATTCTGTGAGGTAGGTATCAGTGTTATCTCCTCTTTTTACAAATGAGGAAACAGAGGCACAAAGAGATAGCTTACCCAATACCACAAAGTTCTGAAGCTGAGATTAACAGTCTGACTCAGAAGTCTATAATTGTAACTACTATGTCATTTTTCCCCCCAAGGACCTAAGAAACAAGTCTAGGTTTCAATCCAGGTTCTATCTGATTCTAGAGACTTTTGTCAGGCTACCATACAATGCTACCTCCAAGTGTCTAGAACAGTGCTTAAATAACAATAACCATTAAGAAACACTTTGAGAGAGCCTCACTTTCAGAACTTCCTCTGCATAAAGAAAATCTAACCTAAGCCAATTTTACCACTGAATTCTCAAAATATCAAACAGGAACGTTAGTTTGAAGATACTGTTCAGCGGTAATACACATATATTTTTAGAAGGAAGGGTAGCATATTAAATCCTACCAAACTATGAATACCTTAATACCAACTAGTTGGTTAGCTTTTTTTCAATGTGACTGCTAGTTGAGAATAAATTCTGATGAAAAAAGAGAAAGACAAGCTTAGCTCAAGGGAAAGAGTGCCAGGCAAGGAAAAATACTAGGCCTGATATGGGATGAGCATGAGTGTTTGGGAACACAAGATTATGCACATATCTGTGAGGTCTGATTTTTTAAGTCGGAGGGTACCAGAGCCAATGACTCACCCAACAATTTTATTCAGATCCAAACCTTACTTAAAGCACTGCAAATGGAGTAACTACCAAAGATAAGGCAAAACCATTATGTATTCTCACATTCTACTCACTATCAATACTCAAAGTTTATTAGTGTTTGAGGAAATTACAGAGAAGAAACTCAACATCAATGAAGTTTATATATAAAAAATAAGCTATAACTAAAATTACCATTCATAAGAATCAACAAGTTATCTATAAATGATGCTCAGAGGATATTCTAAAACTGACAATATTCTGTAAATACTTCTCAGAGGTGCACTAGGGTCCTCCTAAGGGAAAAATCCTAGTGATTCATCATCATTGTCCTTATCCTCTTCCTTCTCATCATATCACAGTCCCACTCTCAAGGGTTCACAGACCAGTAGCCTTCATCATCTCCCTGTCAACAACTTAATGCAACTGTTTCTTTTCAGCAAAACCTGGTAAGAAAGAAGAGATTAACATACCTGGTCATGGATGAGCCCATGATAGAGAATGCTCTGCATATCCCTACAAAGCCGCTCCAGGCCACCATACTTGGACCAGACGTTGGGGCTGTTGGCTGACACCAAACCCTCCACAGTAGTCTTCAAATTACCCAGCAACTGCCAGTGCTCCCTCCTGCAAGGGCATCATTTATACCAGAGGTTAGTTAACTTTGTTGTACCTAATCCTAAACACGTCAAAGAAAGGCTGAGCCAAGAAGTCTCCTACCCCATACCCTATTATTTTTTCCCCTATTAATTTTTTACTTGGGCCTAAGACCCAATTCTGAGAGGACTTAAGTTGTAAAGAACACTAAGATTAAAAAACAAAAACATCCTCAACAAGATATTAGGCAACCAGATCCAACAATACATTAAAAAAAATTATTCACTATAACCAAGTGGGATTTATACCTGGGATGCAGGGCTGGTTCAATATCTGCAAAACAATCATTGGGATTCATCACATCAATAAAAGGACAAGAACCACATTATCCTCTCAATAGATGCAGAGAAAGCATTTGACGCAATACAGCATCCTTTCTTGATAAAAGCCCTCAAGAAAGTAGGGATAGAAAGATCATACCTCAAGATTACAAAAGCTTTATATGAAAGACCCAACACTAATATATATCATCCTCAATGGGGAAAAACTGACAGCCTTCCTTGTCAGGAACAAGACAAGGATGTCCACTCTTGCCATGCTTATTCAATATAGTATTGGAAGTCTTAGCCTCAGCAATCAGAATAAAAGGTATCCAAATTGGCCAGGAAGAGGTCAAACTTTCACTCTTCGCAGATGACATGATACTCTATATGGAAAACCCAAAAGATTCTACCAAAAAATGGCTAGGAATTCAGCAAAGTTGCAGGATATAAAATCAATGCACAGAAATTGGTTGCATTCCTATACACTAATAATGAAGCAACAAAGAGAAATCAAGGAATCGATTCCATTTACAATTGCACCAAAAACCGTAAAATACCTAGGAATAAATCTAACCAAAGGTGAAAACTCTGTACACTGAAAACTACAGAAAGCTCATGAAAGAAATTGAAGAAGACATTAAAAACTGGAAAAATATTCCATGCTCCTGGATAGGAAGAATGAATATTGTTAAAATGTCAATACTACCCAAAGCAATCTACATATTCAATGTAATTCCTATCAAAATAACACCAGCAATCTTCACAGAGCTAGAACAAACAATCCTAAAATTTGTATGGAACCAGAAAAGACCTTGAATAGCCAAAGCAATCTTGAAAAAGAAAACTGAAGCTGGAGACATCACAATCCTGGACTTCAAGCTATATTACAAAGCTGTAATCATCAAGACAGTATGGTACTGGCACAAAAACAGGCACTCAGCTCAATACAACAGAATAGAAAACCCAGAAATGGACCTACAAATGTATGGCCAACTAATCTTTGACAAAGCAGGAAAGAATATCCAATGGAATAAAGAAGTCTCTTCAGCAAGTGGTGCTGGGAAAACTGGACAGTGACATGCAGAAAAATGAACCTGGACCACTTCCTTAAACCATACACAAAAATAAACTCAAAATGTATGAAAGACCTAAATGCAAGACAGGAAGTCATCAAAATCCTCAAGGAGAAAGTAGGTAAAAACTTCCTTGACCTTGGACACAGCACCTTCTTACTCAACATGTCTCTGGAGACAAGGGAAACAAAAGCAAAAATGAACTACTGGGACCTCATCAAAATAAAAAGCCTCTGTACAGCAAAGGAAACAATCAGCAAACTAAATGGCAGCCGACAGAATGGGAGAAAGTATTTGCAAATGACATCAGATAATGGGTTAGTATCCAAAATCTATAAAGAACTTATCAAACTCAACACCCAAAAAACAAATAATCCAGTGAAGAAATGGGCAAAAGACATGAATAGACACTTCTCCAAACAGACATCCAGATGGCCAACGGATGCATGAAAAAATGTTCAACATCACTCTTCATCAAGGAAATACAAATCAAAACCACAATGAGATACCACTTCACACCTGTCAGAATGGTTAACATTAACAATTCAGGCGACAGATGTTGGCGAGGATGCGGAGAAAGAGGATCTCTTTTCTTTTGCCCTGCTGGTTGGAATGCAAACTGGTGCAGCCACTCTGGAAAACAGTGTGGAGGTTCCTCAAAAAATTAAAAGTAGAACTACCCTACGATCCAGCAATTGCACTACTAGGTATTTATCCAAGAGATACAGATATGCTGTTTCGAAGGTGCACATGCATCCCAGTGTTTACAGCAGCACTATCTACAATAGCCAAAGTATGGAAAGAGCCCAAATGTCCATCGATGGATGAATGGATAAAGAAGATGCAGTATATATACACAATGGAGTATTACTCAGCAATCAAAAATAATGAAATCTTGCCATTTGCAACTACATGGATGGAACTAGAGGGTATTATGCTAAGCGAAACTTGTCAGTCAGAGAAAGACAAATATCATATAACTTCACTCATATGAGGACTTTAAGATACAAAACAGATACACATAAGGGAAGGGAAGCAAAAATAATATAAAAAACAGGGAGGGGGACAAAACATAAGAGACTCTTAAATATAGAGAACAAAAAGAGGGTTACAGAAGGGGTTGAGGGAGGGAGGAATGGGCTAAATGTGTAAGGGGCATTAAGGAATCCACTCCCGAAATCATTGTTGCTCTATATGCTAACTAACTTGGATGTAAATTTTAAAAAATAAATTAAATGTAAAAAAAACCCTCACTCTTAACATGGCATGTTATGCTTTGTAAGGTGATCTTCATCTATTATTTCATTCAATTCTCACATAAGAAGCCTATAAACCTGTGTTTCTAAGACTGCAACTCATCAAGATCCATTTCTGGAAATGATAGGACATAAGCAATAAAGAGATGAGGGCATTTGATCAAATCCAGAAATCTTTTTCAGAATAAAAAAGTCAAAAATGACTTTTTATTCACTATCTTTCCATGCACTAAGTACACATACCTGCATACAAATATGATTAAGAATAGAAATTGTCCATGATCTCTGCCCCCCACCCCCATAGTTTTTTAAGCTAAAGTCAAGACTAAAAGGTTCTGTTTGCACTGAGCCACTTTGGGACATGCCTCCAAATCAGTCAACTTTTGGCTTATTCTTCTGGACCATGTAAAGTACTGCAGAAGAAAAGTCTGAAAATTGCTGCCCTAAATGATCTTCAGATTCCTCTTAAATCCCCAGCATTTTCTCAACAGTTTCCATCCCGATAAAAACTCAAAACCAACTTCAATTGAATGAGAAAAGGTGGATGCACGGAATCAAACTGCATAAAGAAAACATGAGATGAAGTGCCAAACTCCTCCTCTTAGGCCTTCAATTGTCATGCTGCACACTTTACCTTGCCCTGTTTTAATTTCTTATTAAAATATTACTCTTTATACTTGTCAAGGACAGTCGTGGGAATAATAATTTTTTTCAGGAACTTTCACCATAACTATTTTACATCATTTAAATACCTATAAGGGCAAAAGGGTCCTGAATTGGAATCCTTTCTAATTCCATCAGTACTCAAAACTAACTTTTGTACATTTTCTGAGTCATTTTTAAAAGTTGGTCAGTAAAGACAACTAAAATATAATGAATGAAGCCAGATCCAGTATAAGAGTGTCATCTAAAAAGAGAAAGTCAGATGAATCTCAATTTGGTCTTCTGCTCTCAAGGCCTTAAGACCAAGAATTTATTCAAACTGGGAGACATCAGGCTTTCTTAACCTTACACCATTTAAACATGCAAGTCACCAAACTCATTTATTCTATTTCTTTTTCCCCAGTTTTATTGAGATATAATCGACATATAACATTATACTAGCTTGAAGTTTGTAACATAATGATTTGATATATGTATATACTGCAAAATGATTAACATATTAAGCTTAGTTAACATTCATAGCTCACACAGTTACAAATTTTATCTTGTGATGAGAACATTTAGATCTACTCTCTTAGCAGCTTTCAAATATATTATACAGTCTTGTTAACTGTAGTCACTCATGCTGTACATTACATCACAGAATTCATTTATCTGATTATTGGAAGTGTACCCATTTCCCTCATCCCCCACCTCTATTAACCACCCATTAGTCTGCTCTCTATTTCCAGGAGTTTGACTTTTTTAGACTCCACATATAAGTGAGATTATACAATATTTGTCTTTCTTTGTCTGACTTATTTCACTTATCATAATGCTCTCAAGGTCCATCCATGTTGTCACAAATGGCAGGATTTCCCTTTTAGAGCTGAATAATATTCCTCTGTGTGTGTGTGTCACATTTTCTTTATCCATTCATCTATCAATGGATACTAAGGTTGTTTCCATGCCATGGCTCTTACAAATAATGCTGGAGTGAACACAGAGGTACAGATACATCTTCAGCATCCTGTTTTTGTTTCCTTTGGATATATACCCAGAAGTAAAACTGCCAGATCACACAGTACTTCTATTTTTAATTTCTGAGGAATCTCCATACTACTTTCTACAGTGGCTACACCACTATATTCCCATCAACAGTGTACAAGGATTCCCTTTTCTCTACCTTCCCGCTAACACTTGTTTTCTCTCATCTTTTTGATGACAGCCCTTCTAATAGGCATGAGGTCCTATCTCACTGCAGTTTTTTTAATTTGTATTTCCCTGACGATTAGTGATCCTGAGCACCTCTTCACGTACCTGTTGGCCATTGTCCTGTTCTATTTCCATACCAGTCCCAAGAGACATGTCAAGATAACTATGATGTACAGAGGACTTAGATGGTCATTAAAATGCCACTTATTGTTATATTGCGAGAAACTGCCATCACAGAAGTCAACTGACTGCCAACTTTTGCTTCAGTGACTCTCCATCTCCTATGCTTCCGTAGGGTTAATTTGGCCTGTTCAGACTGACATGGTTTTCACATTCCAACAGGTTACAATCAAGTCTTGCAGGCCTGAGAACAGTTTGCTTCCTCAAGTGACTTTACATATCTATGTTCTGATTTATTCTCTATCTTACAAGCATAACTGTCAAAG
This sequence comes from Crocuta crocuta, assembly GCF_008692635.1. Taxonomy (NCBI): domain Eukaryota; kingdom Metazoa; phylum Chordata; class Mammalia; order Carnivora; family Hyaenidae; genus Crocuta; species Crocuta crocuta. The sequence continues at coordinate 4,461,936 of NW_027530544.1, read as the reverse complement.
AACATCATTATAAATTCTGCAAGCAGACACCAAGTACCCTATCATCCTAAGGCTTTGATTCCAAATTATATAAAGAGCACTGAAATCCTAGAAACCTGAGCATTCAGATCTACTACCAACTTCTACTGGACAAAGCTAAAGAACTTTCCTTCCCCACAATGTAACATCCCTAAGATACCAAAGCTACAGAAGAATGTGGCTCTTATTCTAAGATACACCAAATCATTTATATTTGGTATAAGCTCATGCAAAAGAAAAGTAAACTTTAAAAAAATTTTATTTACATAGCTAGTCTATTTAGTGTCTTTACCCTTTTAGAATACTTTATCCTAATGATGCAGTTATCACTTTCAGAGAATTGAAATGCTAAATCCAATTGGAGCCCATACACAGTAGCTGCATTTATCTATTCATACCTGAATCTTATATGCAAGTGAACAGATCACCATAAGAAATCAAATATGCCTCTGTATTCTTTAACCACACTTTCAGTAAGTAAGGTCAATCTTTCTTGGATGAAACCTGTTTAGTAATAATTATTTGAATGGTATCACCTTGAATTGACATGTAACCTTTATCTGGGCAAAAGCAAGGCCTTTGAAGTATATTAGGTTCAAAGTAGCCCTTTGCAGAGCCACTTCTCCAAGTACAGAGAGTGCTCTCCCTTAATCATCATAAATTAAAAGCAAGTATTTCTAAGCATCTCACCCTGTGCCAAGGAAGAACGAGGTCTAAGTGGCAAAGGACAGTATAATCTATTGCTACCTGAATCATTTTCATCAACAGTTATGCCAACCTCAGAATAGAGTTCTATCTATTTTCTTTCGGGATGATTTTGACTTGATTCCTCCTTGAAAGAGGAATAGAAATTGCTTAAGCAACTCAAATAAGGATATTAAAGGAAAATGTTTTCCTAAATGCCAGCTCGGTATTAGGTTTGCCAAGTCACAATTAGAAGCGATACTCAAGGGGCCAGCATTACCTTGATACCAAAACAAGAAAAAGACACTACCAAAAAAAGGGAACTACAGGCCAATATCTCTGATGAACAAAGATGCAAAAACCCTCAACAAAATATTAGCAAACCAAACCCAATAATATATTTTAAAAATCATTCAGCACAATCAAGTGGGATTTATTGCTGGGATACAAGGTGGTTCAATATTCACAAATCAACCAATGTGATACATCACATCAACAAGAGACTTGATAAACAATGACACAATCATTTGAATACATGCAGAAAAAAGTATTTGACAAAGTACAACATCTATTCATGATAAAAACCCTCAACAAAGTAGGTTTAGAGGGGACATACCTTAACATAATAAATGCAATATGTGAAAAACCCACAACAAACATCATACCCAGTAGAGAAAAACTGGGAGCTTTTCCCCTAAGATCAGGAACAAGACAAGGATGTCTACTCTCACCATTTTTATTCAACATAGTTCTGAAAGTCCTAGCCACAGAAATCAGACAAGAAAAGGAAATAAAAGGCATCCACATTGGTTTAAAAAAAAAAAAAAGGAGTAAAACTTTCCCTACTTGCAGATGACATGATACCGTATATAGAAAACCTTAAAGATTCCACCAAAAAACTACTAAAGTGATCTGTGACTTCAGTTAAGATTGCAGGATACAAAATTAATATAAACTTGTTGCTTTCTATACACTAATAATGAAGTAGCAGAAAGAGAAATTAAGAAAATAATCCTATTTACAAATGTACCAAAAATAATAGAATACCTATTGCCACAGCAATCCTGAAAAAGAAGAACAAAACTGGAAGTATCACAATCCCAGATTTCAAGACATACTACAAAGCTGTAGTAATCAAAACAGTATGGTACTGGCACATAAAAAAACAAATAGATCAAGAGAACAGAATGGAGAGCCCAGAAATAAACCCACAATCATATGATCAATTAATCTTTGACAAAGGAGGCAAGAATATACAATGGGAAAAAGATAGTCTCTTCAAAAAATGGTACTGGGAAAACTGGACAGCTACATGCAAAAGAATGAAACCAAACCACTTCACATATACACAAAATAAACTCAAAACAGATTAAGGACGTAGGGGATCTGGGTGGCTCAGTCAGTTAGGCGTCCAACTCTCAGTTTCAGCTCTGGTCATGATCTCATGGTTTGTAAGTTTGAGCCACTGATTGGGTTCTGTGCTACTGGTGTGGAGCCTGCTTGGGATTCTCTCTCTCTCCTTCTTTCTCTGCCCCTCCCCTGCTCGTGCTCATGCTCTCTTGCGTGCTCTCTCTCTCAAAACAAATAAATAAAACTTTTTAGAAAATGGATTAAGGACCTAAATGTGAGACCTGAAACCATAAAAAGCCTAGAACAGAGCACAGGCAGTAATTTCTCTGACATCAGCCATAGCAATATTTTTCTAGATAGGTCTTCTGAGGCAAGGGAAACAAAATCAAAAGTAAACTATTGGTACTACATCAAAATAAAAAGCTTCTTGGCTTAAAAAAAAAAAAAGGGGGGGTGCCTGGGTGTCTCAGTTGGTTAAGTATCAACTCTTGATCTCAGGGTCATGAGTTCAAGTCCTGCATTGGGCTCTATGCTGGGCATGAAGCCTACTTATAAATAAATAAATAGCTTCTGCACAGCAAAGGAAATAATCAACAGAACTAAAAGGCAATCTACTGAATAGGAGATTCCCAAATGACACATCTTATAATTTATTAAATGACATATCCAAAATGTATTAAAAATTTACAAGACCGAGGGGCACCCGGGTGGCTCTGTTGGTTGAGCATCCAACTTTGGCTCAGGTCATGATCTTACAGTTCATGAGTTTGGGCCCCATGGTGGGCTCGGTGCTGTCAGCCTGTCAGCGCAGGGCACATTTAGAACCCCTATTTCCCTCTTTCTGCCCCTCCCCCATTTACACTCCTTCTCAAAAAATTAAAAAAAAAAGAACTTACAAGATTGATCACACACACACACACACACACACGATACAATTATTAAAAGATGGGCAGAAGACATGAACAGACATTTCTCCAAAGAAGCCATGCAGATGCCCAATAGACACATGAAAAGATGCTCAATATCACTCATCATCAAGGAAATGCAAATCAAAACCACAATGATATATCCCTTTATACCTGCCAGAATAGTTAAAGTCAAAAATACAACAACAAGTGTTGGTAACAATGTGAGGTAAAATGAAGCCTCTTGCACTGTTGGTGGGAATGCAAACTAGTGCAGCCATTGTGGAAAGCAGTATGGAGATTCCTCAAAAAATTAAAAATAGAATTACCACATGATCCTGTAATTCTACTACTGAATATTTACCCAAAGAATACAAAAATAATTTGAAAAAATATATGCAATCCTATGCTTATTGCAGCATTATTTACAATAGACAAATTATGGAGGTAGCCCAAGTGTCCATTGAGAGACGAATGGATAAAGAAGGTGCGTGTGTGTGTGTAATGGAATATTACTTGGCCACAAAAAAGAAAATCTTGCCATTTGCAACAACATGGATGGATCTAGAGAGTATAATGCTAAGTGAAATAAGTCAGCCAGAAAAAGACAAATACCACATGATTTTACTCATGTGGAATTTAAGAAACAAGACAACAACAAAAGAGACAAACTAAAAAACAGACTCTTAACTGAGAACAAATGGATAGTTATCAGAGGGGAGGTGAGTGGAAGGAATGGGTGAAATAAGTGAAAGTGATTAAGGGTGCAGTTATCATGATGAGCACTGAGTAACACAGAGAACTGTTGAATCACTATACTGTATGCCTGAAACTAATATAACACTGTATGTTAATTATCCCAGAATTTTAAAAAAGTGACACTCAAGGTTAAAACAGAAAGGTTACAGGCAAATGTTATTTTTTTAAAAAGTGCTATGTCCCAGGTGATGTATCCAAGTGTTGGATCACTCTATACTGTACACCTGAAACTAATATGACACTATATGTAAACTAACTGGAATTCAAATAAAAACTTATAAATAAAAAGGGCTATCCATATAACTAACACATAATCACTAAAAATAACTGAAATATATGACATATAGTAAATATGTAATAAGTATTATGCAATTGTAAAGTGAGATTTTAATCCAAGAAATATATATTGACATGTCTTGGATCCCCAGCATCCTTTTTAGTGGTACAAGGATACAGTTTCAACTTATTGGCATACCCTCTCCACAGTGTGCCTTTTATCTGCAAAGGATCGTGGTATCTACCTGAAATCAAGATTGAAAGTCAGGTTGTCCCAAGTCAGATAAGGATTTGATTCCTGAAATGTAAGAAAAGTATGTGATATCCAAATGATGGAATATCATGAAACCATGAAAAGTTTTCATTAGGAAGAGTTTCCAAAGTTAATGATATATAGTATATCAAACCATAGAAAGCAAAATATAAAATTATTATTTATGACCTCAACATAAAAATACTGAGAGAAATTAAGAGATGTAATAGTGGTTACCTCTAGTTATATGAGGGGAATGTAGAGAAGGAAAGAACTGTTTGGCCTTCCTTGAGTCTAGCAATTAATGAAAGAGCAATAATCTGAACAAAGTTAGCAAACAAGAGGCTGGAAAATACCATCAAGGATTTTTTTAAATACCAAAGCATCAAGGGCATCTTATGTTGAAAGGCTGTGGTCCGGCAAACACCTGGGACTTTTAATACCAAAAAGCACTCCCTGAAAAGAAGTAATAGGTTCCTTTTTTACAGCAGAGGAAAACATAGTTAAGTAACCTTAAGTAGCAACAGACTACCACATTTAATTTGTTTAACTTTCTTCTCATCTGGTTTCATATTTTCTGGTTTTAATTATATAGTATCTGACATGTAGAGTATGCAGTTAAATATTTATGATGTTTTTAAGTAAATAATATGCTTATAGAAAAGACATGCCTGACTTCATTATAGTCTCTCAGCTCCAGGGCTCCTAGGAGAACCTAACCATGGGCCAGTCCCATCTCTTTAATGGCTGACAGCAGAATCTTCCTGTCTTGCAGGGAATATGTAGTCATCGTAGGCATGCTTGTAACTTCATATCTATTCAAATGCCTCACCAATCACACTACATTTGAATGACATCAAATTTATTGAATTTCAACAATGAACGGATTTAACAAAAGGAAAATCCCTTATGTCAGAAACCTAAACCACTGATGATGTACAAACTCCTCAGTATGGAATTCGAAATGTCTTCATCATGTAGCTCCAATCTAAATACCAACTTTCCTGCTCAGTACTCCTCAATTTGAATGTAGTCTCTCCCTACCACACTTTATTATAAACATGCCAACCTCACATCTACTTCCATGACTTTATTTATGCAGAACTTTTCCAGTTAGAATGCTTCTCTTCTTGTCTCATTCAGGGACTCAGGTCCAACTCTAGCTCAAACTTCTCCTAAGAAGTTCTAAATAAGGAGACCTGGGTGGCTCAGTCAGTTTTAAGTGTTCGACTTTGGCTCAGGTCATGATGTCACAACCTGAGTTTATGAGTTCGAGCCCCACATTGGGTTGTCTGCTGTTAGCATAGAGCTCATTCAGATCTTCTGTCTCCTCTCTCTCTTCCCCTTCCCAACTCTCACACACACTCTCTCTCAAAAATAAATAAACGTTTAAAAAAAAGTTCTAAATAGTTCGACTTGCTATAACTCCTTTGTTTGAAACCCTGTAATATACACTGTCAATATAACATTCTTCCTAATCATCCATAAAAAAACTGTTATTGTATGTGGTTTGTTTCCTCAAGGATAGAGACCATGTCTTTTCTATTTCTTTTGTACTTTATAAGAAGGACGGAGAGGGGCGCCTGGGTGGCTCAGTCGGTTAAGCGTCTGACTTCGGCTCAGGTCATGACCTCACGGTTTATGGGCTCGAGCCCCATGTTGGGCTCTGTGCTGACAGCTATCTCAGAGCCTGGAGCCTGTTTCAGATTCTGTATCTCCCTCTCTCTCTGACCTTCCCCTGCTCACACTGTCTCTCTCCCTCTCTCAGAAATAAAAATTAAAAAAAATTTTTTTAAACATTTTTTAAAAAGGACAGAGAAAATGTCATGCAGCAGAAAGAGAACAAGCTTCATAGTCAGGCCAACCTGAATTTGAATCCAAGCTCAAACTAGCTGTTGCATCCTTGGGTAAGCCATTTAAATTCTTTAAGCTTCAGTTCCTTCAGTGTAATTGATCATCTATAGAAAGCACCATCATAGAGCAGATAATAATATTCCTTCTCTTTTCTCTGTCCTTTTCCCTCTTTCACCTTCCACGGTATAAACACACAACTATATTAGAAGGGGTACCAGAATAAAGTTTTCTTACCCATTCTGCCTCAGAGAAAATTCTGCCAAAAACTATCTAGATTGGACAGTCTGTAACACAAATTAAGACATGTCATTGTGCTCTGCATCTAAACAATGTCTCACCTGATTTTAAACCAGGGTTAAATCTCCTCTTAGTAAATACATATTCCAAGGTCTGATTATGCTCATGGTGCTCTCGCTGAAGCAGAAAGCTAGAAAAGACTTCCTCAGATTTGGAGGTATCTTGTATGTAACAGGGACTCAAATCTGCTTAGTTGATAGAATGGTAGAAACATATCAGGTTTTATTGCAAAGCAATGAGGCTAATTTCATGAGCCATATAAGAAACTCAGTCTCATTACCATACTGTCATGTCTGGGTAGCAGAATGCTTTACAAGCAAGGTAAAGGAGGCACACACCACCACTTTGATAGCAAAGCACAGGAGGAAAGAAAGACTGCTTCAATTACTTCAGTTTTAGGGACACCATTTTAAAGCAAAAGCTAACTATCATTACAACTAAAACTGGATTATCTTTTTTAAAAATTTTTAATGTTTATTTGTTTTTGAGAGAGAGAGAGAGACAGAGAGACAGAGTGCAAGGGGGGAGGGGCAGAGAAAGGAGAGAGATGATCTTTTTTTAAAAAGTTTATTTTTGAGAGAGAGAAAGCACATGCATGTGCATGCATCCATATGGGGGAGCGGCAGAGAGAGAGAATCCCAAGCAGGCTCCTCACTTGCAGTACAGAGCCGGAGGCAGGGCTCAAACTCACTAACGGCTCAAACTCACTAACCATGAGATCATGACCTGAGCTGAAATCAAGAGTCAGGTGCTTAAATGACTGAGCCACCCAGGCACCCCTAAAACTAGACTATCTTAAAAATTGCTGAGGCAAAGAAAGAGCAAGAAAATATTATAAAAGTCATTTTTAGGGGCACCTGGGTGGCTCAGTTAAATGTCTGACTTTGGCTTAGGTCATGATTTCCTGGTTTGTGGGTTCGAGCTCACATGAGGCTCTATGATGCCAGCTCAGAGCCTGAAGCCTGATTCAGATTCTATGTCTCCTCTCTCTGCCCTTCTCCTGCCAGTACTGTCTGTCTGTCTGTCTCAAAAATAAACAAAAAAAAAAGTTTAAAAATCATTTTTTAAAAGATGACAGAATTAAGATGAAACAGATATAAAAATTAAAGTCAATGAACTAAACTCAACTATTTAATTTTTTTTAATGTTTTAATTTATTTTTGAAGGAGAGAGAGACAGAGCATGAGGGCAGGAGGGGCAGCAAGAGAGGGAGACACAGAATCCGAAACAGGCTCCAGGCTCTGAGCTGTCAGTATAGAGCCTGACACAGGACTCTAACTCATGAACTGTGAGATCATGACCTGAGCCGAAGTCGGACACTTAACTGACTGAGCCACCCAGGTGCCCCTGAACTCAACTATTTAAAACAAAACAGCCAATCAAGCAAAAAAGTTAGTTGAAATTATGATATTCTGTCAAGGTTACACTGAAGACAAGAATCATTAAAAAAGACAAAGAGGGCATAATGAAGATACAGCTCTCATTAATTTTTATGTATGTAATAACATGACCTCAAAATATATAAAACACTCACACACACAGGAGAAGACTGTTTTTCTACAAAAACAGTAGAAGACAGAAGAAAGAAAATTGAGGGGCTGGCTCAGTTGGTGGGAGCATGCGATCCTTGACCTCATGTTTATGGGTTCAAACTCCCACACTGAATATAGAGATTACTTAAAAATAAGATCTTAAAAAAAAATGGAAACAGAAAAAACAATGGTAATAGGAGATTAATGTTCAGATCATGAAAACCATAAAGTAAAAAGTGATTAGAAGAGCTGAATAACATATAAGGTTGTTCTTTACATCTAGAAAGCTACATCCTGAACATTTTTTTTTTTTAAGAATAGAACATTCACAAAAACTAGGTTTGTACTATGTAAGGTGCATACACACACAGTCCATCAATCCTCCAAAGCAGAAGAAGTACAGGTGTATTCTCTGGCCCTAAAGCTATGAGACAGTGAACAAATAACAAAAGTAGAATAGTAAAAAGATAAACAAACACCTCATAAAATTTAAAATCTCACAGGACTCTTGAGGAGGCAAAATAAAGTCATGGTATTGAAAGGGGTGGAGAGGGAAATGAAATTATGGCTTTCAATGCTTTCTTCACAAAAGCACCCAAATGAGAAAGCTCAGAGGGAGACTGTCTTAGAATCTTTTAGATATTATGGGGTTCTGCTCTTTTCTAGTAAAAAAATCAATGATCTCTTCAGTCCTACAATCTAGCACACTGTGAATTTCATTGGCAGAGGCCATGGCCCCACAAATTTTGAGGGTAGTTTGCCAAGTCCCTAGTCACTAATGATTTATAAGTTCCTTTAATAATCTTCTCTCCTCTCAATCAAGTGTGGGTTAAACTTCAAACAAGCCTGATTCAGAGGAACTAAAAAAACATGGGGACACCTGGGTGGCTCAGTCGGTTGAACATCTGATTTCGGCTCAGGTCATGATCTCACAGTTCATGGGTTCGAGCCCCGCATCAGGCTCTGTGCTGACAGCTCAGAGCCTAGAGCCTGCTTCCGATTCTGGGTCTCTCTTTCTCTGCCCCTCCCCTGTTCATGATCTGTCTCTCTCTGTTTCTCAAAGATAAATAAATGTTAAAATAAAAAAAAAATGTAAGCATACTCTAGTTGTTTCCCGAAAAACTCAGATTTAAGTCTTTAACAGCATTGTTCCACTGAACTTTCTATGATGCTGGAAATGTGCTTTATCTGTATCGTCCAGTATGGCAGCCAGTACACACTGTTCCCATTAAGCACTTGAAATCTGGAGAACATGACTAAAGAACTGAAATTTTAAATTTTATTTAATTTTAATTAATTTCAACTTAAATTGCCACACATGTGGGTAGTGGCTATCATGTTGGACAGAGCTGATCTATAACCACCCAGGTTGGCTAGTAAGATTTATGGAGGCAAAATAACAAAACAAAACACACACAAAACAATTCCATTTAAGGAAAGTGATAAAGCAGCTATAAAAAGCAGAACAGCTGTGGGAAGGATACCTGAGAAAAGCTGCAGCTTAGGGTCCCTGCTGGCAGCTGAGAGACCACCCTCACCCAGGTTCTGGCAATAGCATTTTCCCCCCAGGGCTTCAAGAGTACGTTGCGGGGGAGGGTGAAGGCAGTGAGTAGTGGGGGTAGGCAGGCTAATAACTGGACCAGAAACATGGATTGCTCAAAAATTATGTGATCCTCCTGCTTTACCACTTAAAAAAGGAAAAGAAAGGGAAGAAAATAAGAAATGAGGATAAATTTAAGAAAGTGAAAATAGGGAGAAAGGGAGAAAAGAGGCCATTCCAATGCACTTGCCCACCTATAAGAGGTATGACCAAATCGTTAACGTTTCCATTCCTCAGGTAAATATTCATTACACGGTGATTATATGTCAGGCACTGGGCTTATGGTGATAAAGAGGAGGAGTTACCATTCCTCCAGGTATTCATAATGAAATAGGGAAGACGGGCTTTTAACGTAACTATGCCATGAAGAGAGAAGTGCTACAGATATGGAAAAGGGCAGGTGAAGGATGCCTTCTAAAGGAGTATTATTTATGGGGCACCTGGGTGGCTCAGTCAGTTAAGCATCTGACTTCAGCTCAGGTCATGATCTCACAGCTCAGAGCCTGGAGTCTGCTTTGGATTCTGTGTCTCCCTCTCTCTCTGCCCCTCCCCCTCTTGTGCTCAGTCTGTCTCTCTCTCTCTCAAAAATAAACAAACATTTTCTAAATACTTTTTTTAATAAAAAAAATAATAAAGGAGCATTATTTGAAAGATGACTAAGAGCCTTCCAGGCAAAGGAGGAGGTACTACAGGGAATGTGGAAAAGCAAGAATGAGAATGATGAGGAAGATATAAGAGCGAGTGAATGCTATTGTTTTGTAACTGGCAATTTCATAAGGATCAAGGCACAGATTAAATATCAGGGAAAGAGTTTTAATTATATTTTCTATCTTCAATAAGAAAGGACTGAACATTTCGAAGCAAAATATTATAGTAACTTTGCTTCTGAAAAATTAAGATGGTAGCAGTGTGGAGGCTGTCTGGAATTGGGGCTAGAGTCCAGGCTAGGAGATCATTTAGGAGGCTACTGAGATAATCCACAATGAGAGATAATAGGGTTTTAAGTGAATATATTGTTTATATGTGCCCAGAATTCATGTCCCCTTCTTTTGGTAACAGAACCCTGATTTTCCACAGAGGAATCACCCCTCTGCAACTTACTCTGGTCCATGAAATTCCAAGAAAGTATCCCGTTGCCACAGGATCCAGGGTTGAGCACATAATTTAGACCTGACTGACCAGCATATTCCATACCTTGATTATAAGAAGAGGAATAGAACTCAAGTCAGCCCCATAATAGTCAGCCTCTTAAGTTTTGCTTTTGTTGTACCTATTGGGATTGCCTTTTGTTTGTTTGTTTGGGATTGGTAAACTTGAAGTTGCCAAGCATTATCCTATGGGAAAGTCTGCCTAAGAATGAAGCCAAAACATGGAGAAGAAGAGTCCATGGACAGGGACAAATTCTTGTTTAAGGACCTACATTTAGCCATGCCTAAAGCAATACTACTCCCTGGGATTTTCAGTAATATAAGCAAATATATATTTGGAATATATATTTGCTAATATATAAACAATGAAACAATAAAGCTTCAAGAGAAAAATCAGGAACAGAATTCACAGGACCTGGTAACTGCTTGGATATGGGAAATGAAGAGGGAAGTATCAAATTTCAGGGCAGCTGACTGAATGAAAAATGCTATTAACCGAGATAGAGAACAGAAGATGAAAAAAAGTTTCAGTCAATGGAATGAACTCAGTTTGGAGACACTAAAAAGTATTTTAGTACTTGAATTTTGACTCTATTTGGATCACTTCATCAAGAAAACTCTACATATAGCTGGTTCCCAAGCTCAGACTGTACAGCCCCAGGTAGTCTAGGGTGGCAGAACAACGCTAGCACAACCGTTCCTTTCACTGTTTAGGAGTTTCACCAGACACCTCCAAACAACAGGTATTTACTACATAACTAAAGAAAGCAAAGTATCATCTCTAAGCACTGTAGCATTTTGCTAGCGTGATAACTAGTTAGATGAAAAACAAGGGAACCTATGAAATTACTATACTCCAAGGATAAAGTGAAAAGCTAGGCTAACATCCCAATCTTCAGTGCACTGAACTCAGAGAAGCCACGGATGGAGGAAGAACAGGCTATACAACTGAAAACAGCAACCAGAAAAGCACTCACCCACCCAAGAAAACTGGGGAGGGGACAGAAGTAGACATTTTTTGCACTTAGTACATACCAGGCACTCTATAAGGAGCTTCATATACATTATCTTATCAAACCCTCACAACTTACCAGTCAGGAAGGCATTATTTTTCCTGGATACATAAGCCAAATTAAGCAACAGAGGGGCACCTGGGTGGCTCAGTCAGTTAAGCGTCCAGCTCTTGATTTCTGCTGGGGTCATGATCTTATGGTTCTTGAGTTAGAACAGGCATGGGGCTCTGCACTGCCAGTGAGGAGGCTGCTTGGGATTCTCTCTCTCCCTTTCTCTCTGCCCCTCCCCTAGTCATGCAGTCTCTGTCTCTCTCAAAATGAATAATTAAATTTTAAAAAATTAAGCGGTAAAGCTAGGAATCAAATGCAGATCTACCTGGTTATGAAGCTTACACACATTTCACTACATCAAATGCTTTCAGAAAAAATATTGGTAAGTTTATCCTTTATGTATAAAAACGAGGCCTTTTTTCTGAATTGGGTATTTTATTGACCATGGAAAATTAGGTTTGCAGTGACCCAGCCACAATGCCTCAATTCTCAGGCACAAGGCATGTATATGCCAGCTAACTATTTGGAACTAAGGAGGCCATTGGTGTCATGAAATCTCAATAAATAACACATTCTGAGTTAACCAGCCACTAACAAAGAGTAGGCTATAGCAACAATACCAGTAACCTTATGGGGATAATCCCACTGCAGAAATTAAATTGTGACTAGAGTTGCTTAAGAAGTAAGCATGGAAAAAATAATAGAGAGAAAAAGATACCTGCAAAGGAGCTCTCCTACTGGCCTAAGTGAGAGGCAAAGAATGCTATAAAATTCATTATCTTATACATTTGTCTCAGTATAACAAGAGGCAGCACAGCATAAGTACTATAAATGCAGACTCTGGAGCCAGACTGCCTGGTTTTGAATCCTGGTTCCACCAGGATTCACTATATGAAATTGGCAAGTTATTTATCCTCTCCATGTCTCAGCTTCCTCATCTATAAAATGGTGATGATAATAATTCCTGCCTCATACAGCTGTCATGAGGATTAAATAGCACTTGCAGGTCTCTTAAACAGTGTGTGGCATGTGATAATTATTTGTTTAAATACATTAATAACTAACCTAGCTAAATGGCCAGGTAGACGGGATGGACATTTGAACCTGAATTTCCAACCCAGCCTCTCCCACATGAACAGGTAAAGGAAAATAAAAATGACCCCAAAACTTGCTTAGAATTTACATGGGACCTTTTACATGAAACGTTTCACAGACATCTGGAGGAAGAATAGCCAAATATACATAAGCAGAAACTGAAACATGGAAAAGGGAAGTAAAATGTTCAGTTTCACTGAACTCATCATTCATACATCTCAGGCAGGAACCCAATCTTGTCAGTCCACGTTCTGTACAACAGGCCGCAAGCTAACAGTGTACAGAACAGAGGAGTCAAACCTACAAAGAGCCAGGTCTTCACCTTGGCACAATATCTCATTACTTTTCCCCTGCTGATGTTTTCTCAATGAAGCAAACTCTAAATATGGGAAGCACCTATACAGAGTATAAGCCACTATTTAAAGTAGTTTGTAAAATCTTAAAACCTCCGTTTCTAAAAAGTATGAAATAGGTAATAGTTCAGCATAAATAAATGTGAAATTGCTTAGTTGCATTGCGGGGAAGGAGTGAAGGGTCTGAAGATGAAAAGGAAATGGCTGAAGGGTCCTGCCACATTGACATTGACAGAGGCACGCACACAATTTCTAGTCGCATTAGCTAGCCCCCTCCCCCACACCATGGCCATTACAATCGTCCACTTTCATACACAGGCCCTCCTTCCCGACTTCTTCACACTCGTCCCCGCCTAAGCTTCTTTCTAGGCCACTCATACGGCCTAACCTTTGCGCCCAGAAATTCTTACAACACCAACCTTCTCAATATTGGACCGACTTGCTATCACCGCAAAGTTTTTGGGGACACCAACCTGTGCCCTACTCCTATCTGTAGATTCTGGCCAGTAAAATCTCACCACAGCACCTCTCAATACCCACCTCCCCCTCCGGCTCCCCCTGCCCTGAGCATATTCTACTCACCCTCCCTTACCCTCATTAAACCCGTTCCCCCGTCCGTCCTATCCACGCCCTGCCAGTCCCTCTGTTCACAATTTCTTCCCAAACAAGTCGCCCACAGGAATCGCCCTAATGTCTATCACGACTTCACCTGGTGCCCTCCGAGCCCCCCCAACTCTCCCGGTGACCTGGAGCGTCCATCTGCCCCTGACTCCCCCTGCCCTTTCCAGCCCACCTGCTCTCCTCCGGCAGGCGCTCCTCGCAGCCGCCGAGCTCCATTCCCGCGCCCTCTGGCCGCATCCGGGGCTGCGACGTCGCCTCCTTTATGAAGAGAGGTGTCCCTGCCTCTTCGCTCCTCAGGGGTTCCGAAGCCCCCCGGGAACGGAGGAGGCACTCTCGGTGGGTGGGCTCAGGGTGATGCACTACACCCGAGTTGACAGCAGGCGCGGTGATTGCAGCCTCAGCTGCGGTTCGTATCCCTGCCACCCCCACTTCCGGCTCCAAGAACTACAACTCCCAGCAAGCACCTCGAAGACTCGGTAGCCCCCGGCATGCACCGCCCTATCCAATCCGAGGACGCGCTCGCGGCGGATGCAGAACCTGGTTGCGTGCTCGCGGCCGTGCACCCTGCGGGTAACAGCAATGTCAGTCTCGGGAATCCGTACAGGTGTGAACCTTTACGCACTCTCCACACGTCGTTTCACTTTTTTTTTTTAATGTTTTATTTATTTCTGAGAGAGAGAGAGACAGCATGAGCAGGGGAGGGTCAGAGAGAGAGACACAGAATCTGAAGCAGGCTCCAGGCTCTGAGCTAGCTGTCAGCACAGAGCCCGACGTGGGGCTCGAACCCACGAACTCTGAGATCATGGCCTGAGCCAGAGTCTGACGCTTAACCGTCTGAGCCACTCAGGCGCCCCGTCACGTCGTTTCACTTTGAGGACCGGACTCGATCAGAATTCTAAACTAGGAAATAACGCTGGTCTTAAACCAAGTACCCTTCACCCCACTTCAGCCTATACTGGCTTAACACCTGTCGGTGGTGTTTGGGGACCTCAAAGCGTTTTAGTGAACTGAAGAACACAGGTTGCTTTGAGATCGGAAAGGAAAAACAGGAGCAAAAGGCTTTTCGGGAAGGTTTTTCTGGAGAATTGATGTCAGAGCAGGGTTTTAAAAGATAAGTATGAGTTAGCGAGGAGATGAGAAAGTGGAAAACAGTGGCCCAGGCGTAATGAAGCCTGCTGGTGTGGAAAGTGCTGGTTCTGAGTAGTAATAAGAGCTGAGAAGTGTTGATAGAATGGTGTTGGTGAGCAGGCACCCCAGAACATGAAGTGTCATTCCAAGGAGTTTGGATTTTATCCTTAGAACAATTAGGAGTAAGTTAAGGATATGAAAATCAAGAAGTAATTTGACCAAACCTGATTAGAAAACTAGGTTTGTAGGTAAGGGTGGAAGAATGGATATGAGAGGAGACTGGAAATCCCTATAGAGGCGAGTAGGTAATGCTGAATGAAGTGGGCCGGTTGTATGAGAGTGGCAGAAACTCTCAGAACTGGAAACCTCATCCAAGAAGGGAAGTCTCACCTGTGCTTTAATTGAATGTTGCAAATTGGGCATATGGGCCTGGAGTTGCCAGATAAATAGTCTGATTTTGCAATAGAAGCTGGAGTCTGAATTTTTAAGTACAGCTTCCAGATTTTTAAATATTGGCAACAATTTTGGAGTGGGGGGTACCACGTTTGTAGGCTAAATGTAATGTGGCCTTTGAGTTACTAGTCTGCAAGTCCAGGCCTGAACTAGGGCAGTGGCTATAGAGAACAAGGAGGTTGGTATTAGAGCAATGGTAAAGCGATAGAATCAGCACTACTCTGTGAGGGAAGGATCTAGATTAACTCCACGGGAAACTAGTTACTCTATTAACAATAATATATGACATAGGAATTTTCAAACTTGAGAAACCTTTTTTTGTGAATTAAAAATGAAATGAAGGAGCTTTTTAATGCAAGTTGTAACTTCCAACTTCTGTTTAAAAAATACTTTGCTCAAACTTTCTCGTACTTTCCTAGGAAAGGGTTATACTTTTTAAGGAAGAAGTGGTGTTAGTCATTGGGATTTCACTACCTTCTATTTCTACAAATGTACGAATTTTATTTTGGCATACAGTAAAATCCCAAATTATTGCCACATGATCTTAGCATATTTACATGAATCAGCTTTATCAGGAATTCCAGAACTACAATTATAAAAGGCTGGAAGAGTTCTATAGTAAAAGTTCTGGGAAATGTTATGTCCACGTTTGGGTTGACACCCATTTTCTTTAAGCAATCAGTTAATAAACATGATAATAACCTACACTAGCCATGTACCGCCCATCCCATCCCTCTGCTTTCCTTCACCCCATGTGGACATATCCTGAATCTCTTGTTTATGATTACACAGCTTCCCTTTTTAAAAATTTTATTTATTCTTGAGAGAGTGAGTGTGAGTTGGGGAGGGGCAGAGGGAGAGAGAGAATCCCAAGCAGGCTCAGCAGTGTCCACGCGATCCAGATGCCTGGCTGAAACCCACAAACTGAGATCATGAACTGAGCTGAAATCAATTAATCAAGCCACCCAGGCGCCCCAAACTTCCCTTTTTATATAGCTTGTTTCCATGAATCTATATTCCTCGGATGTATTGTTTTAAAATCTTTTGTGTTTTAACTTTATAAAAAGTGTATTGACCTGCATTTATTTTGGGGGTCTTACTTTTTTTAACTTAATATTACATTGATAAGATTTATTCATATTATCATATGTCACTAGAGTTCATTGATTTTGACTGCCATATAATAGTCCATTGTGTGACTACACCAGTTTATTCATGCTATCTTTCTTTGATAGGCATTTGGGTTGTTTCCAGGTTTTTGCAATTGTAAACAGTGCTTCATTCTCTTACATGTCTCCTCCTTTATATAAGCAAAGGCTTTTCTTAGATACATAACTGGAAGTGGAATTGCTAGATCATCAGGTTATTGTCTGCTCTAGTTTTTGTTTTAATATTTTTTAATGTTTTATCTGTTTTTGAGAGAGAAATAGTACTAGCAGGGGAGGTTCAGAGAGAGAGGGAAACACAGAATCTGAAGCAAGCTCCAAGCTTTGAGTTGTAAACACAGAGCCTGATATGGGGCTCGAACTCATGGACAAGATCATGACCTAAGCCGAAGTCAGACACTTAACCAACTGAGACACCTTGGCGCCCCTATTTATTTTATTTTGAGAAAGAAATAAAAAGCAGGGGAGGGGCAGAGAGAGAGAGAAAAAGAGAGAGAGAGAGAGAGTCCTAGGCAGGGTCCATGTTGTCTGCTCAGAGCCCAATGCAGGGCCAGAACTCATGAACCATGAGATCATGACCTGAGCTGAAATCAAAAGTCAGACACTTAACCACTGAGCCACCTAGGTGCCCCTGGTAATATTTTAAAAGTCAAAAAACTTGAATAAAGTTGATCTTGAGCAATCTGTTTTCAAAATCATCAGGATGCTATTTTTATACAGATAGTAATAGGTCCCAGAGAACCACTGGTAGAAAGCCAAATTCACTCAAGAACCAGCTATTCAAATAATGGGTTTTTAAAGCTCATTACATTTACCTATTTGACAAAACTTTGGCTTGAAGAAAGTCTTCTCAAATATATTCAACAAATATCAATTATAGTCATGAATATGTTCTTTTTAAAATTATATTCACTAAAATTACTCTTAGCAGCATTTTTAAAAATATTCTAATTTTAAAAGCTAAGGAATGGCTTCCACTGGCCAAGTTAAAAACAATTTGAAACATTAAAAAAAATAAAAAATAAAAAAGGGGCACCTGGGTAGCTCAGTTGGTTGAGCGTCCGACTTTGGCTCAGGTCATGATCTCATGGCTGGTGGGTTCAAGCCCTGCATTGGGCTCTGTGCTGACAGCTCGGAGCCTGGAGCTGGATTCTGCATCTCCTCTCTCTCTCTGTACCTTCCCCGCTCACACTCTGTCTTTCTGTCTCTTAAAAAATAAATGAACATAGGGGTGCCTGGGTGGCTTAGTCGGTTAAGCGTCCGACTTTCGCTTGGGTCATGATCTCGCGGTNAGCCTGTTTCAGAGTTTGTGTCTCCCTCTCTCTCTGACCCTCCCCTGCTCGCGCTGTCTCTCTCTCTCTCTCCTAGAAATAAATAAAAATATATTTAAAAAAAATAAAAAAATAAATGAACATAAAAAAATATAAACAATTGAGCATCTAACTGAGTTAATTTATGATATGTATACATAATCTACATGGTTTTCAAAGTTAAGCACAGGCCTTACACTTTTCATCCCTTTGCTTTTCAAAAGACAAATTTTGAACGAAGGATGGGTCTGAATTTCTATGGAAACTTACATGTGTATATACATAAGTAAGCAAATAATAAATAGAAAAAGGGAGAAAGAAAGGGGGAAGGAAAGATGTTTTACACAGT
The DNA here is from genome assembly GCF_008692635.1 of Crocuta crocuta. NCBI lineage: Eukaryota > Metazoa > Chordata > Mammalia > Carnivora > Hyaenidae > Crocuta > Crocuta crocuta. Next base: position 4,443,721 of record NW_027530544.1, on the reverse strand, counting down.
AGAATGTTAACTAATGAATGTAGAGGAATGACAGACATAGAAAATCACTATTTTGGAGCCACCAGTGTAATAATTGATTCATGCAAGAATCATGAATGGATGCAAAAGCCATTAGTGAAATTTGTTCTGAAACAGGATATTTATACAGTCTCAAGCTATCTCCCCACAGATCATTTACTTATTAGAAATAAGACAAAAAAGTAACTACAATGGAGAAATCTGGCAGACATGCTTTAATCAAGTGATCAAAGTTAAAATCACCAATAAGACAAAATGACATCACGTACCTCCTGATGAGAAGAACACATCACTACATAGTACTCATAACAAAAATGAATAACCTGAATCTAATCACAGGTTAACAATAAGATAAATCAGCATTGGAAGACAATCTATACAATTCAATCTTCAAAAATGTAGTAAATATCGTAAAAAAAAAAAAAAGGAGACAAAAGAGGGGCGCCTGGGTGGCTCAGTCGGTTAAGTGTCCGACTTCAGCTGAAGTCATGATCTTGCATTGTGGGTTTGAGCCCTGTATCAGGCTCTGTGCTGACCCTGTGGAGACTGCTTGGGATTCTGTCTTTCTCCCTCTCTCTGTCCCTCCCCAACCTTGCTGTCTCTCTCTCTCTCTCAAAATAAATAAACTTAAAATTAAAAAATAAAGGAGACAAAAGGAACAGGACAAAGAAATGCAATATGTGAACCTGGATGGATCCTAGATTGGAAAAATATATATTGTTAAAAAGATAATTGGCAAAATTTAAATATAGGCTATACATCAGAATAGAGTTGCATCAATGTTAAATTTTCTGAATTTGATCATTTTAGTATGGTTATGTAAAAAATCCTTAGAGATATATACTATATAGTGATGTCTGCAATCTACTCTCAGGTTGTCCAACAACAAATAAAATAATTATAGCTAATTGTGTGACTGTATACCAATCTTCCTCCACTTACAGTGGGGTTACATCCTGACAAACCCATCATAAATTGAAAATAGCATTAGTTGAAATTGCATTTAATACATTTAACCTACTGGACATCATAGCTTAGCCTCACCTACCTTAAACCTACTCAGAACACTTCCAATATTAGCCTACAGATGCTCAAAATCCTAACACAAAGCCTATCTAATAATAAAGTGTTGAACATCTCATGTAATGTATTGAATACTGAAAGTGAAAAACCGAATGGCTATAGGAGTGTGGAATTGTTGTAAATGTATCAGTTGTTCACCTTCCTGATCACCTGGCTTATAGGGAGCCTGCTGGCTGCTGCTGCCCAGAACCATGAGAGAGTGAACCATGAATATCACTGGCCTGAGAAAAGATAAAAATTTAGAATTCTAAGTTCAGTTTCAACTGAATGCCTATCACTTTCATACCATCATAAAGTCAAAAAACTGTCAAGCCACAAGTTGGGGATCATCCGTATACAGAAAGCACATGTGGCAAAACTTTAATAACTGGTGAATCTTGGTGAAGGGTATATGGGTATCACACTATTTTTACAGCATTTTTCTAGATATGAAAATAAGCAAGGATTTTTAAGATCCTTTTTAAAAATAAGCAAGGATTTGAGTATGGTTTTGTTTTCTTGTGACTGCATCCTAATCAACGTAACCAAAATTTTAGTTGTTTCACATGGAAATTTCTTAGTTTATAATGACTAACTCAAATTTTTTTAATGTTTATTTTTTGAGAGAGAGAGAGAGAGAGAGACAACACAAGCAGGGTAGAGCCAGAGAGAGAGGTAGACACAGAATCTTAAGCAGGCTCCAGGCTCTGAGCTGTCAGCACAGAGTCTGATGTGGGGCTCGAATCCATGAACTGTGAGATCATGACCTGAGCTGAAGTTGGATGCTCAACTGCTGAACCACCCAGGCACCCCAATGATTAATTTTTAATTTCTTTTGAGTTAATTTCTGTTTTTTTCCACAGCTTAGGATTTTTGGAAGGTTTTACCCAATTTTGCCAAAACCAATTCATTGATTTTACCACATTAACTGACTTGCCAAAAAAAATTTTTTTTCCTTTTCTCTTTTTGCTTACAGGGATGCCTGCCTGGCTTAGTTGGGAGAGCATGTGACTCTTGATCGCAGGGTCATGAGTTCAAGCTCCACACTGAGTATAGAGATTACTTTTAAAGAAAGTCTTTTGGGGGCACCTGGGTGGCTCAGTGGTTAAGTGTCCAACACTTGATTTTGGCTCAGGTCATGATCTCACAGTTGATAATGTAGAGCTCCACGTCAGGCTCTGTGCTGATAGCACAGCACCTGCTTAGGATTCTCTCTCTCTCTCTCTCTTTCTCTCTCTCTCAAAATAAATAAACTTCAAAAAATCTTTTTTAAAAAATAAAGCTTATAGTAGTTCATATCCAATGGGATTTTTAGAAGTGATCTCTACACCAAACATTGGGCCTGAACTTACAACCATGGGGTAAAGAGTCATATGTTCTACTGACTGAACGAGCCAGGCACCCCTCAAATGGGCTGATTTTTAAAACTTTTTTTTTTAATGTTTTATTTATTTCCAGGAGAGAGAGAGACAGCGTGAGCAGGGGAGGGTCAGAGAGAGAGAGGGAGTCACAGACTGAAACAGGCTCCAGGCTCTGAGCTGGCAGTCAGCACAGAGCCCGACGCGGGGCTCGAACCCACGAACCGCGAGATCATGACCTAAGCGAAAGTCGGACGCTTAACCGACTAAGCCACCCAGGCGCCCCTGATTTTTAAAACTTTTAAAAATTTTTGCCAGGTCTTAATTGAATGGTTCTATTCTGTCTTGACAGCAACATTTTCACCCACTTCAAGTATTTAGTATTGGTTCATTTATTCAGTTATATGGGAAAGCTCATTGCATACAAATTCAGAAATTGGGAAGTTACAATGAAATTTGTAAAAATCTTATTTCTGGGCTGAACCAATTCTTAATATATTAGGAGAACGTTCAATATGTCCCTGTCCCAGCTCTCTGAAACTCCAGCCGGATAAACCCGAGCCAAGAGAAGGGATCCTCTACTGAGGGAAAGAGAGAGGAGAGTCCAGCCAAGGCTCTTCATCCCGGAGCAAGGAGACCAAGGGGCAAAGGGAGAAGAAGCATGGTAAGAATAAAGAATGACTAAAGGCCCCATGACCCTGCAGAACGTTCCTAAAACACCTGTCAATCTGTCTAGAACAAATCAATATATATATATGTGTGTATATACAACTGTGTATATACACACACATATAGAGAGAGAGAGAGAGAGAGAGTGCAAGTAGGGAAGAGAGGCAGAAAGAGAGAGAATCTTAAACAGGCTCCATAATCAGCTTGGAGCCCCCATGCAGAGCTCCATCTGACAACAGTGAGATCACGACCTGAGCTGAAATCAAGAATTGGACACTTAACCAACTGAGCCACCCAGAGGCCCTGAGAATATATATTTTTTAAGGGCACAATCATGTAAATAAAGGGAAACTGTGTGACTTATGTAGGTTTGCGTAGCTTTAGAAAATTCCACAATTAGGCATTCAGTGAATTGACTACAATCCTTGGTTGATAGGATGCCTACCCTGCCCAGAGAAGACAAAGCCTAATAAGGAGTGAGCTAGAAACCGAACCCCTGAGTCCAGGAAGAATTCCCCTTCAAGTTCCCCTCTCTATCCAGAGCAAGTTGTCTAGTTAGAGAAAACTGATGGTCAGGAACTTGGAGGCCAGTAATGCCTCCAGCCACGCCTGCAAGCCTGCCTGTCATGTATCTGCTGTACTGCCCCGCTGTATCGTTGTAACGCAGCAGTGTCTTACATATAGTAGGGATTCAAACACTGTTTGAACAAATGAATGAATGAATCCTGAGATTAAAAGCCAGAAGACTAGAATAGCTAGAAAAGCTTAGAACAAAGGAAAAGGGCAACACAAAAGAGGAACAGGAAGCTATAGCAGAGTGGCAAAGAAAAAGCTACGACAGCAGATATAGTGGCAAATGGGGGAGATGGGAGGGGGATGAGAAGAAACGAGCAGAAGAGAGAAGGAAAACGGTACTGTGCTTGCAAGTAGCTTAAAGGAATTAGGTATAATGGTAATTATACCTACAGATGATACAAATTATACCCTAACTCCCTTATTAGCCCAGTGTAATATAAGTATTACAAAATTACAAAAATCTTCTGAAAAGCAAGAGTTGACACCAAATCAGACATTACAAGGAAAGGAAACTACACTCAATATGACTCATGAAAAGAAAAACAATATCCTTGACAAAACATTAGCAATACAAATCCAACAATATATTAAAAGGATAATACACCATTAGGTTTATCCTAGAAATGCAAAAGTAGTTCAACATTTGAAAAAATAATAATAAATTAAAAACCCTATGTGGTCTTCTCAAAAGATGCAGAAAAAGTATTAGATAAAATTCAACATTTGCTCACGATTAAAACTCCCCACAAACCAGGAGTAGAAGGAAACTTTTTCAACCTGATAAAGGGCATCTACAAAAAATCTAACATAATACTTTATGGTGAAAGACAATGCTTTCCCCCTGGGGTTTGTAATGAGGCAAAGATGCTCACTCCCACCACTCCTTTTAAATATAGTACTGGAGTCCCCAGCCAGTGCAATAAGACAAGGGAAAGAAGAAAAGGCATACAGATTGGAAACGATTACGCTGAGTGAAGTAATCCAGATTTTAAAAAGTATATACTGTATGATTCTACTTATGTAAAATTCTAGAAAGTGCAAATTAATCTATAGTATCAAAGGTTGCTTAAGTAATGGTTGGGGAAAGGATTATAAAGGAGCACAGGAAAATTTGTGGGGATGATAGATATATTTATTGTCCTGTTTATGGTGGTGTTTTCACAGGCCTATACACCATACATCTGTATAAAGTGCACACTTCAAATATGTGTCTTTTATTGTCTGTCAGTTATATCTCAATAAAGCTGAGAAAAGGATAAAAATTAAGAGGTGAAATATATGAATTATGATCACCTTTGAAGAGAATGTGGATCTCTATGCACATTATGAAAAGAGAGCCAAAACCTGTTGATAGAAAAGTGTGACGTTAAGGTTGCCCGATTTAGTAAATAAAAAGGTAAGACTCCCAGTTAAATTTGAATTTCAGATAAATAATGAATAATTGTTTAATATAAACACATCCTAAATGTTGCATGCAACATTATGTAGGAAAAAAAAATTGCTGTTTATTCATTGTTTATCTGAAATTCAAATTTAATTGATCTTGTATTTTTTTTGGCAATCCTAGACATGGCCTTATCTACAATGTATGAAATCAAGCCTCTAAAATGGGCGGCTGCTTGATTTCTGTGTTTATTCTGACTTAGATGAAGCCCCTGAACTGCCGTACACCAGACAATGGCTGTATGTTCAGTGTCCAGCACAGTACAGTACTTATTCACAGTTGGTGCTCAGAAAATATTTTTTGCTCTGCAAGCTGTATGAAGATAGGGACTGAATCCATCTTACTTACCATTTTACCCTGAGAGCCTATTACAATACCTAGTGCTCAATGAATATATGATTAAATGAAAAGATGCCTCTCATGCCCCAGAAAATACAGGTCAAACTTTTAACTCCAGCCCTTGTAGCTGGCTGATTGACTTCTCAAACAAGTCCCAGTTCTGATTTCTTATCTTATCACTTCACTTTTGCTGGACGTGTCTCAGGTTGCTGTGTTTTTTTTTTTTTTTATTTTGTGTGTGACTGACCTTTCCTTTTACAATGCCTCTTGTTTTTCCCTTTGGAATCTGGGTGATTGCTCTGAGATTCTGAGACCTTCAGCCTTTGGGGAAATCTCAAAGTCTGACACATAACAGGTAGGATTGCTTAAGGAAATATTGGGGCATATTAAAGTTAAGGAGATTTGGAGTAGAGCTTTAGTTTTGGGGAGATCAGGATAAAAAGGAATCTATCTATATTGGTGGTGGGTAGGATTTTATATATCTGGGATTTTTATTATCTGTCTTATTAATGCCTGAAGTACAGAATGCATCCAAACTCTAAATACCCTCATTTTCCTTCATAAAATTAAAAACCTAATGTTCTTCCCTGTAGTTTACTTTCACAAATACGCAGAGATTATAGAAGTTATTTCTAGGGAGAGAATGATAGTATGGAGAAAAATGTTTTCATGCTTAGATTTTAGAACGCTAAGAAATCCAAAAATAATTAAGTATAAAGTGTGTATTTAGTATAACTGCTTCTTGTTTTGTAGATGAGTATGAGACCCAGACAGTCCTCAAATTCACACACTGAATGAAGTGAGTGAAAAAGGTACTCAGTAAAATCTAGGTCTCCCTCATACTTTTTATCTCTACAACCCATTTTCCCTAGTTCTTTGCAGTCAGGTGAGGGGTGGTGGATGCTGGGTGCAATAGTAACAAAATTAGGCACATTGTGCTCTTAAGAGCATATATGCTACTCTCCTTGACATGCCAAATGTTGTTCTTGAGTTTTTTTAGTCCAAACCTTCCTTTACCATTAAAGCTTTTTGTGCTGCTTCATAGGTGTGTCCTGGGCTGATTCATTCTTCTTGTATGGTTATATTTTTGTCTTAGGGGGAAAAATTAATTAAGTGCAGGTTACTGTGGTTTTGAGATACTTTAGGTCACTGGTCCATTTCTTTGCAAAAAGAAATTTTAGGAAGTGGACAGGAGGAAGGTGGCAGAGATTCCTAAATGGAGGAATACCTGTCCTTGTTTTTTTCCTAAGATGCAAATGTCTTAAATAGTTTTAAGCTTTAATGCTTCCATACAAGCACAGTTGCTTTGGAGGAGGAGAAAGAGGTAAGAGGAGAGAAAATATCATGTTTTGTAAATAGGTAAAAAAAAATATGCAGAAATTCATAAAATATTAGGAAGTTTTCCTTACAAGGATGATTAGAAAGAAAAACGAATCCTATCAATTCCCAACGCAAATGAATTAGAGACAAATGCAGCCAAACAAGCAGAGGTACTTACCCCTCTCCCAAGGGAAGATGAAGTGTTATTAAGGTAGCTAGTACCGTGCAAAATGTTTTAAGAGTGCCGGTTGAGAAGTGGTACAGATACGGGAAACGTTAGCATTTGCTTTTATTGGTAAGGTGACGCAAGTATTGTCACTGCATCTTTTCCTCTGCCTCCAGACGTGGCGACTTCGCATGTTGCCGGTGGAGGAGCTGGTCTGGGAGAGGGGAGCTGGGACGCAGTTCTGCAATCTAAGCTGGATGGGGTCTACCCTGCCCGAGGCTGCATTGCATTGAGGCGTGAAAGGTTCGTGTGCACCAAAGTTTAGGGGACCTTTCTGTAGCCGGAAGCAGCGCAAGAAACGGAGGAACGTAATCTCATTTAAGGCATGAGATTCTGACGCGCTCAGGCTCCAGTATTCCCCAATTTGGGCGGAAGGCAAATAGCGCAGAGCAGGGGGCGGCGGTGCAATGTTTCCTCCGGTCCGTCAAGGGCCGCTAGGATCAAGTCCCCGCGTGTAGCCGCTCTCGCCCGCCTCCCGTCTCTGTAGCCTCTCACCCCCCGCAACCCGCCCCCCTCCCGCAGCCGCCGGTGGGAGAGCGAAGGCGCGGCCAGCACGCGTGCGCGCTCCCTCGGTGCAGCTAGTCTGCGTGCGTGAGTGGGAGGTGGCAGGCCTCAGTCTCTGGCCTTCTCCGCTGACTGTTCCAGCGCGACGTCCCCAGCCATGAACCGGTTTGGTACCCGGTTAGTGGGAGCCACGGCTACCCCGCCGCCGGTGGCGGCGAAAGCCCGCAGCAATGAAAACCTTGACAAAATTGATATGTCTTTGGGTAAGGAGCGAGTTGGACCGAGTTGGAGTGGGGGGAGGGAGTGGGTGGAACCAAGTAGCGCGGTTTGTGGGGGAAGGGGCGGTTGGCCGCAGTTGTCGGTCGAGTTTTTTTGCGGGTGGGCGGAACCCGGTGAGGGCCGGTGGGGACGAGGGGAGCGCGAGCCGGTGCCGCGGTTGGGCCGGAGGGACCCGGGCGTCCCCTCGGCGCGGCTGTGTCTGAGGAGAGGCAGTGGGGGCGGGGGGCGCTGCGGACCGGGAGGTTGGAGGGGCGAGGGGCGCTACCACTCTTGGGCGACCCCGGCTCTTTGTGAGGAAAACTCCGCGGGTTTCCCCTCGAGCGTGTTCGCTGGGGGCGTTATCGGGCGAGCGAGGGGGAAAGGTCCGACCAAGCCATCCTTTCTGAAGAAAGCCCTTGGAGAGCACGGCTGGGTCTGCGTTCGGTTGGAGTCGCTGGTTCCGGAGGAGGGCTTGTTGGGCATTTTATGTGGCCGGGCCTACGCCTGGCGCGGCGCGAGAAGCGCAGAGACGCCCCCGGGAGTTGGCCATTCCTGACGGGCGCCAGACCGCGGGGCTCCGACCCGGGAGCGCTTTTCAGAAAATATCGTCGGACAGGGGGGTCATCAGATAGTGTTTCATTAGGAGGTGCCTAGAAAGGCACACTCCTTATTCAGGCCTCAAAGTTCGCTAAGGAGGAAAAAAGCAGAAACTGACAGAGACACTGACATGGATTAGTGGGAAGTCGGGAGAAGCAGTGGGGTCCAGCCTATGAGTGGGGTAGTTCGGTGAGGATTATGTAAAAAAGTAGGAGGATTGGGGATTCAGTTGAAAATTCAGACCTAACGCAGGTGAGGCGTTAGTCTCTGGATTAGCTGGTCTGAAGTTAACTCTCTTTGTGTCAAAATTCAAGTTCCGGTTATTAGATGGGGTTAGTTCTGCCTGCTCTTTCGGTGGCTTACAGGTTTTCGGAAAAGTGTTTGAAAATACGTGACAGGCGGATACAGAGGTGGAACTATTCCAAGGAAGGTATTTTTCTTTTGCTGTGGTTCATCTGCACAGTTTTTTTTTTTTTGTCAAAAATCAAGAACTCTTGGATTTCTGTGATTAGTGTACATCAGAATCCAATATGTGAATTAAGTAAATCATCAGAAATAATAGGTTTGGCCTCAAGACTTGTTGATAGTGAACTCTAAAGAAATGAGAAAACTTTTCAGCTAAGGACGAGAAGAATAGAATAACGAGTATTTATTGAGTGCTTACTACCTTGCAGGCACTGAACTAAACATTTTATGTGTGTTAACTCAGTTTTAGCCTCCTAGTAACTCTATGAGGTGTGTGCTCCTAATAGTAAAGAGCATTGAATCCGTTCAGAACCACACTGTCTCAATTCAGATCCTGTGCCACTTATTAGCCCATGTGGTCACAGGGACATTATTTCTCAGTGCTTCATCTGTAAAAAGATGATAAGAACAGTGCTTATTTCCCTCAGAGGGTTACTATATTAAATGATTTAAACTGCTTAGAGCAGCATGTAAACACTATATAAACCATTGTTTGTATTCCCATTTTTACAAAACCTGAGCCATAGGGAAATAACTTGTTCCAGATCATGCAAGTAAAAAACAAAACAAAACAAAACTGTAGGTGTTGCAGGAAATGTTAAACATGTATTTTCATAACCAATGTATTTCTCAGGTTTCTAGTGTTTTTTTTTTAAATGTTATTTTGATGGTTAGGATGTTCAAGTGAAGAAAACAGATAATTACCTTTGAGGTAGAAATGTGCTGTGGATAGCTAAACTAGACCTTGGTTTCTTTTCTCTCCAAGAATATATAGCATTTTTTTCAGATTACTTTTTTTTTTCAGTTGAGAATTTTACAGAAATGGGATAAAGAGATGATATCTATTTTTCTTTTTTTTTTTAAGAGTATTTTTTTAGTTGCTTCTATACCTCCGAGGGGCTTGAACTTATGACCCCGAAATACCGCATGCTCTTCTAACTGAGCCAGCCAGGCGGCTGGAGAAATTGAGAGAAATAAAATACCTATTTTAGACAATCATGCTTTGTGAATATTCCATTTTATCAGGTCTGCAGAGGTTTAGAATCCGATTTTTGTTTAAATGGTGGCTGTATGAATTATGTGAGTATTCATAGAGAATATCTACCAAGGTTGTCTACGGCCATACCACCCTGAACGCGCCCGATCTCGTCTGATCTCGGAAGCTAAGCAGGGTCGGGCCTGGTTAGTACTTGGATGGGAGAATATCTCCCAAGGTTACCAATAGGTGACCTCATTGTGATTCAGTTTTTTAATCTTAAAATGAGTATTATAATACTTATTTCATAGAATTCTTGTGAGAATTAAATACTTGTGCAATGTTAGTTACTACTATTATTACCACCGCATGTATACTCTCATTACATGTATATACACTATTATTAGTGTGTATGGTCCATGTATCTGCTCCTATTATTACATATATATATATACCATATATATGTAGATGCATATACACGCTTATATATACTCATGGAAGAAACTTTTTCGTAAAAGTAGCTCATTGTAATGAATTTTTGTTTTGTTACATACTCTTATCTACCTGAGTAGGAAAAAGCCATTTTCTTCTTTTAGATTGTAAGAATCCATAATAGATCATTTAACTTGAGGATTTAGATCATAAAACATTTAAATATAAAACTATTTTATATTTTATATGCTTTGCTACTTTAATTTTTTTTTTCTTTAAAGTAGGCTCCATGCTGAATTTGGGGCTTGAACTCATGATCATGAGATCAAGAGTTGCATCCTCTACTGACTAAGCCAGTCAGGCACCGTTGCTACTTTTAATTTTTCATTATGTTTATGCTCTAAAATGCCATATTTTAAAAATAACCTTGTGAGTCAATTATTTTCTGCCTCTTTTTTTAATGGTTCTTAGCAAATTCATTTTTTTGATGTACCTTCATGGCTCTGAGATTTCAGACATCTGCCGAAGAATAAGTAGCACTTGTTAAAGGAAAGTAGTGTTTTGAAAGTATTAAAACATAGTCCCTTTCTGTCTCTTGAGAATTTAATATGTTCATCCAATATCATAAAGTTTTTTTATTTTAAAACAAATGTTTTTGAGTGTCTTTAACTTGGATGAATTTATGTACATTGAAGGACTGATCTCAAAGATAACAAAATACTTTGGGGAGATTCGAATTCTTTGAATGAATATTTGTGATTAAAAGTTTTAAAGATTACTGATGGGTTAGGTAGTGTAGTAATGTATAAGAAAGGCTCACTATAATATATAATTGCTTCTTTTACTTTAGAAAAGACTGATTATATTGACATAGCTGTTAGATTTGTGTTTTAGAGCAGCGTGGAAAAAATAATAGAGGTTTTTTTGTGAAATTTTATTAAGTTGTTGATTAGGTCTATTTGCTTTATCAATCAAAATTAATATTGGAGTTGGGACTATGGAGAAAGATTTTGGATATTTTTTAAATGAGTATTTTTGGCTTCTAGTAACTTTCTTTTAACATTTATAAATAGAAATTTGAAGTATAGTTTCTTGACCTTCACATTGATGTGCTGTACTTTTAGAGCAATGTTATGTTTGTGATTAGTTTGGTAGGAGAGTTTGAAAGTGAGGCTTTGAAGGATCAGGTAGAAAGAAAAACAAGGTAACCCTGAATTATTTTGCTAGATGAGTGGAGAACCCATAGTACTTTCTTTTTGTACTATACCTTTACCCTGTAGTTGTTTGATTTCATATTTGCTATTTGTTTCCATCAATTTTAAAATTTTGTTTTAATGCTTATTGATTTTTGAGACGAATGCGGTGGGGCGGGCAGAGAGAGAAGGAGGGGGACAGCAGAATCCGAAACAGGCCCCAAGCTCGCTCTGAACTGTCCGCATAGAGCCTAATGCGGGGCTCGAACTCAAGAACAGTGAGATCATGACCTGAGTCGAAGTCACTTAACCAACTGAGCCATCTAGGCTCTCGTTTCCATCAATTTTAAACTTAACTAAGAACAGGGACCACATTTTATTTTTGTTTGTTTTCATTACAGCACATTCATTGCACATAGTATATGCTCAATAAATATTTGCTGAATTGAGATAAACTTAGAAATTTTTTCTTTTAATTGAATGATTTATTTTTTTTGACTGCCTCTGGTTTTATTATAAAATGGTCATCTTTTTTTTTTTTTTTAATGTTTATTTTTGAGAGAATGCAAGCAAGCGCGTGGGGGGGGGAACAAAGAGAGACTGAGACTCAGAAGCCGAAGCGGGCTCCAGGCTCTGAGCTGTCAGCACAGAGCCCAAGGCAGGACTTGGACCACAACCCATGAGATCATGACCTGAGCTGAAGTCGGATGCTTAACTGAGTGAGCCACCAGGCATCCCAAGATGGTCATCTTTAAAAACCCGGAGACTTCAGGGAACCTGGGTGGGTCAGTTGGTTAAGTGTCCGACTCTTGCTTTTGGCTTGAATCAGAATCTCATGGTTGGTGGGTTCGAGCCCCATGTTGGGCTCTGTGCAGACAGCATGGACCCTGCTTGGGATTCTCTCTCTACCTCCCTCTCTGCCCCTCCTCTGTTTATGCTATCTTTCTCAAAATAAATAAACATTAAAAAACAAAAGCTTAAAAACTGGAGATTTCTGTGATTATGGAAAGTAAATATGAATAATTTTTCTAAACAGGCTTTTGCTTATTTTTATGTGTCAGATAAAGAAATACAGTGGATAACGGACATCTTCATTAATTGGTACCTCTGCATTGTGCAATTGATTTGAACTTTTCCTACAAAACCTTTCTTTAGTGTTCCAAGTGTATTGGCTGATTTGAGTTTTTATCTTATTATCCTCTTATGAAAGTGCTTTCAACGTAGCAAAGAAGTTAGGAATATAAGAAATCTATCGACTAGAAATAAGACTGAGTGATTGAGTCATTAAGTTAAAATGAAAATAATCACATTTCCTGTATCACAGATGATATCATCAAATTGAATCGAAAGGAAGGAAAAAAGCAGAATTTTCCAAGACTAAATAGAAGACTCCAGCAAAGTAGTGCCCGACAATTCAGGATGAGAGTACGATGGGGAATCCAACAGAATTCTGGTAAGTTTTACAAGTAAGCTTTAACAAAGAGCTGTTATTTGTGTGTTCATAGTATATTATTTTTAGTACATACTTAAAACATAGAGGAAATATATTAGTACCCTTTGTGAGTACTTTCAGATTTTTGTTTAATATTGAAATCTGATAAACATTTTAAGTTGCTTTAAGTAGGTGATAACCCTGTTTCTTAACAATATTAAGTCATTTTTAAAGTATTCCCAGTATATAAGTAGCATAAATTATATTTAGGGCTACAGTGTTGTAAAGGATCTTACATATCATGAGGTTTTATCTCCTGCTCATGTGTTTCTTCAACAGTTTATCTGGTGAATAATTATCTAACTCCAGCATACATATATCTTCAGTGAAAGAGCATACCACCTCGAAAGACCTCTCCATTATTGGAAACAGCTCTGTTTATTAGAAAGTTCTCTGAATTGAATCATGCCTATCTGTTAACTCTATGGAGTTACAGGAAGCAAACTCCCTTTTCTATATGAGAACTTTTTAAATATGTGGAGACTACTATTTTACATGGACAGTACTTCCAGAGTGTTTGTATTATCATCTAGGACTTTTAGGATTTGTTAAATCCTCCAAAGGTAACACTCTGAGTACCTATTTATTTATAACCATCTTGCTCCAAAATGACTTTAAGGCAATAACTGAACCCTACCAATTGTATATGACTAATTAATTCTTTAGCAGTTATGTCAGTGTTTTAGAATAAACTTTTGTTCAAATTAAAAAAAAAAAACCTCTAGACCTTTTTTTACACATGTAAAAAATGTTTGATAAACTAGCTCCTAAGTTGACTTTTATCCTGTATGTTAAAAAAACATAAAAAATCATTGTCAGTGGGTTGAACATGATTGTAATTAGCTCTATATCTAACCGTTAATGTGCCATCATACCCTTAAAATATGTTTGTAACAGAGGTTAGGCCCTACAAAAAATTTTATTCTTCTCTAATAATTTTTAAAGACAAGTAAATTTTGTGACAGGTATCTAGTTGTAGCATATGAATGTTTAATTCCAGTGATTCATATTTTAAGATTTATGTTATTCAGCATGCCATTCTATATATGATTTGCTTTAAAATAACTTCAGAGTTCATAGAGGCCAGAAATCTATTGTTTTACTAGCCATATGTTAAATATGTAATAAATGCTTTGAACTGACTAGGTTCTCAGGGTATTTAAAGATGTGATCTTTTACTTCAAGGAATTTCTAGTAACAGAGATAAGACAGGAAACATGGAGTTTAGAAATGTCATAAGAGAAATTCCAACAGTACTATAGGACTTTAGATTTTGTGCTAAGAAAATCAGTGGTGATTTAATGGATAAGGTGAAATAGGATCTAGTCCATGAAGTATCAGAAAATCTTTCCTTTTATGGGGGTTATGATCTAAGCCTTAAGATAAATGATATCTAGGGGCAGCTTATGATCTTATAAGATTGAACTTGTGCTTGTTTGTTCTCCAGTTACATGTAACAGAGCCTAAAATAGAACAGCTGCTGCTGTCAGTGAATGTGCAGAGAGATAGGAGATTGTCTCAAATTCTGATTGGTTAGAAGTTCAGATTTCCACATTGTATGTCAGTAAGGATGTTGGCTTGAGGTAAGAGAACACATAAGAGCCCTTGGCAGTCTCTCAAATTACTTTTATTTTTTAAAATACCAGATAACTTTTTATTAAAAATTTTTTTTGATGCTTTATTTTTGAGAGAGAGAGACAGAATGTGAGTGGGGGAGAGGAATAGAGAGAGAGAGAGGGAGACATAGAAACTGAAGCAGGCTCCAAGCTCTGAAGTGCTAGCACAGAGCCCGATGTGGGGCTCGAACCCACGAACCACGAGATCATGACCGGAGTTGAAGTTGGACGCTTAACCGACTGAGCCATTCAGGTACGCCTCAGATAATTTTTATTTTTTATTATTTTTTTAAGTAATCTCGACAGCCATCAGTGTGGCTCAAACTTAGGACCCTAGATCAGAAGTCACATGCTATACCACTGAGCCAGTGAGGCGCCCCTCTTAATGAATCATTTTTGATGGTTGAACAAACAACTGAATAAAATCTTCCTAATTCTTTGCCCAGAATATAGTCATTCATTAAATATTTGTATAAACAACGTGAATATTCTTCACTGGGGCAATACTGTGTAGTACCAACAGCTCTCAAAGTGTTGTCCAGGGATCTTGGGAAATCCCCAAGACTCAGGGTGTCTATAAGGTCAAAGCTATTTTTATAATGATACTAAGACAGTAACTGTATTTTCTGTACATTCTCATGAATGTACCATGGAGTCTTCCAGAGTCTACATGATGTGTGATAATTAAATTGAATGTGGTAGCAGATAAGAGAATCTAGCTATCTTCTATTAAGACAGATACTAAAGAGATTTGCAAGAATATAAAAACATTGCTACCCTTCCTTTTAAATATTTTTAGATTTTTTGGAAAATAATTGTTATTTTTCATTAAAAATATGTTATTTGCCCTGTTATTGGGTTCATTATTGCTGCTTTAATGAAATAGTTTTTAAATGTCTTAGTTCTTATTTCTAGTGTGATAATATCCATAAACATAAGCCCACAGAAACAAAAATTCTGGAGTTGTCAATAATTAAGTGTATAAAGAGGTCCTGATACCAAAAAGTTTGAGAATGTGGTTTCTTTTGGAGGTAGAAGACATAGGAAAATATTTGTATACTGCTTTGAAAAGGAGCCAGTAATGCATTCACTCTGATTTGACATTTCCCAAAAAACCCCTCAAATCTTTGTGGAAGATTTTTGTAACCTCTCAAATCAGACTCCAGAAATTACTGAGATAAGTCAGTAAGTGTGTGAAAGAAATTCATGAAGAGATTGAGCAAAGGATTCAAAGATGAAAATTCCTCCCTCTAGTTTTAATTGTTTTCAACCTTGGTCACACCTGTGGAGCTTTATAAACTAGATCAATGTACTCTATTTGTACTGAAGCAGAATCTGCAGAAGTAGGGCCTAGGATTTTTTTTTAAAGCTCCGTATGTTCTGATACATGACTAGGATTAAACGACTGCTCTAGAACAGCCGAAAATGTGAAAAGATCTTCATAGAGATAGTAGTTGCAATACTGAGAATGAAGGTACTCTGGAAAGACAGAAGAGAACTTTCTAGAGTAGCTGGAATGCATGAGAACTAAGAAAAAATGGGGTACCTGGCTGGCTCCATTTGTAGAGCATGCAACTCTTGATCTTGGGGTCATGAATTCAAGCCCTGTGTTGGGTGTAGAGCTTGTTTACAAAAAGAAAAAAAAAACTAAGAAAAGACTTACTGCAGTAAATTATGTCTTTAGTACCTCTTTATAGTGCATTTTAGAATATAAGTCACAGAAGGTAAGAAGAGAGTGAATTGGGGCAGTATGCATAGGTCTTTCTTTATGAAACACGACAATGAAAAGGTCAAAAATAGAACCATTGCTAAAGTTGAGATATAGCTGGTGAAGTTTGTTCAAAGGTGTTAAGGAAGAGGTTAATAAATGATAAAGTTTGCTAGATGGTAGAGGAGAAGCCACTCATAGAAATAAAAGTGGAAAGGATAGTGAGTATGGGAACAATGACTATAGTACTCAAATAGAAAACACCCAGGAATAGAATTCTTTTCTCATTTTAATCAATTTTATTCTTGTTAATGAAACTTTTCTTGTGCATCTTTCTCATGTAAGCTTAAAACTTTGGTTTAGTAATGGAGTCCTTCTCTTTCTCTTTCCTCTGCTAATTCATTCGTTCTTTTGGAATACGTCAAATTTCTTTGTTCCACTATCAGTCCTTCATCATGTCTTGTTTGAGTACTACAGTAGCATCTGAATGGTCAGATGGAATGGTCTCACTGCCTTCCTTCTTCCCTCTTCCATTTAGTTTAAAATATTGTTGGGGTGCCTGGATGGTTCAGTCGATTAAGCATCTGACTTTGGCTCAGGTCATTATCTTGAGGTTTGTGAGTTTGAGCTCTACATCGAGCTCTGCTGACAGCTCAGAGCCTGGAGCCTGCTTCAAATTCTTTGTCTCCCTCTCTCTGTCCTTCCCCTGCTCATGCTCTCTCTCTCTCAAAAACAAATAAACATAAAAAAAATAAAAAAGAGGTTGTGGGAGGGGGGATGGACTAAATGGGTAAGGGGCATCAAGGAATCTACTGAAATCATTGTTGCACTCTATGCTAACTTGGATGTAAGTTAAAAAAAAAAAAAGAACATATGGTTTAAAAAAAAGTTACTACTTCTAGACTGATGTAACCTGGTAATGAATCCTGTGGCCCCCTCATTCCTTGTCAAGTGTATTCTTTATCTCCACGTAAAGATTCTGATCTGAGTCTATCACATCCATTTACTTCTTATTCTAAAATTTTTTTAGGGTTTATTTATTTATTTAGAGAGAGTGGGGCTCAAGCCCACGAACCATGAGATCATGACCTGAGCTGAAATCAAGAGTCAGATGCTTAGCTAACTGAGCTACCCAAGCGCCTCTCTTATTTTCATTCTAGACTGTATCTCAGTATGCTGTGGTTATCCATGTCTTTGTACTTTTAGGTTTCTGTCTATCTCCCTATTCAAATTTTGTCTATTCTATAATGCTGAGCTGAGAGCCCACTGTTTTGGTAATAGTTGTTTTTCTTCTCTTTGGAAATGTGTCACAGATTATATTTTGCTTTTT
Source organism: Crocuta crocuta (assembly GCF_008692635.1). Taxonomy (NCBI): domain Eukaryota; kingdom Metazoa; phylum Chordata; class Mammalia; order Carnivora; family Hyaenidae; genus Crocuta; species Crocuta crocuta. The sequence goes on along the minus strand of NW_027530544.1, from coordinate 4,426,138 downwards.
ATTCTTTATTTTTTATATTACAGTTTGGAAAAAGTTCAGTTTTGGAGTCACACAAACTTGCACTTAGAGCAGTGACTGTGCCATTTTCTAACTGTGACATCTGGGTAGTCACTTTTCTTTACCTCACTTCACTTACCTGCAAAATTAAGATGTTAGCATCAATCTTATCAAGTTCTCGTTTAAAGTACTTGGCCCAATGTGTTAGCAGAGTTGATGGTATCTGTTTCTTTAATACAAATAAAAATAGTAAGTAGTTGTAGATTTAATTAGACAAGTTTTGTCAATATGCTTAATCTTTATTTGGTTGCAATTCTAGAAGGAAAAAATATAGCAACAATAATTTGATTTTCAGGAGGTGTCTGGCTGGCACAGTCAGAAGACTGTGCAACTCCTGGTCTCGGGGTTGTGAATTCAAGCCCCACATTGGGTGTAATTACTTAAATAAAACTAAAAAAACCCACATAATTTTATTTCAAAAATTTAAAAGTTGTGTTTTGCTTTTTTCCTGATTATAAAAGTAATAGCATCTGCACTTTGGGATTATGGCAGAGCACCCAAGAAAGGAACAAATCTGGAAAAACTCCCTGTCACACTGAGTTGCCATCCTGTGGAACTCACTAGGAAGCCATCTGTGAGCATGATGGAACTTAAATTCAGTGGAGGAGGAGTTGGGCTTAGGAGTAGATCTAGATAGATGCCTAAGACCCAAAATTCAAGGCATTGCTCACACTCAGTTTGTGCCTTTGGTTCTTCTCTTGCCTCACTGTAGTCTCAGCTTACAGGGGAAGGATAATGAACACCACTGGATGTTTTTTGCCACAGATGAATCTTGAGGTATACCCTGGAATCTGGAAGTAAAAATAAAAATGCTTTCTTTACAGACCGTCCAGTGCCCTCTACTTACAAAGCTTAACATTGTGCCAGCTGGTAAGAGAAATGCTCCTGTAACAGAAGCAGGGTAGTAAAGAGTGATTTGGGAACAATTAGTAAATGGTTCAACCATTATAACAAGTTTTCCCAACTGTCTTATTAAACTCTGTTCTCAAAATAGGTACATCACACAAAAGTATTCTGGAATTAGATATGTTTGGGAATACATATACTGTTATACCCAAGTTAGAAATTCATCACACATGTTAGCCTAAGAAATCCTTTAGTAAAGAAAACTATTTTAAATTTTTTAAGTTTGGACATGAAACTTTTCTGCTGGAAGACCTGTTAATATATTTCAGGGGTGTAGTATTATACAGGATACAATTCTGAAGACACTTCCCCCAAAATTAGAGTTAAAATAAAAATGCCCAATATCACAGTTGTTACTTAGCATAGTTCTCTGAAATTACTGGCCATTGCATTAAGAAATAGAATTTGAGGTATAATTTTTGTAAAAAAAGAAGACAGTATCATTTCTAGCTAGTAATGGTGGTCACTTATTAATCCCCAGAAATAATTTGAAAGACTATAGAACTAAAAAGTTCAGTGGGATGACTGATTAAAAGTTATTAATTAATATCTCAGTAGCATTCTGTAATCCCAAGAATGACAGTATGAAAATTATTATTAGAAAAGGGATCTTTTTATGATTGTAATGTAAAATGTAAAAATACCTAGAAATAAGCTTAAAATATACAAGACTTATGTGAGGGAAAGTTTAAAGCTTTCCTGAACCAGTTTAGTTGCAAAAGAAGTCTTGAATAAGTGGAAAGACCTACTACGTTCATGAATATTATAAACATGTTAATTCTTGAAAAATTAATTCTAAATTTAACATAATTCTTCTTGCAAAGCATCAAAGGATATTAGAACTTGACCCCAGAAAACTGACTTAGGAACAGGACAGTTCTTGAATAGTGATAGCCAAAAATACATGGGGAACATGTCCATTCTCACTAGTAAACTACCAAATAAGACGAGATTTTTTTTTTCCAAATACTAAGTGATAAAGACTAAAAAGAATATTCAATGTTGTCAATAATAGGGGGAAAGTGTACTCTTATGTTCCTGAGAATATGAAAAAACAGTCATTCTAGAGGGGGTTTTTAAAAATATGAATAAAAATCCTTAACTTGTTTTACTATTTGATATAGCATATCAGGGATGCCTGGGTGACTCAGTCAGTTAAACATCTGACTCTTGATCTCAGCTTAGGTATTGATCTCAGGCTCATTAGTTTAAGCCCTGTATTGGGCTTCACACGAGGTGTGGAGCCTACTTAAAAAATTTAAAAATTTAGAGTGCCTGAGTGGCTCTTAATTTTGGCTCAGGTCATGATCTTGTGGTTTGTGAGTTTGAGTGCTGTATCAGGTTCTGTGCTGATGGCACGGAGCCTGTTTGGGGTTCTCTTTTCTCTCTGTGTCCCTCCCCTGCTGTCACACATGTGCACATGCTCTCTCTCAAAATAAACATTAAATAAATGGAAAAATTAACATATGTTCTTATATTATTCTTAGTTCATATTATTGATACTTGACAGCTCTGTAAAATTAAAGGTAAATTTATATGTAACTGATTAAAGTACAGGGTTTTTTTTTAAAAAGTTTGTTGCATCTTTATCCCCCCCAGAAAATATTATCTATAATGTTACTGTAACATTATATATAGTAGTATAACATTAGAAATAAGTGAAGTGAGGGGCACCTGGTTGGCTTAGTTGATTAAGCATCTGACTTTGGCTCAGGTCATGATCTCCAGGTTTGTGAGTTTGAGCTCCACATCGGGCTCTGTGGTGACAGCTGAGAACCTGGAGCCTGCTTCAGATTCTGTGTCTCCCTCTGCCCCTCCCTCCCTCTCTCTCACTCTCTCTCTTGCTCTTGCTCTCTCAAAAATAAGCATTTAAAAAAATTTTTAACGAAGTAAGTGATCATTGTGAGGTTGGTTGGATCAAATATGGCACATTAAAAAATGATACAGTGAGGGACATCTGGCTGGCTCATTGTGTAGGACATGTGACTTTTCATGAGTTCAAGCCCCACGTTGGGCATGGAGCCTTCTTTAAATAAAAAAACAGTAATAATACAATGGAAGAATATCAAAGACATGGGATAATATTCGCAATACAGTGTTAATACAGCCTATAAGATAGTACATAGACTATGAAGTGTGGTTGCCAGGAAGATTGACTCAGTGCACCTTCTAGGCACTTGGTACTACACAATTGTGAATTACCTCTGTGATAGTCTTTTGAATTGTTTAAAAATGGTTGAAACTAAAAATGTTAACTTTTTAAATGTGTAGGAGTAAAAGACTAGAAAGACATATAATGTTAGTGGTTTTCCCAGGATGATGAGATAATGGGTAACTTATTTTCATTTGTATTTTATGTTTCTAAGATTTCTGCAGTGAGCATGTTTGTTCATAATTAGAAAATATTTAAATAGATAAGATACACAATAGAAAGGCAAAGGCAAGTTGTGTCACATGCCACAGAGATTAAAATGTTTATTGGAGCTCAACTGGGATTTTAGCAAAAGCAATTTAAATACAGTAGGAATGAAAATAAGCCAAATTGCAACATAGTAAATTGGATATGAGATAGTGATCCCCTCAAGATCAGTGTCCTTCAGTAGAAATAAACTGTGAGCTACATCTGAATAATATGTTTTAACCTAATATATCCAAAATACTATTGCGGTATATAATTAATACAAGGTTGGGTCGCCTGGGTGGCTCAGTCGGTTGGGCATCCGGCTTCGGCTCAAGTCATGATCTCCTGGTTCGTGGGGTTCGAGCCCCACATCAGGCTTTGTGCTGACAGCTAGCTCAGAGCCTGGAGCCTGTTTTGGATTCTGTGTCTCCCTTTCTCTCTGACCCTCCCCTGCTCATGCTGTCTCTCTCGCTCTCTCTCTCTCCCCCCTCTCTCACAGAAATAAATTTTAAAAAAACATTAAAAAAATGAATACAAGGTTATTAATGAAGTATTGTACTTTTTGTTATATCTTAATTTAGACTAGTCATATCTTAGGCACTCAGTAGTTACATGTTGTTAGTGAACACATTGCACAGGGAAAGTTGTTCATTGAGAAACTAATGCAAGAGAGAGGTTAGTTACAGGGAAAACATGAGAATCCTGTAGTCCTTTGTAGTCCATTACAGCAATAAAATCCTTTGTGGTGCAGTTTATTGCCTTTTAAAAATGAACTATTTTATGTAACACGTGTAAATACATGAAAATAACAGTATTATATAATATTAATATAAGAAATATTATATGAG